>NC_052065.1:128310400-128673733 GCF_903992535.2 Arvicola amphibius | reverse complement strand
GCTTGGGAGACACACAGGGACGGGAGAATACGACACAAGCCTGCAGAGGGAAGTCTTTCTTCTTCATTTTTACAGTATAAAGTCATTATGTGTGTGTGTGTGTTTGTGTATATATATATATATATATATATAATATATATATATATATATATATATATTCCTCTGACGAACAACTTGAGTACAGATTTCCCATGCCTGGTACTGGGTTTTGCTGTGTGGTTCATGGTTCATGAGTAGAGCATAACTCCAACTCCAACACACACACACACCACACACCACACACCACACACACATACATGCATACACTCATGCCATGCACACACACACATACACACACACACACAAACTCACGTGTTATTAATCTTCTGAAATAATATGTGGCCCTGTAGATTCTCCAAGCATCTTTAGTGTTCTTTATTCTACATTCTCTCTCTCCCATATTAATCATCTTCCCTCATGCACAGTTAATGTCACCTCCATTTTCTATAGCAGCTTCCTACTACTATGTCCATCTCTAAAGATGTTATTCTCCCTGTGCTTCCATGGTCCTTTTCCATTTTGCTCTTTTTTTTCTGTCACTCTAGGTTATATACTTATATCTGAAGATTTGCACAATTTTCAAATTTCTTTTTTTTCTTTGTAGCTGGATAGAATTCTATTATGTGTATATACCACTTATTAGCTGAAGAATATTTAGGTTGTTTCCAGTTTTTACCAATTGTGAACAGAGCACTAATGAACATGGTTTATCAAATATTTGTGGAATTGCTTATAAAGAATTTGGGTTTATACTAAGGAGTGGTATAGATGGCTACATGGTAGATCTAATTTATCTTTTACAGAGACATCCACACTGATTGCCAGTGTCTGATGTGGACACCAGTATGGATTTGAAAACAATGACTTCCCCTTTCCCTGAATATACCAGAGCAAATAATCCTGTTGTGAATAGTAGTGCTCCTAAGACTTTTCTTGATTCAATCCTGTGAAGACCTAGTGCATGCAACCACAGCTGAATAGCTGAGATTAGTTATGTAAATTAGTATGTTAATAAGATTATTCAATCTTATTTAAATGGATTATTGATTAAAACAGTTCAATAATGTTAATAGCATTTCTACATATAAGATAATGTTATTTACACAATAGACCATTAAAATCTCTTTTGATTTGTAGGTAGTTGTCTTCCCTTTTGCTGGTAATTTGACTATAAGACTGAATGGAATTGTCATGAGTACATTTTTTACTACTGTGTATGGTATTGTAATACACTCCTTTTTCTTTTCTGTATGTATGCTCGTGTGAGGTTTGCACATGTGTGTGTAATGTGTACAAGTGTTATATGTGTATATGTATGTGTGTGTTGTGTATGCTGTGTATGGAGGCTAGAGGAGGGGAATCAGATGTTCTCTTCTATCATTCCTTATTCCTTTGATGTATAGGATATCTTGCTTGAACTTGAAACTTTCATTTTTGGCAAGGCTGAGAGCAGCAAGGGCCAGTAACTTTGTCTTTTTTCTCTCTCAGTGCTGTGGTTATAGGATAAGTATATGTGGAACCATACCATGCCCTTTACATAGTTGCTGGGATTGGAACTTCAACTCTTTTGCTTGTGCATCCCTTAGGATGCATCAAGAATATATTAAGGAGCAGCAATAAATGAAAAAGAAAGGAGAGAGAAAGGGTTGGGGGAGAGATATAAAGAGAGAAATATATAAAGAAAAGGTAGAAAAGTACTAAAGTAACAAGAAAGAAAGGAAAATGAAGAGAAAGGAAGGAAATTGCACCTGAAGATGAAAAGAGCAATACCTGCAAGCAAGAAAGTTTTAAGATTGTGATAAATAACCTGAGTAACTTTAAATGTATGTTCATCCTGGATACTAAATTTTAATGCCAGCATCATCTGAAGTATTGTGAGATTGAATAGAAATATGATAAAATTAACTGTTTTCTACCATACTTAAACCTACCATATTTAAACCTAAAAACATATACAGTTTTTGAAAAAAACATTGAATATTTTCCTCTAGTACTAGGAAGGCATGAGATTACTATTTTCAATGTATAATACACTATTCTGCTAGGACTTGCAAAAGTGTGTGTGCATGTGTGTGCGTGTGTGCTTGTTTTGTGTGGTCAGTAATCATGAAGTGACAATCTACTGAAAGTGGATTAAATTAAAGCATATTAATAAAACTACTTATCTGTGATCTGAAAATGTAGATTAGCAAGACCTTATCAATTTTTGCTTCAAAAACAAAAAGCTTAACTTAAGAAAGATTAAAGTCTACCTTTGATTCAATCTACCTTTGTGTTTCTCAAAGATTCATTAAGGAGATTATAGCTTACATTGGGTTCATGAAAATAAAGTTTTATCTATTATATATTTTGTTTTACATGGTATGTGAAAAAATCTATTTACCTCTGAATAACTGAAATTGGAACACAAAACACCATAGATGTTTTCAAACCTAGATGAAGAAAAATTACAGAGGACTTCAAATTATTGATGTCTTGGCACTCTGAAAATATTTTAT
Source organism: Arvicola amphibius (assembly GCF_903992535.2). Classification (NCBI taxonomy): domain Eukaryota; kingdom Metazoa; phylum Chordata; class Mammalia; order Rodentia; family Cricetidae; genus Arvicola; species Arvicola amphibius. The sequence goes on along the minus strand of NC_052065.1, from coordinate 128,671,196 downwards.
CAAGTGTCAGGAGCTCTACTCTATTATCATCAACCTTTTATATACTGATATACATAAAACAAAACAAAACATGGAGTTGTTTTGTGTTGGTCAACTATTTTGGGCATTGAGCCTACCCTGAAGTGTTCTGGATATACTCAGTGATACTCAGTAATATTCCATTAATGAAAACTAACTTCTGTTTGGCAGCAGGTATCAATTGGAAAGTGCACCATTCAACCCTTACCAAAGAAGCTTTCCTTGCAGTATATGGGAATTAACAGAGAGAGGCTGTGCAGTACTCAGTCCTAAATGTGATATCTTCATAAAACCCATCCATTCAAGGATCAGTGATATACACAAAAAGGAGGCAGAAACAAAATCCAGAGATGCTGGGTGAATCCTCGGAGCCAAGTCTTCCAGGCACAAGAAGGATGAGGTACTCAGAGACTATGGCAGAATCCACATGGCCTACAGAGTTTCAAGTCAGATGGGGGCCTAGCTCTGAGTGGAAGAAATGGACACAGGCTCCCATCCCTAACCTAACTAAAAGCTATTTGCATTCATTTTTATTCCTTAGAAGACAGTACTGGGTAGATGAAAGACTGATTCAGAGTATAAAACCGAATTCTACCAGCCACTAACAGAATTTTGGTATACTAAACATGTTATCTGAACCTCTACCTCCTAAATAACCATGAAAGTTCATGGGACACATGTAAAAATTTTTTCAAGTGATACCAATATGAAAGCAGATTGCAATTAATAAATGAAATAATGATGGTGAAAGATTATAGGTTTTATAATAACAGAGCCAGGTTGAAAAACATAATATAATCATAGTAGCTCTGTGACAGATCAGGCTAATTACAATCTCTGAACTGCTTATTAACAAAAATGAATCAAATTATCAATACTGTGTGGCAGTTGAAAATAATTTAGAGTAAAAGATAGCACTTGAGAGAAGTTCAATGGGTAGCCACTAAACAATAATTATTATAAAAGTAGTATTCATTTTACTTTTTTTAAAAATTAATTACTTATTAATAAATCAGTACAAAATTTCTTGAAAAGATACACACACACACACACACACACACATATATATATATATATTAAAGAGAGTAGTACTTATTGACACAAATATGTCACACCATGAGTAAGGCAGTGAAACAGAAAAGAAGTAGAATAATACCTAAATAAAAACATTCCATTTTAAGAGTATATACCTAATAATCTAAGGAAATTCCACTTGGCTCCTGTCTTCTAGGTTCAAAGCACTTTCCTTTTCCACCAGTCTGAGACCAAGGCTGTATCTTCTAAATCGTCAAAGAACATCTTGCATACCCAAGCCGTATGTATAACACAGAATACCTAATGATGAAAGTAGGTTTGTAAGTTAAAGATTATTGTCTTTGTTAGGATTTCTATTCTTAAGACAATATGACCACGACAAATCTTATAATAGAAAACATTTAATTTGGATGGTCTGCTTACCGTTCAGAGATTCAGTTCATTATCATCATTACAGGGAGCATGGAAACATGCAGGTAGACATGGTGTTGTCTAAATATTGCTCAAGAAGGCAAAAGGAAGTAGATTGTGACACTGGAAGTAATTTGAGCATAGCAAAACACAAAGTCCATCTCCATAGTGACATACTTCCTCCAACAAGGTCACCCTACTCCAATAAGGCCATACCTCCTAATAGTGCTACTCTCTTTGAGGGGCTATTTACTTTTAAACTACCATATTCCACTCCCTGGTCCCTAAAAGCTTGTACCCATATCAAATGAAAAAATGCATTCAGTCCAGCTTTAAAATTTCCCTTAGACTATCACAGTCTTGATGTGGGATTCCCCTCTACATGCTGTAAATATGTTTTATTACCATTTGGTTAATAAAGAAAGCTGTTTCAGCCAATGGCAGAGCAGAATATAGCCAAGCTGGAAGAGATATATAGAGAGAGTAGGCAGAGTCATAGAGATGCCATGTAGCTGCCGAAGGACACAGCTGTCTGGAACCTTTCCAGTAAGCCACAGCCTTGTAGTGATATCCAGATTAATAGAAATGGATTAATTGTAAATATGAGTTAGCTAGGAATATGCCTAAACTATTGCCAAACATTGTTGTAATTAATATGGTTTTCTGTGTGATTATTTGAGTCTGAGCAGTTGGGAAATAAAAAAGCACTCTGCCTACAAAATGGCACAGAACGTGGGACAAAATACATCCTGATAAGGCCTAAGAAAGCACAAATAAGAGGGCCTTAGTACAGGAGCAGGACACTTCCACTCTGCTGTTTTAAGCCTCTGACTTAACCTGTTGAAGTGGCATAAAGGAAATACATTAAACAAGTAACATCAGATATGCTACTTAGGATTTTCCATACTATTGTAATTTTGTTTTGGTTACCCACCCATTGCTATAAATGATGTGTATGGAGATGGTTCAGCTAGTCTATAAATTTTTAAAGGAATTCCTTTTCAAATTATACTTCTGATATATTATTTAATTTGTTCATCATATAATTACTGACACCATTCTGAAAGTCAGAACCTGTTCTGTTCTAGTCTGTGAGCACAATAACACAATTTAACTTTCTTTTTTTAAATCAAGTTAGCATTCTAGAATAATTGGGAATAGACAACTGGAAAATATATTTAAGTTCAGTTTAATTATAAGTACTAGAATGAAAAGAACTCAGATATTATGTGACAGAGAATTACAGCAGGAGGAAAGTGAATTTTGATGTGGAGTTAGTAATATATTCAGTGAGGGTAAGTGAACTATTCTCTAAATGTGAAACAACCTGATATCTGAGTGATGTGTAATAAAAGATTGGATATTGTAGGGAGTACACTGAACTGTAAGTAGAAGACTTCTAGAGGATAAGAAAACCATACTAAAGGGGAAAAAATTTTGCACATGATAGTATTAGAAAGAATATCAGTGTCACTGGATATATTTAATGGCTAGGGTTCTTTCAGCTAATCATGGGATACATTGATATTAAGACAAATAATTAGGAGGGAGAGACAGCGAAGAAGCAGAATAAATGTCTAGGAAGCCAAACAATTTTAACATGTAAAAGCAATGCAATGAAAATTCATAAAGTGTCATCATGGGAGGCAAGATGTTTTAAAGAGAAGGTGATGAGCTATATAGAAATCCATACGAAAGTCTATTAAGATAAAGGCATAAATGTTATCACAGGCACAGTGTCAGAGAAGCATCAGGATTTAGAGGCAGATTTAGAAAGGAGTAGAATAAAAGAAGAGATAGTGATGAAATAGTAGCAAAGAATGCAGTTACCATTTTAGATAAGTTATACTGTGGAATGATAGAGACATGGAATCATAGCAGAAAACCACACAAAGTTGGATGAAGGGAATTTTACCTATTGCTTTGACTTATAAAGATACTTGAAATTACTTGCATGCTGATGAAAGGCTATGATGATGGATGCCTGAGTGTCAAGATAGAATTGCATATCAGAAATCTTTGTATAGTTTGGAAGTAATGGAAGTAATAACAGCTCATCCATTGTATCTTAGGGAGTTCAAATGACCAAGGGTAAAAGCAGATAGTTCAGTGAATCTAGTAGGAAAGATAAGGATTTCCCATGCCTTTACATTGTTTTTCTCAGTGAGGTAGAAGTGATGTATTTGTGTTAATTTAAACACATACATTTTGAAGCACAAAATCAGTAAGAACGTTTACACAGAACATGCAATCATTCAGTGGTGTAAGTATATATCAAATTTATTTGCTTAAACTGTTATTTATCATATTGGCACCAGCCACAAAAAGTAAGACATAAAGATCTCATTTGTCCTTCACCAGATTTGCCAAGGTGAAAGCATCTTATATATCACCTTACTCTACCATGATCTCCTAACTAGAAAATAGATAAGAGTAAAATGCATGTACTTTATTGAGACTTCATCAATTTTACCTATACAGTGTGTGTTGCATGGACATATTTTGTTTTGAAGAATTTGTTACTTGTATAAATGTGGTTGGTGTAATTCTCCCATTTTTGTCTTTTTTATAGCTGCAACCCACTTCTCCCTTACATCAAAAACATTATTTGTCCCTGGAAAACTATAATTTGTTCTCCATTTCTATAATTTTACGTTTTGCAAGAATACTATATAATTCTAACCATACATTATGTTGTTTTCAGTAACAGACTTTTAAATTCAGTGTTATGGGGGTGGGTAATCCATCCAGATTGTTGTTTACATCAATAATCCATGCTTTCCTCTTGCTAAGTATATGGTGTCCCTGAACCACTTTTAAAATTTCATATAAATGTTGAAAAATATATGGTTGTACCCAGTTCTTTGTTCTTAAAAGGAAATATCATAAACACTCATATATGATTTTGTATGGGCATAGGTGCTGCAGGAAGGTTTACAGCTTGTAACTACCTGCCTAATGTGGCATGGCCTCATAAACTTTTTACCCAGATGTAGAAGCATGTCCCTTCTCTTGTCCCCCTGGTTCCCGTTTTGCTTGTTCAGATTGTTTTGGATCTCATCTCCACCTGCCATTCAAGCAGAAAATCCTGGTTTGTAAGTTTTCCCCCTAAATAAATAACTGTCTATCCCTCAGTTCTGAGCCAGTGTGAGATTTATTTTAAGTGCCCGATATTGTGTCACCATTGCATTGAGTCTAGTTGCGACTCAGAAACAGCACCATTTGCTGGTTAACTGGTAAAATGGCAGATTTTGTTTCTAATGGGACTTTTGCTGTTTTTTTCACTATCACAATGGAAAGCATTACACGAGGCCTATGTGACTAATGAGGTACCTCAATTTACTGGTTATTAGGTTTAAGTTTACTTCTCCAAATTATATCATTAAGGGAGAATATGGCACTAGCTGACAGGATTAATATAATCGAAAATCAGAGATTATCTGAACAAGTGGATACTATGATAGGCAAAATTGACTCCATATCTAAAGCTACTAGGAAGTTACCTGAAAGGATTCATTAAGTTAAGATTTTACTGTTGAATTTGATGTTCAGAAGTTATCACAAAGTTTTGATAAGGTAACAGACAGAATGTACTTCCAGGATGGCAATCTACATAATATCCAAGAAAAGCTCAAGGAAGAGATGTTATCTTTGAAGGGAAACATTAAAACCATGGAATCACAGGTGCAGAATGGGCACCAGAAAATTAATGCCTCAGGGAAATTACTAGAAACATATATAGGCCAGGAGATTCAGGCTTTATGAAAGGCAATGATAAAAAGATTTGAAATGATTGAGGAAATTATTGGAGCTGGTGAACAGGGTAAGAAGGCACAAGGACAGGATACAATGTCACTACCATCTGTCAGAACTGGTTTACCCAGGATTTTAGTGTCATACACTGTAATTTACTCTGACAAACTGTCAACTTCTAAAGGCTCAAAGGGAGCCAAAGAAGGTAGATGGACGCCAATAGGAATGAATGATCTAAAAAAAAAATTAAGCAAGCCATTGTTACTTTTGGCTTGCACTCTACATTTGTTAGGGAAATGATAAGGACTTGGGCCTCTAATGTCAGAGCTACCCCCATGATTTCTCTCAGTGTCAGTAATATTGGATGATGGACCTTCCTTGATGTTTGGAATTTATATCAGAGAAGAATCCAAACATATGGGCCACCAAGGAAGAGCAAAAGGTGTGGACGTTTCACAGGATCAAATTCTTGGCATAGGAGCATATGCTGATCCACAGGTCCAAGCTCTTTATGATGAAGAAGTATTGTCCTTATGCCACAAAGCAGTCTTGAATGCTTTGGATAGGATACCAGAACTAAGGAAAATGTTCAAATCATATATCCAGGGTTAAGCAGGGAAAAGATAACCCTTTACTGACTTATTGCAAAGATTAATTAAGGCTCTGCAAATAGGAGTAACAAACCAAGAAGGCAGATGAATAATTCTTGAATCTCTGGCATTTGAAGATGCAAACTTAGAATGCAAAAAAATAATTGGGCCTTTACAGTCTAGATCAGCACTTATGGATGAATGGGTTCAGCATACAATGAATGTTGAGGCGTTTGACTATAATGATGAATCTTGGGTAGGGGAAGTAATTTCCAAAGCAATGAGGAGACATCAAACTACTAAATATTTTAATTGTGGCAAATTAGGACATCTGAAAAGGGATTGGAGTCAAGAAACTTCTAGGCATATTATTTCAACTGTGAATGGCAAAAAATAGGAAACCTCAGTCTTCAGATATATGTAGAAGTTTTGGTAAACAATGACATTGGACCAATGAATGGAGATCAACAACAGACAGTCAAGGCAACCCCATACCATCAGGAAATTCCTTGAGGAGCCTCTTGAGTCTCCCAAGCCAAAAGTGGCCCAGTTTGTTCCCAGTAACCATGGAGGACATGTCACCATCATAAAAATTAAAAAAAAATCTAGAACCTTCTGTGCAAGACCATAATGTTCTAAATGATGGTTCAAATTTGGAGGATGTCAGAAATTCAAATAGGAAATAAGAAGCATATATTTTGGCAAACTTCTATAAATGATCAGAGACCAAAGCTGAGAGTGCTTATAAATGGAATTGTAATTGTTGGCTTGATAGACACAGGAGCAGATGTGAGCATCATTACTCCAGAATTATGGCATCCAAATTGGCCTCTTCAAGAGGTGTATGTTCAACTACTAGGAATTGGAACCATATCTCGAGTTAAACAAAGCACAAGATGGGTTGAATGTATTGGTCCAGAAGGTCAAAGAGGAAAGCTGAGGCCATATGTAGCTGATATGGGGCTGTGACCTGCTACAGCAATGGAATACCTAGGTTAACATTCCTGCAGTCCCAGGAACTCATAATTCTGGGAAGAATGTAATAAGGTACTATGAACAAAGGTCACCAGCCATTCAGGCTGTACAAGAACATAAAGCAAATAACAAACCTCTAGAGGTATCAACAGCCCTACCTTTAAAATGGCTAACCAAGAAGCCAATACAGGTTAAGAAATGGCCTCTAGCTGAAGATAAATTGCAAGCTTTAGAATGACTGGTAGAGGAGCAATTAGATGCTTGACATATTGAGGAATCAACTAGCCCTTGGAATTCTCCTGTGTTTGTTGTAAAAAAGAAATCTGGCAAATGGAGAATGGTGATAGATCTAAGAGCTGTCAACAAGGTAATTCAACCTATGGGCCCTCTGCAGTCTGGAATTCCTCTGCCTTCTCTGTTACCAAAAGGATGGCCTATTATTGTTATTGACTTGAAAGATTGTTTCTTCACTATACCTTTACAAGAAAAGGATAGAGAAAAATTTGCCTTCATAGTGACTACTTATAATAATTCTCAACCTACTAGGAGATATCAATGGACTATTCTCCCACAGGGGATGCTCAATAGTCTCACATTGTGCCAATATTTTGTGAGTCAGTCATTGGAAATAATTTGTAAGCAATTTCCTAAGTCTATAATTTACCATTGCATAGATGACATTTGGTTATCTGCTACGCCCACGGCTGTCACGCCTGTGTAGCAGAAAAATGCCGCTAAGGTGGAGCGACGCTGAAGGGTTGGGGTCTGCGCTCCCAGGAGCTGAGCCCCAGGCAGTTCCCTGGCAATCAGCCACAGTCATGATTCCAGATCAGCAAACTCGCCCTGGCTAGCCCTGGCGCTGTATTGAGCTTTCTGTTCCTTCTTTGTTTCTGTATAGTTCTTTTATCTTGCCAGCAGATCAAGAAGTTCCAGGACATTACCAATAATAATAATCAAACTACTGAGACATATTGGACTCTGGCTCGCTCTCTGGGAAAACTTATGGATACCCTAGAACAAAAGGAGCTCATGATGGGAGAGGCTAGCCAGAATGAGAAACCCCCAGGTGCATTTTAGATAAGAGAGAAAGGCAGGATTCTTGACATTAAGAAACCAATTATTCACCATCGGAGCAAGCCTTGGGAGTATAACCCTAAAGAATGGTGTTTTGGGTTACCATGAGAACAGATATGATTTAGGGCTATGAGAAAATAGTTGGTTAGTGGTGTAAGACGGATTTCAAAGAAGAGCTCTGCTCACCTGGCCCTAACCACAAGACATACTGGAAACAATCAATTGTCTGTAATCAATTTTTCTCATGTAAAGCTTTTGATTATTGCCTATAATCATTCTTCTCATGTAATTTGTTTGCCAACTTCCTTCTGTGATCCTATAAAACTGATGCTTGAACTTCAGTAAATTTGCAGCAGCATATTCAACCTTATTGAGTGTGTCTGTCTGTCATTTCCTCGCAGATTCCTGATTTCTCCTAGCCTTCACCCCTGTTCTGCGGTTGGTGGTCTCCACGAGAGGCGGTCCGTGGCAGTTATCTGATTCAAATATAGAAACTTTAGAAAGGATGTTTGAAGAAGTAAAGAAAGTGTTGCCTAAATGGGGATTACAAATTGCTCCTGAAAGGAGTCAAAGAGGAGATTCTGTTAATTACCTAGGTTATAGAATATGTTTATAGAAAATTAGAACACAAAAGGCACAAATTAGGAGAGACCGTTTACAGACTCTTAATGATTTTCAAAGACTGTTAGGAGACATTTTCAGTCCACGACTGGCTGTTGGAATAACACCTAATCTAATAATTTACACAAAACCATAGATGGTAATAAAGACTTAAATAGTCCCAGAGCATTAATAGCTGAAGTGGAAAAGGAACTGACAATCATTGAGGAAAAATTACAGGAGGTACATGTGGATAGAGTGAATCCAAATCTCAGTTGTGTTCTAGTCATATTGCCTTCCAGAATTTCACCTACAGGAATTTTAATGTAGAGGGAAGGTATTATTTTAGAACGAATCTTTTTACCACATAAACCAAGTAATAAATTAAAAACTTATGTGGAAAAAGTCTCTGAATTAATTATAAAGAGTAAATTGAGACTTCATCAACAAGCAGAAGTTATAGTAAATTACAATACTGATGAAATAAAAAAAGTTATGAGAAGACAATGAACCATAGCAAAGAACTTGTGCTAATTTTTTGGAGAAATTAAATCAATTATCCCAAAAGTGGTAGACTTAACCTTATAAATAGAACTTCTTGGATTCTTTCTTGAACTGTACATGATTCTCTAGTAGTTGGAGCCTGTACATTTTATACTGATGCTAATAAATCAGGGAAGGCAGGTTACAAATCAGATGAATTGAGTAAGGTGAAATAAAGCCCTTATAATTCTGTTTAGAAGGCAGAATTATATGCCATTCTTATGGTGCTAAGGGATTTTAAAAAACCTCTTAATATAGTAACTGACTTGCAATATACAGAAAGAGTTATCTTACATACTGAAACTGCTGAATTTATACCAGATGGTACAGAATTGACTTCATTGTTTATTCAGGTACAAGACATATCCAGGAATAGGCTTTTTCCTATGTACAAAACACACATCCAATGCAATGCGGGTCTGACAGGTCCTCTAGCAGAAGTTAATGCAGAAATCAATCAATTATCGATTGGAAGCATATTGTGGGCCTCAGGATTTTGTAAAAAACATCATATCAATAGCAAAGGTTTAAAGAAAGAGTTTTCTATTACATGGCAACAAACAAAGGAGATTATAAAAAGATGCCCTACTTGCTCTTTATATAACCAAACACTTCTACCTGCAGGGACTAACCCAAAGGTTACTCAAATGAATGAAATCTGGCAGATGGATGTGTTCCACTTTGCAGAATTTGGAAAATTTATACATATATACATATATACACACACATATATGTACACCATTGACACTTATTCAGGCTTTCAGTGGGCAACTACTTTAAGCTCAGAAAAAGCTGATTCAGTAATCACACATTTATTAGAAGTTATGGCCATCATGGTTATACCTGCACAAATAAAGACAGATAATCGTCCAGCTTATGTCTCCATGAAAATAAAACATTTTTTGCTTATTATAATATTAACATGTTATAGGTATACCACACAATCATACAGGTCAAGCAGTTATAGAAAGATCAAATAGAACTATAAAGGCTATGTTAAACAAACAGAAAGGGTTGGAAAATACCCCCAGAAATAGATTACATAATGCTTTATTAACCTACCTTGAATTTTATTAATGCCAATGAGAAAGGGCCAACAGCAGCAGATAGACTTTGGATAATGGAAAAGTCTGATGAATTAAATCAACCAGTTTATTTCAAGAATGTTCTGACCTCGTGAAGGAAGCCAGGAGATATGTTGTGTTGAGGAAGGGGTTTTGCTCTTGTTTCCACAGGAAAAGAAAAATTGTGGATACCATCAAAATTAATAAAGTTTCAGTTTGAAGAGGAGAAACCTCTTGGAAAAGAGAAATGACAGCTTATCCACAATGATGACAATCATGCAGGTGGTAAGAAAATCATATAGGATGGTGGCAGGGTTCTGTTTTTAACTCTGCAGGAAAACACTCATTAAAAAATTCAAGGACCCTGGATGTTTGAATACTGACAGATGGAAAAATTACTACCCAATAAGGATCAGCAAGACAACTGACTATGTCCCTTATGGACAAAATGTTCAAAATATACATATATAGTTTAATAATCCATAAATATACCAAAGCTGGCTCAGTCCTCTCTCTAATTCCAAGTCTATTGTTAATAGAAAAGTCCAGAGTTTCTGTCTCATGTCAGGATCAATGATATGGCACAGAAAGAAAAAAAAATTAGAAAACATCCTTACTTTTCTTCATATCTATTTTTGTCTTATCATACCTTCCATTGAATATATATGTCTTTATATAAATAATGCTTAAGTTTTCCTCAATGAACAATGAATTTTCCTGCAGTAATCTCTGATGTTTCCAGGAAGAAGATGGGGGGCCCCACAACAATTCCGCCTGGTTGATATGATGTCACGATACTGATAGCGCTACTACAAGACCTATTTTGAGTACCAGTTACAAAAGATGGTTCCAACTTTGTTAGCTGAAATGGTACACATCTTGTACAACGTTCTGGCCAGACCTCCACAAAATACAGACTATTTGCAATCTTACCAGATATTAATCATGAAATTTAACCATCATTTTACTTTCACAGGATCCCCTAGAAAGAATGTTGCCCCCATGACAGCTCGGAAGTAATTCTAGAAGACGATATCCCCTCTCCCAGCTTTGTTGTCTTCGGGCTTAGGGACATCATTTAGGCGGTTGAATTATAATTTGGTATATGGTTTGAGGTTGGGGGAGGAATTTTCTAAGCTCAGGGATCTTTTGAAAAAAAAGGAAAAAATTGGATGATCGGATAATAGATTGGTATTTGTGTTATAATTTATAGACAATTACATTGGTATAGATTCTTGTCTATTGATACAAAGTTAAATTATCTTGAATATTGTATGCATGCATGCTTCTCTCCCTCTGTTTAAAAACATTATATATATTATATATATATTATATAATATATATTATATATATAAATTTACCACATTGCAGTGTACATTTCTACCTCTGATCAAGATATTCATACATTGTTTACATTTGGAAGTCATTGTCCTCATTTATTGCACAGTTGTTTATTGTCTTATTCTTTAAGTTAGATAGGTATTAAGAATTATAGATCAATAGTCATCTATGTTTGTCATACGTATAGTTAGACTAATCAGGTATATAATAGTTTCTCATTTCAGTTTTATTTTACATTTTTCTAAATGGCCATAGTGTTGCATGTGTTTTATATGCTTGCATATTTCATTGTAAAATAACTTCTTATTTTAGAAAATTTTTAATTGGATTATTTGCTTTTCTACTGTTTACTTTGAGAATTATTTACATGTTTTGTTTTCTGCAAGAGCTGTGCTTCAAAAGCTCTTCTCTATTTGATAAGTGCTTCCTTCCACAATCTTAACATAATCTTTTACAAAGAAGAAATATTTATATTTTCGTGAGGCTTAATTTACCAGCCTTTCTATAATACCATTTGTTTAACCAACAATGGTGCCATTGTCAGATTCTTGTAGCCAGTAACTTGCAAACAGTGCTTCATCTTTTTCCTTACATCTAATATTCTATCTATTGAAACAAGTTTCTTTGTCCTATTGTCACTGAAAGTGTTTAAAGTTGCCAGAAACCTCTCCTTTATAATTCAGACCTGATTTTTTTAAAGGTACCACCTTAGCATCCAGCATGAAATACAAAAGCTTTACAGTATTACTTTTGAAAGTCTCATTTCCCCTTGTTTTATGACTAGTTATCATAAATACAGTCATATTTACCTAACATTAATTGGAAATAAAGTATGATGATATAGTGGAATTCATCAGATATGGTTTCTAAAAGAAGTTATTCTAAACCATGATGTGGTGCCGGCTCAATAAAATACTTGGAGCAACATGATACAAAGGAGATAGGAGACAAACCCAGGTTAATAAGAAGGAGGCATTCACTTGTAATGGAACTGGCAGACTTCATCTTTTCTAGGAGTTAGAAACCAGGAATCTCAACAAATGACTTAGCAGTATATTAAACTTAACCAGAGTCCTAAACAGATGTCAGAATCCAGAAGGGCTGTGCTGTTCTTACACCAAGAAAACATTTCAAATCTGCAAAACAGATTTTGTAGTGACAAGAAAGTTCCTGTACACACAATTGACAAGTAAAGAATTGAAACATACAGGCACTAGCAATATCAACTTAATTTAGATGCAGGCCATGGTGGCAGATCTAGTCCATTGGGGATTGAGTTAAAGAACAGGATGGAATAGTGCCAGATAACAAAGGTTAGTTGTACAAGGGATAAGATAGCTGATTACCTGCATATACCCTGAGCTAAAAATGAATGACTGTGAATACGAATTGCGTTCCAAAGTACCTACATGCTACCTTTCCTGAATATTTGAGTTTTGTCTTTGGTATATAACAAACAAATACAAGTTCCAGCCAATGTTTCCTTTTCAGCTGAACCACTCTAATATATTTGAAGCTGCCTTTTTATTATTACTCCATTTAAAATATTATTTTATATTTCAGACTATAATATAAATCTATCATTTCCCCCCTTTCTTTCCTTGCTACTAACTCTCTCATGTACATCCTTCCTTGTTCTATTTCAAATGCATGGTCCTTTTTCTTTAAATTACAGAGACACACCCAGGATATATATATATATATATATATATATATATATAAATAAACCTGATCTGTCTATATACTGCTATTTGTATGTATATGATGTATATATTCATGGCTGCTCACTTGGTATTAGACAATCAGTTGGTATGTTCTTCCCTATGGAAGACTGTTTCTCCTGCTTTCAACATTACTTAGTTGCCTGTAGTTCTTTATCTATGTTATCTTGGGTTGAAGTGGCCTCATGAGCTTTCTACCTTCCATATAAGCATGTCTGTGAGCAAATGCCTGAGAGTGGGACATTGTAAGGACTGACAGATACAAGATATCCTATGATAGCAAAAACGATAATCTTCTTTATTTACATACACAGAAATAAACATGGTAATAAAAATTAAATATATCATACAAATGAATAAAAATAAATGTTTGCTTTAAAGTTTAGTTATTTCTTCTTCCAATAAGGACAAATAATTAAATGGGGACAGTAAATACAGAGACTATATAGCTGTCAAATGTCCAGTCTGTTTTGTCTCTGGGACACAGCATGTTGTTAACACTCTTGCCTTAACAATACTAAATATGCTATAACCATTTATTTCAAGCGTGAGAAAGGAAAAGCAAAGATTAATGTGATCAATTTCAACCATGATTGAAAGGAAGTAAATGACTGTCACTGTAGAAAGACAGGTATTTGATAGCTTGGCCCATTCCATAAAAGTCTAAAAGATCTTTGTATACATTTTTTTTTATGATTTGGTGTTACAATGTCAGATTCATTTGATACTGAAACACTTTGTACTTCTGGTCACATTGAAGAACAAATCAATTTGTTGAAAATAGATGACAATGGAGACAATGGAATTTGTTTACCAGAATGTTGTTCTAAATTTTTATGCCCCTTACTCATATCCTTAAATCATCAAATGCCTATTTGACTATATTCTCACTACCACATGAACTCCATTGCAAATGAATTGCTTGGACCAATTCATTCATTAAAAATATTGATTGAGTACTTACTTAAGGCATAAAAATCCTCTAAAATAACCTCTGAGTATGTAAATATAAAACAGACAATGACCTCATTATCAAGAAATTTATGTCACAACACTAAAGTGCACTGAATTCTGTCAACACAGAAGATTCCACTGGCAAAGATAATAAAAGTTATCCATGTCAATTTATCTCCACAATTATTATAAGCATAATATTAATAGGTTTAACACGTTGAATTTTTTGTTAAACAAGAGTACCAGTAGTCTGCAAGCAGCTTGAGAAAATATCTGGAATTTTACCTGAAAAGGATCTTTCAGCTTTGATATAGAGGTAAGTCTCTACATTGATTGTTTGTCCCTACAGCTGTTCATCTAGAATCTAACCCAAATGGACTGGATCCTTATTGTCTTCATGACTAAGCCATCATCCCCTAATTCAGTACCTTGCATACAATAAACATTAAATAAAGGCCTATTGATTAAAAAATTAATAAACCATTTTTCTTATTTCTGTGTTCTGATTCTTTCCATGCCACTTTGTAGCTTAAAACCACTGTTGATGGGAAGATTCTCATTAGCTAATAAACAAACTGCCTTGGCCAGCCCTTAGGTGGGTGGAGTAGACAGAACAGGAAGAAGGAAGTGAGGTAGATGGCTCAGTCAGATGCCATGCCTCTCCTCTCTGGGACAGTTGCCATGAAGCCAGCCACGAGGTCAGACATGCTGAATCTTTCCCAGTAAGACACCACCTCATGGTGCTACACAGATTATTAGAAATGGGTTAATCTAGATGTGAGGATTAGACAATAAGAGGCTGGAACTAATGGGCCAGGCAGTGTTTAATGAACAGTTTGTGTGTTGTTATTTCTGGGGCAAAGCTAGCCAGGCAGCCGGGAGCTGGGCGGGATGAAAAGCAGGCCAGCCTGCAGTACATCACTACAGGAGCTATGTATCCCAAAATTCATAACAGCTTGTTTAATTTCTTTTAGATCATTCATACGGATGGGCTCCCATGTATGTTCCTTGAATACCCTAGGGTTTCTGGAACCAGTCACCTTTTCTGTTGTTATTACTGGAAAGCAGGTAGAGCTTTATGGAAATTATCCCAGAGAGTTTTACTCACTGATGGGGTTAAGATTTTCCTTTCTACCGTTTGCTCCTGTTCATCAGAGTCTATAATTTCCTCAATCTTTTCAAATCTGTTTACCATTGCCTTCTGCAAGACCTGAATCTCCTGTCCAAAATTACATTCCAAGGCCTTCATAGAGGATTCTAAGGTATGAAGTTTGTCCAATACATATAATATCTTATCCTTGGATAGAATTGTGCCGTCTTGTATTGAAATTCTGTCAATTAATCTTTCATAGCCCTTTGATAAAGTTCTATTAATACATTCAGTGGTTTGAATCTTCTCAGATAATGTTTCAGTTCCTACAGAGAGGGACTGAAATTTATTGTCCAAATCAGCTGTTCCCTCCTCCACAGCAATGAATCTCTTCTCAATATCAGACTATACTTTTGTAAATTTGCTCAATTGACAGAGTCATATCAGACAAAGATCTATTCCTTTCCTCGAGAACTTCAAACTGTTTCTTGATGTGGTTATTGTCAATCTGAATTGTTTTAGAAATTACCCTCAACCATTTCGAAGTTGTCTCTCAAAACAGTCGTGCCCTTTCTTAATTTTTCAACTTCTGCTTAAGGATCCTGGATTCGTCCTGTAAGGACTATCATTTCCTATTGTCCAACCACGTTATAATAAAAAATAAAATAAGAAAAATGCCAAATCCTGTAAATATCCAACCAAAAAAAAACCTCATTTGCATCCTGCCATAACTCAGCCATGGTGGAATTAAGCAATCTGTAGAATCCTTCAATGGTGATATTGTCAGACATTTTCAATCAAATCTGTATTTTATTTATTTATTTATTTATTTATTTATTTATTTATTATAATCGAAAGAAATTTGTACCTGTAATGACCGTTGCCTGCCAGTAGGTGGCGGGGTGCACCTGGATCCACGTGGCCCGAAAAAGTCAGACCTGGAAAGGGAAATTCTAAAAAAAATAGAAGCTCACAGACCATGCACTATGTGGATTATAGTTATAGGCGGGCAGGCTGCTCAGTCTTTGATGGCGAGAGCACCAGACCAAGTCTGCTGCAGCAGAGGTGGTGACAGTGAGAATGCCTGGAAAACGGGCAGGGGGGGCGCCCTGGTGCCGCTGGAGTTGGAGTCATGGGCAACCTCAAAGCCAGCCACCTGTGTAAGAGCATGCAGAATGCAGGGGCCAATATCTCCAGCTCCATTTGCTCGTGCACGCTGTGAAAGCTGTAGGTGGGCTAGTGCAGGCTAGCAGCCTATGCGGGGGGGGGGGGTGGGGGGGTGTTCCACAAGCTCAAATGCCAAGGGATGCAGGCAGTAACTGTTTGTCTCTGGTGGGTAACCACTACAGTGGGCTTTGGCCAGAGCAAAGCCGAGTCTTCAGCAGGCATCTGGGGGCCACAAAAGCCTATTGTGCCACACCTTCTCGGTGGGCCAGGAAAACTGTGGTGCAGCAGAAAGGGCGCTGCGCCCATAAACCGCCAGCTTGCAAGCCACTCTGCTGTTGTCCAGCAAGCGGTTGGGCCTGCTGCGGGCTGGGGGAGTGGTAGTAACCCTGGTCGCCGGTTCCTGGCAGCAGAGAAACGACCCAGGGTAGGTAAAAAGGCCTTACGTTCGGTTGCCAAAAATGTAGGAGCTTGGTCGATCGGGCAATTATGTATTAACCAACTAGCTTAATATATAATATTCAGCTTTAATAAAGGAAAGAAAAGGGACTTACAAAGCCAAGGTTCCAGAGAGGAGCACAGGGAAACAAGAGGGTCAAACAAACAAATAGGGATCTTTTTAAAGGTATTTGGAGCCCTAGAGGGGTCATGCCACTCAGCCAGGGATTGGTCAGCTCCCCCATCACCTACACACACCCTTTGTTCCTTTCTTAAGAGTACTTTTGTTAACATGCCTTCTCTTTTCATTCTACTATTATATACTGATCATCTTGTAAACAGTTACATTTATCATTCAGTTATAGAATTTTTCCAAATTATGAAGCACATTTGAACTTTGCAGGAAAAATATGTCATTTCCATATTCTAATTTGTAGTTGATGTCATAGCTTTGAAAAAGACCAAATCCTGATTGCATCATTAGAGGAGGCCTGGCTATTGATTATGGTTCCACTTGAGAAACTGAATTATTCTTGCTGTAAAAGATAATAGGTAGAATATTTTTGAAAGTTTATGATTTTAAAAAGTTATGCATATTCTTGGCCATAATGTAAAAAGTATTTTAAACAAACAAGTGTGCCTTTTTGACTTTTAAATGACTTTCATAGTTATAAATCCCCTCTATCATCATTCTTTCTTTTGAAATAACTACTTTCTCCTAATTCTTAATTTCTTCTAGTGATCTAAGGGGTACTTTACTATCCTTACTATATCAGTAATTTTGAATTGATATTAGTTAGGGGAGAAGGCACATGTCTCAAGCTCAATTTAACTGGAGGATTTGTTTTTCTTCAGAGTTGTTTTAATTTATCTTGAGGACAGCTCTTTACATTCAGTGAAAAAAAAAAACAACATTCTGAAAACAAATTGAAAAGAGAGAAAAAACAGAATGATATAAAGAAATACAGGGATATTTAGATTTACACATACTTTATGATAGGTAGGTAGGTGGGTAGATAGATACACTGAATATAAATAAAAAAGAAGGCAGTGATATACCAAAGAAAGGGAAGGGTCCATAGATAATCAAACTCTTTGTTTCTAACTCCACAGTAATTTAGGTACTGACTTCTATAAGTGCAGTTGTTATTTCTTTAATTTTTTATGAACATTACATATAATCTTCCAAATATGTTCCAATTATTTAGGCTACATTTTTTCTATTACCATGAATGTTTAAACAAATATGCTGTATTGTTTATAAGTCATTATTTTGTGGCAAAATGAAAATAGACAAAAATAAATAGGATGCTTATCATATTAAGTAAAAACAGTTAATTTTTCATTTGTTTTATTTGTGATTATATTTGTACACAGCATGTAAGAGCACAGTAGGTCACCAACTAGTGAGTCATGCTCCAAATTGTTGAAAAGCCACTGCAGTTGGAATCAGGGGCTCAATTTGTGAATTTCAAGAGTATAGTAAAACAGTCTATGTGGTTTCATTACAATAAGCACTACAGGTCCTGTGGGTGGAAGAGAAATACTGGGTCATTAATAAAAAGTCTACTTACAGCAGAATAGGGTCTCCAAAGTGATACTATGTAGAATAATTCATGCTTAAGAATTTGATGAAAACTATAAACTAAGAGACCAGAAAGAAAGTTCTTTCAATAGCTACAGCTTCAGACGTTACAGAGGAATTACAATAATCCAGTCAATTTGCTTAGTGTGAAATTTCCATTTTATGCTAAATCTGAGAAAGGATCACAGGAGGTTAATAGAATCATGGCAATGAGGACTGTACAATCATAGCAAGATAATGGTTGTACAGAAAGTCTCATTTAGAAAAATAAAGCATAACATCAGAAAAACATAGTTATGAATGGTCACCAGAGCTATTTCCCTTATAGTGCTGAAAAGACAAAGCATCCTGTTTATAGAATACAAATTGCAATATAAAGCAATTCAGTTACAAAATGGAATATGGTGTGATTGAACAAACTAATTATTGAAATGAATATTCCCTGGATAGATTGTTCCTTTATGGTCAAGCATTAGAAAATGAGGTTTGCTAGGCAAAGGGTATTGTTTGGAGAGCATGTTGAGAGCAGTGTCCTAACTGAAGAGAGTGTTCACTCTTTTACTCATAAAAGTAAGTAGAAAAAAGTTTTGATTTTCAAAATAGAAACCAAAAACTCAAGTTTTGTCTGTACTGAAAGTGGTTGAGAACTTAGAGTATTATTTTCCAACAGAATTGAACTTCAGAGACAAAGTACAAGTAGAAGGAGTCAAAGTTGACTAATATTAAGGTATGGCTCTATCTTACTCATGCCCATACCCTGAATTCTTAATACTACTGTACTGAAATGTAATTTAATAGTATAATACTTTGTAATCTGTTATTTTTCACTTTCTTTGTAAACAAATATGTAATTAGCTTTATTTGAACATTTGCATTTATTTTGTTAATTTTATACATAAGCCAGTCTCTTTTCTTGTGTATTATTATATATCTTTGTTAGTAAATTATCAAAAAACTTCATTAAAGTTTTTCGTAGATGGAATAAATTCAATGGAAAGATTGAGTTATACTATGATGACCTCTTTGTTCAATATTAATAATAACAGCTGAAACTATTGCGTTGGTATGTGAAGTTTTAATTTTTTAATTTTAATTTTTTATTCCTTTACTGCCAACGATAGTTTCCTCCTCCTCCCTGCCTTCCTCCTAATTCCCCTATCCCTCCACATCCTCCACAGCTTACCCCACATCTACTTCTGAGAAAAGTAAGGCCTCCCATGGGAAGTCAATAAAACTTGTCACATTCAGTTGAGGCAGGGCCAAACACCTCCCATCTGCTTCATGACGAAGCAAGGCATCCCATCATATGGAATGGGCTCCAATAGCCAGCTCATGCACGAGGGATAGATCCTGGTCACATTGCCAGGAGGTAGCACAAACAGATCAAGTTACACAATTGTTGCTCACATGCAGAAGGCCTAGATAGGTCTCATTTAGGTTTGCCAGCTGCCAATTTAGAGTCTGTCAGCCTCCACTATCTCGTGTCAGCTGTCTCTGTATTTTTCCCCAACATGATCTTGACCTCCCCTTGCTCATATGATTTCTCTTGTCACTCTTTAGCTAAAATCCAGCGCTCAGTCCAGTGCCTAGCTGTGGTTTACTGCTCTTCTGCTTCCTTCGTTACTGAATGGGAGTTCTATGAAGATAGTTAGGGTAGTTACTAATCTGATTACAGGGGCAGGTCAGTTTCAGGCACCCTCTCGACTATTGCTAAGAGTGTTAGCTGGGGACATCCTTGAGAATTCCTGGGAAATTCCTTAGCACCTGGTTTTCTCCCTTAGAACCATAATGGCTCCTCTATCAAGATATCTTTTCAATGCTCTCACTCTCCATCCCTTCCCCAACTCAGCCATCTGATCTCTCACGTTCCCATTCCCCAATCCATCTACACCTTCTAGTTTTCTCAGAAGAGGTTTAAACTATTTCCCTTTCCTGGGGCCCCTCTATGTGTGTTCCTCTTAAGGTCATCCTTTTTGTCTAACTTCTCTGGGTTTGTGGATTGTAGCATGGTTATCTTTTGTTTTGCATCTAATATCCATTTATGAGTGAGTATATACCGTGTTTGCCTTTCTGGGTCTGGAATACCTCAGGATGTTGTTTTTTTTTTTTTGTTTTTGTTTTTTTTCCTCATTTTTTTATTAAAGATTTCCATCTCCTTCCCTCCTCCTCCCCCTTCCCTCCCCTCCCTTCTACCCATACCCCCACTCCACCCCTCTCCAAGACAAAGAGCCATCAGGGTTCCCTTCACTATGTTAAGTCCAAGGTCCTCCCAGCTCCCCCTAAGTCCAGGAAGGTGAGCAACCAAACTGACAAGGCTCACAGTGAGCCCGTCCATGCTGTAGAGTTCACGTTCATTGCCGTTGTCCTTGGTTTCTCAGTCCTCCTCCACCGTCAGCCACATTCAGAGAGTCCGGTTTGGTCCCCTGTTCCATCATTCCCATTCCAACTGGACTTGGTGGTCTCCCATTAGATCTGTCCCACCATCTCAATGGGAACATAGGGGTGGGGTGGGATGGGGGGAGGGGGGATGGGGCGAGAAAGTGTGAAGTGGAGGATGGGAAGAGCTTGGGGGAATAGGATGGTTGGGATATAGGAAGGGTGGATATGGGAACAAGGAATTATATATCTTACTTAAGGGAGCCATTCTAGGGTTGGCAGAGACTTGACTCTAGAGGGATTCCCAGGTGTCCAGGAAGACGCCCCCAGCTAGGTCCTTGGGCAGCTGAGGAGAGGGTGCCAGAAATGTCCAGATCCTATTGCCATACTCATGAATATCTTGCATATCACCATAGAACCTTCACCTGGCATTGGATGGAGAAAATGACAGAGCCCCACATAGGAGCACCGGACTGAGCTCCCAAGGTCCCAATGAGGAGCAAAAGGAGGGAGATCATGAGCAAGGAAGTCAGGACCGTGAGGAGTGTGTTTACCTCAGGATGTTTTTATCTAGTTCCATCCATTTGTCTGAAAATTTCATGACACTCCATTATGTGTGTATGTATATATAATGTTTTTTTATTCAATCTTTGGTTGAGAGTGATCTAAGTTATGTCTAGGCTCTGGCTATTATGGATGCTACTGCTTTGAACATAGTTGGGCAAGTTTCCTTGTGATATGATTGAGCATCCTTTGGGTGTATGCTCAAGAGAGTTAATGCTGTGTCTTCAGGTAGATTGGTTCTCAATTTTCTGAGACACCAACATACTGATTTCCAAAGTGGCTGTGCAAGTTTGTATTCTCACCAGCAGTGGAATGTTTCTTTACTTCATATTCTCTCAATATAGGCTGTCATCAATGTTTTTGATGTTATTCATTCTGACAGGTGAAAGATGGTATCTCAGAGTTGTTTTGATATGCATTTCCCTTTTGACTAAGTATGTTGAGCAGTTCCTTAAATGTCTTATAATCATTTGAAATTCTTCTGTTGAGAATTATCTATTTAGATCTGTACTCCATTATTATTATTATTATTATTATTATTATTATTATTTTATTACTTTAAAAAATACCAATCCAAATTTCCACTCCATCCTCCTCCACTTCTTTCCCACTCCCTCCATATGTCCTCCCCATCAGCGCCCTCCAATTCTAAGAGAGGGCAAGGCACCCTGCCCTGTAGAAAGTCCAAGGCCTTCCCCACTACATCCAGGTTGAGCAAGGTATACATCCAAAGAGAATAGAATCCCCAAAAGTTAGTACATGCAATAGAGACAAATCCCAGTGCCCTCAGTCTGCCCCAACTGTCAACCACATTCAGAGGGACTAATTTGATCCCATGCTCATTCTTTCCCAGTACAGTTGGAGTTGGTGAGCTCCCATTAGTTCAGGCACATTGTCTCAGTGGGTGAACCTCTCATGGTCTTGACTTCCTTGCTCATACTCTCCCTCTTTCTGCTCTTCAACTGGATGGACCTTGGGAGTTCAGTTCAGTGCTCTGATGTGGGTCTCTGTCTCTGTTTCCATCTGTTGTTGGATGAAGGTTCTATGGTAATATTTAAGATAATCATCTGCTATAGGAAGTCTTAGAGCCAGTGGTTTCCCACTCACTAGGGTGTGGCCTCTTATACTACATATGCTGATGTAGAGCTTACTTATGGCCTCCTTTCTGGCCTCTCTGTTCTAGATGCAGATTTCAGTTTCTGACCTCCATTCCAGCAGAGAATTCTGATTTGTGAGTCTACCCCTAAATAACTAACCATCTGTTTTTTCAATTCTGAGCTATGGGATTTATTTGAAGCATCCTTCTTAATTTGGTGCCCATGTGGATTCAGACTCTGCCTATCAGGTGGACAGCCTAATGGCCTAGACAGTCCATAGCAAAGATAGACCTGCCTACTTGGCTTGCTTTCACCTAAGCGTTTTTTTGTAGAATCCTAGCCACAATGGAATTTACTGTGTGTGGAAACTTGGAAATTTCCCAAGCACAAGCATGACTGCTGAATTCCCTGGGGCAGTTCATTACTGTATTGCGACTTCTGACTTCTGCAGCTTCCAGTTTCTGCTCCCTGCCTGTGAGTTCTGGTTTTCTTGCTCTGTGTATTGAATTGATTTAATTGCATTTAATTTGTCAAGCAAAGCATATTTCTCAGTATTTAACCAGTAAAGCAGCCCAGGACCATTCCTGTCACTACTGGTTGCATTGCATCTAGTCACAACTCTGCAACCACAACATCTGCTGGACAATAAAAGTTGCAGTTTACAGGATCACATAACAGGTAATTAATAAATCAATATGGAAGACTTCATTAATATTACAACTTTTAGTAACTTTTTGCTAATACTACAGATTGTATTATGGGAGGCTTATACAGGTAATGTAATACTTTAATTTATTGAGTATTGGAATTCAGTTTACTTCTCCATATTTTATCAATAAGAAAGAATATGGTACTTTTAGTAATAATACAATCTTTACAGATGAATAATGAGCAGCTAGTTGACAAGCTTAACACAATCAAAAATCAGAAGTTACGTGAAAAAGTAATACA
Organism: Arvicola amphibius; assembly: GCF_903992535.2. Lineage (NCBI taxonomy): Eukaryota > Metazoa > Chordata > Mammalia > Rodentia > Cricetidae > Arvicola > Arvicola amphibius. The sequence goes on along the minus strand of NC_052065.1, from coordinate 128,647,852 downwards.
ATTACAGACAAAATTGAATCCATATCTAAGGGTACTAAGAAGTTATCTGAAGGAATTCATACTGTTTGACAATCAAAATTTGTCAAAACGTTATGATAATTTAGCAGAAAGAATATCTCTCCAGGATGACAATCTGGACACTATTCAAGTAATATCTAAGGATGATATGTTATATTTAAAGGAGAAACTTCAGACCTTGGAATCACATGTCCAGAATGAGGACCAGAGGCTAGGTGCCTCAATGAAATCACTAGAAATATACATAGGCTGAGAGATTCCGGCTTTACAAAAGACAATAATAAAAAGATTTGAAATAATTGAGGAAATTATTGGAGCTGATGAACATGGAGAGAAGGTACAAGGACAGGGTTCAAAATCGCTAGTAGCTGTCAGAAATGACTTACCCAGGGTTTTAGCTTCCTACCCTGTAATCTACTCTGACAAAGCATCATGTTCTTTAAAGGACATGTTCTTTAAAAGGATCTAAAGAAGGTAGATTGATACCTATAGGAATGAATTATCTAAAAGAAATTAAGCAAGCTGTTGTAACTTATGGCTTGGATTCTACATTTGTTAAGGAGATGATAAAGACTTGGGCTTCTAGCATAGAAGAAACATCACATGATTTCCTTCAGTTAGTTTCATGAATCCTGGATGGCAGACCTCAGTTAATGTTTAAAATTTATTTCAGAGAAGAAGCCAAAATTTTGGAACAACAGGATAATGCAAAAGGCCTTGAGACTTTGAAGATCAAATTTTAGGTGGAGGCCCTTATGCTGACCCACAGGTTCAAGTTCTTTAAAATGAAGAAATCTTGTCCCTATGCCACAAAGAAGCCTTAAATGCTTGGGACAGGATTCAAGAATAGGAGATTGAATCATATACCAGGGTTAAACAGGGACAGAAAACCCTTCAGTGACTTTTTACAAAGACTAACTAAAACTGTACAAATAGGAATAACAGAACCAGATGCTAGAGGAATACATATTGAATCTCTGGCCAAGAATGTAAAAGATACTTGGGCCTTTAAAGGTTAGATAAGCACCTATGGATGAATGGATCATACATGCAATGAACATTGAGGCATTTGACTATAATACTGAATCTTGGAGAGGATAAGCAGTTTCCAAAGAAATAAGGAGTCCTCAAAATTCCAAATGTTTTAATTGTGGTAGAATAGGACATCTGAGAAATTGTAGACAAGGAATTCCTAGGAATAACATCTCCTTGGGGAATAACAAAAATAGGAGGACTCAGCCTTCAGGTATCTGTGAAAGATGTGACAAAGGCTGACATTGGAACAATAAATGCAGATCAACAAAAAAAACAGAAAAGGCAACCCGATATTGGAAAACTCCTTCAGGGGCCTCTTGCAGGCCACCAAGCCCAAAGTGTCCCGGTCATTCCCAGTAACTGTGGAGGATATGTCACCGGGAAATTTAAAAGAAATACAGAGCCTTCTGTAAAAAAACATACTGTTGTAGATGATGGCATAAACATAGAGAATAAGTAAAAAATTCCAATAGGAAATAGAAAACTTATATTCTGGCAGACTTCTATAAATAATCAAAGACCAAAGCTAAGGGTGTGTATAAATGGCATTGTAATTGCTGGTTTGATAGACACAGGTGTAGAGTGGGTAATGTTACTCCAAAATTGGATTCTTCAAGAGGCGTATGTTCAATTACTAGGAATTGGAACTATATCTCAAGTTAAACAAAGCATGAGATGGGTTGATTGCATTGGACCAGAAAGTCAAAGAGGGAAGCTGAGGCCATATGTGGCTAATATTGCAGTATATTTATGGTGTTGTGACCTGCTGCAGCAAAGGAATACTCAGATTAACATTTCTACAGTCCCAGGAACTCATAATTCTGGGAAGGATATTATAAGTTACTACGCACAAAGGTCACAAGCCTTCACAGTGACTACTTAATAATAATTCTCAGCCTACTAGGCAATATCAATGGACTGTCCTCCCACAAAATCTGCTCATTTTGCTCATTTTGCTAATACTTTGTAAGTCAAACATTGGAAATAATACATAAATAATTTTCTAATATAATTTACCATTACATGGATGACATTTTGTTATCTGATTCAAACATGGATACTTTAGAAAGAATATTTGAAGAAGTAAAAAAAAGTTTTTGCCAAAATGGGATTACAAATTGCTCCTGAAAAAAATATAGAGAGGAGATTCTGTCAGTTACCTAGGTTATAAAATAGGTTTGCAGAAAATTAGAACACAAAAGACAAAATTTGGAGAGTCCGGTTGATGACTCTTAATGACTTTCAAAGATTGTTAGGAGACATTTCCAGTTTATGACCAGCTATTGGGATAACATCTGATCTATTAATTCATTTAAACAAAACCTTAGATAGTGATAAAGTCTTGAATAGTCCCAGAGAATTGATAGCAGAAGCAGAAAAAGAACTGACCATTGTTGAGGAAAAATTATACAAGGTATACATGAATAGAGTGAATCCAAATCTTTTTTTTTTTTTGGTTTTTTGAGACAGGGTTTCCCTGTAGTTTCTAGAGCCTGTCTTGGAACTAGCTCTTGTAGACCAGGCTGGCCTCGAACTCAGGGATCCGCCTGCCTCTGCCTCCCGAGTGCTGGGATTAAAGGCGTGCGCCACCACCGCCCGGCCCCAAATCTTAATTATATTCTAGTCATATTGCTTTCCAGAATTTCTCCTACACGAATTTTAATACAGAGGGATGATATTGCCTTAGAATTGATCTTTTTACCACATTATCAAAGCAAGAAATTAAAAACTTATGTGAAAACAATCTCTGAATTAATTATAAAAGGTAAATTGAAACTTTGTCATTTAGCAGGTATAGACCCCAACTTGGTTAGCTAAAATTGGTGTACTTTTTTACAACATTCTGGCCAGACATCCAAATAGGAAACTCATAAATATCCTACCAAATCCTCAGAGACTATTTGCAATTATACCAGACATTAATCTTGGAACTTAGCCGTTATTTTACTTTCACAGGATCCTATAGATGAATATTGCCCCCATGACACCTGGAAGTAATTCTAGCAGACGATGTCACTTCTCCCAACAGTTTGTCCTCAAAGTTAGGGTCATCATCTAAGGGTTGATTATAATTGGTATGGTTGGGGATTTGGGAGAAAAAATTTTATAGGCTCAGGGTTCTCTTTGAAAAAAAAGTGGGGGGAATTGGATGAGACAATATATTAGTATGAGCTTACTCACACTAATAATAATAGTAATAGAGTGAGTACTTCTGAGTTATTATTATAGCCAAGTACATTGGTATAGATTCTTGTTTACTAATACAAAGTTAAATTATATTGAATATTGTATGCATGCATGCTTCTACCTCTGCCTAAAACAAATTTTATATATTGATATGTATTTATCATACTGCAGTATACATTTCTAACTCTGATCAAGATACTTATACATTGTTTACATGTTAAGGTCATTGTCCTCATTTGTTGCACAATTGATTATTGTATAATATTTTAAAATGAAGTTAGTCTTTAAGTTATATAAGTATTAAGGATTATAGATCAATAGTTATCTATGTTTGTCATCATAATTAGACTAATCAGGTTCTTTAGATACATAGAGATTATATTCAGCATAGATAGGTAATCTTCAACCACTTCAAAGAGCTATAGAATATGGCATTTAAATAACTTAGGGTTCTGTTGAAGTGAGACATAATTGCTCCTGGCAGCATTGATCTATTCCTGAGAGAATGTTGAACACTGAAGACACTCCACTTGGAGCTTATTTTCTTCTTGGCAAAACTGGCCTTTGGGCAAAGAAACACCCACGCCTCAACTACTCACATGATACATAGCATCTCAAAATGGTTAAGCAGGACTTACCATTTTGACTTGCCAAGACAGGGTAAGATGGTTTTAAAAAAAATTCCTGCCTCTGAAAATGGTCTGTCAGTTATTTTAGGCCTTAGCCTAAGTTGGTTGCTTCAACATTGCAAATGAGACTTTGGGTGATTGCCCAGGTAGCTGGTTGTCTCTCTCATTTGTTACACATTTTGGAAGTTGCTTGATTACACTTCCTGCTTACTCTAGTAATATTATTTCCCTTCTCAGATCTTCAATGGGGTTCAAGACTAGATAGTTGTAGTTACTTTCCTTTCATGACTTGGCCAAGTTATTTATTATGTAAGACTTAAATTAGTTAGGATAGGATAATTATTGAATTTATTTGTTTTTTGATGTGGGAGAGACTTCTGTTTGTGTTGATTTCATTGGTTAATAAATAAACTGCCTTGGCCCATTTGATAGGCCAGCCCTCAGGTGGGTGGAGTAGACAGAACAGGATGCTGGGAGTGAGGCAGATGCCTCAGGCAGTTGTCATGACTCTCCTCTCTGGAATGGATGCAGGCTAGAATCTTTCCCGGTAAGCCACCACTTTGTGGTGCTACACAGATTACTAATATGGGTTAATCAAGACGTGAGAGTCAGCCAGTAAGTGGCTGAAACTAATGTGCTAGGCAGTGTTTAAATGAATACAGTTTGTGTGTTGTTATTTCGGGTGTAAAGCTAGCCATGCAGGAGCCGGGCAGGACGAAAAGCAGGCCTGCCCGCAGCTCCTTCTACAACTTTTATTGTATATAATCTTGTATTAGGCTTAGAACTCTCTTATTTAAGCAAAAGGGGGAGGTGCTGTAGGAAGACTTATAGCCAGTAGTTTTCTGTCCACTGGGGTCATTGTTTTTTAACCACTGAGTAGTACTCTAATGTATAGATTGCCACACTTTCTTTATCCATTCTTCCATTGAGGGGTATCTAGGTTGTTCCCAGGTTCTGGCTATTACAAATAATGTTGCTATGAGCATAGCTGAACAAATGCTTTTGTAGTATAATTGAGCATCTTTTTGGTATATTCCCAAGAGTGGTATTGCTGGATCCTGAAGTAGGTTGGCTCCCAATATTCTGAGAAATCACCATATTGATTTCCAAAGTCGTTGCACAAGATTGCATTCCCACCAGCAATGGATGAGTGTTCCCGTTATTCCACATCCTCTCCAGCATAAGCTTTCATTAGTGATTTTGATTTTAGACAGTCTGACAGGTGTAAGATGGTATCTCAGCACACATGTACCTCGTTTTTAAATTTAATTATTTTTAATTTTGATGTTTCTTGAGTTCTTATATATTTTGGAGATCACCCCCTGTCAGATCTATGGTTGGTGGAGATTTTTTCCTATTTGTAGTCTGCTCTTTTATTTTATTGATAGTGCCCTTTGCCATACAGAAGGTTTTTACCGTTAGGAGTTCCCATTGTTTGTTAGTCAGTGTCTGTGCTATTGGTGTTATATTTAGGAAGTATCTCCGATACCAATGCATTCAAACTACTTCCCACTTTCTCCTTTATGAGGTTGATTATTGAGGTCTTTGATTCACTTAGACTTGTGTTGTGCATGGTGATTATATATATATATATATATATATATATATATATATATATATGGCTCAATTTGCAATTTTCTACATGTTGGCATCCAGTTATGCTACCACCATTCGTTAAAGATGCTTTATTTTTTCATTTTACAGTTTTGGCTTTTTTTTGTCAAAAATCAAGTGTTCATAAGTGTGTGGATTAATGTCAGCATATTGAATTCAATTCCATTGGTCCATGTGTCTGTTTTTATGCCAATACCAAGCTTTTTTAATTCATATGGCTCTGCAATAACTCTTGACCTCAGGGATGGTGATGCCTCTAGAAGTTCCATTATTGTACAGTATTTTAGCTATACTATTTTTTTCCCATATAAAGTTGAGTTTTGCTCATTCAAATTCTGTGAAGAATTATGTTGGGATTTTGATGGGAATTCTATTGAATCTGTAGATTAATTTTGGTAAAATAGCCATTTTTATTATGTTGACCATACCTGTATAAATGAATGAAAGATATTTCTGTGTTCTAATATCTTCTTCAATTTCATTCTTCAAGGACTTAAACTTCTTGTCATACAGGTATTTCACTTGTTTGGTTAGAGTTATCCTATGATCTTTTGTTATTTGTGGCTGTATAAAGGGGTTTGTTTCCCTTATTTCTTACTCAGTTTGTCATTTAAATATAGGAGCTACTGATATTATTGAGTTAATCTTATATCTAGTCACACCACTGAATATGTTTATCACCTGTTGGGGTTCCGTGGTTTAATTTTTTTGGGTCACTTTTGTATACTATTGTATCATCTGCAAATAGCAAAAGCTTTAATTCTTCCTTTTCAATTTGTATCCCCTGGATCTCCTTTAGTTGACTTCTTTAGCTAGAAATTTGAGCTGTATTGAATAGATATGGAGAGAGTGTATAGCCTTGTCTTTTCCATGGTTTTAATAAAATCATTTTGAATTTATCTCTATTTAGTTTGACGTAGGCTGTCAGCTTGCTGTAAATTGCCTTTATTGTGTTTAAGGACATTCCTTGTATCCTTTATCTCTCCAACACCTTTAATGTGAAGTGGTGTTGAATTTTTTTGAAGGATTTTTTTTAAGCATTTAGTTAGATGACAATGTATTTTTTCTCTTCCAGTTTGTTTATATGGTGCATTACATTGATAGTTCTTTCTATGTCGAACCATTCTTGCATCTCTGGAATGAATCCAATTTGATCATGGTGGATGACTTTTTTAAAAAGTATGTTCTTGGATTTGGATTGCCAGTATTTTATTGAGTATTCTTACTTCAGTGTTCATGAGGGTGATTGTTCTGTAATTCCCTTTGTTTTATCTTAGTGTGGTTTGGGTATCAGGGTAACTATCCTCCCAAAAGGAGTTTGGCAATATTCCCTCTGATTCTGCTGTTTGGAACAATTTGAGGAACATTGGTCTTAGCTCTTCTTTGAAATCTGGTAGAATTCTGAGGTGAAACCATCTGACCCTGGGCTTCTTTGTTTGGGAGAATTTTAATTACTGCTTCTATTTCCTTAGGATTTGTAGGACTATTTAAATGGTTTATCTGGTCTTTATTTAATTTTAGTAAGTTGTATTTATCCAGAAAATTGTAGCAGAAATTACAGTTGGTCTTAATAATAAAAACTTAGAGTCAGATATTAGCAGGTAGAACCTTAGGGATCAGAGAAGCAGATAGGCTAGCTACTAGAGAGTTTCACTTTTACCAATGCTCAGACTGACTGCCTAGACTGTATTGCTCCTCAGTCTGCACTGAGGTCCTGTCTCCTTCTGCCTTATATTCCACTGTCTACACAGCCATATCACTCCTGTCTCTGCTTTCCCCAGTGCTAGGATTCCAAATGCTGGGATCACCTTTGTGTGAGCTCTGTTTCTCTTTTAGACAGATTTAATCTTGTGTAGCCAAGAGTGGTCTTGAACTGACAGAGAGCTCTCTACCTCTTTCTCCTGAGTGCTGGGATCAAAGGTATATGCCACCACTCATTGGCCCTCTAGTGATTTAGTTATGCATTCTCTCTGATCTTCAGGCAAGCTTTATTTGTTAAAACACAAACAAAATATAACTGCAGAAAATTGTGTATTTCTTTAAATTTTTCAATCTTATGGAGTACAGGTTTTTGAAGTACGACCTAATGCTTCTCTGGATTTCCTCAGTGTCATTTCTTATGTCCTCCTTTTCATTTCTCATTTTGTTTATTTGAAGTCTCTCTCTGCCTTTTGGTTAGCTTGGATAAGGGTTATTTTTTCTCTTTTCTAACATAATATTTTTATTGATTGAGAATTTCAGATACAATGCACCAAAAACACACTCTTTTCCCCTTCCTACGAGGTTCACCCTTTCACTCTTGTACTCCCCCCCCAAAAAAAAATTAAGAAAAAAAATACCAAGTACAATTTGTTTTTTCCCATATACTCATCGGAGCATGGCCAGACTCCCAGTGGCAAGCTCCTTATAGATAACTGAGTCTTTTCTCGTCCCCTTGCCAGGAGCCATCAGCTGTTTAGAGCTTCACTTCAGCTTCCGTATCACAAATTTTTAGGGCTGTCTTCTAGACTGTTTGTGGGGTAGAGGCGAATGTTGTTACAGAAACCTTCAGTACCACTGCAGCAGATGCTTCCTTGTCCATGACAGCAGGTGGCAGCACAGACCATAACATGGCCTCCAGTGTGCACATGGACATGTCTGTCTCCATGGCCGCCCCATGGAAGATGGACCCCAGCATAGGTTCCTGGTGGCATCACGGACAAGAGACCTCATTAAGGCCTCCAGTTGCAGCATAGACCTCAGATATCAGCATGGATCATAAGGGTTTGTTTATCTTGTTAATGTTTTCAAAGAACCAACTATTTTTTCATTGATTCTTTGTATTATTATTTTTGTTTCTATTTTATTGATTTCAGACTTCAGTTGATTATTTTCCATTATCTACTCCTCCTGGATGAGTTTGCTTCTTTTTGTTCTAGAGCTTTCAGGTACCCTGTTAAGCCACTAGTATGAGAGTTTTCCAAATTATTTATGTAGGCATATATTGCTATGAACTTCCCTCTTCACACTGTTTTCATATTGTTTTAAATGTTGGGTTATGATGTATATTTATTTTCATTGGATTCTAGGAAATCTACTTTTTTTGACCTAATAGTCATTCAGTTGAACATTATTTAGTTTCCATAAGTTTATCAGCTTTCTGTAATTTGTATTGTTGAATTCTAACTTTAAACCATGGTGACCTGCTAAGATGCAAGTGTTTTTGTATTCCAAATTGTTTTTCTGTTGAGATTTACTTTGTGATCTGATGACGACCATGCTGACTGGAGTGAGATAGAATCTTAAAGTTGTTTTATCCTTCATTTCCTTATTGGTTTAAGAATGTTGAGCCCTTTGGAAATTGTTTCTTTGCCTTTTATATTTGTTTCTGTTTGAATTCTGTGTTTATTTTCAATTAAACTATTTGTTGTTGTTGTTTTTGCTTTTTCAAGACAAGGTTTCTCTGTATATCCCTCTAGCTGTCCTGGAACTCACGCTGTAGACAAGGCTGACTTTGAATTCAGAGATTTTCCTATCTCTGCCTCCCAGAGTACTAGGATTAAAGGCATGTGCCATCATGCCTGGATGATTGTTTATTTCTTTAAGTGTTTTAGTTTTTTGAGTTCTTTGCATGTATTAAACATGGTCTTTTTGGGGGTGTATAAATATCAAAGATTCTCTCTCTTTCTGTGGGCTGTCTCTTCACTTGATTGTTGATTACATTGCTTTATGAGGACCTTTAAGTTTCATAAGATCCCATTTGTCTATGATTTGTCATAGTCCCTGATCTAACAGAACCTGATTCAGAAAGTCCTTGCCTGTGCCTATAATTGATATACTCCCTACCCTTCCTACCCTTTCATCTTGAAGTTTAACAGTATCAAATTTTATGTTTAGGTTTTTTATTATTTTTTGAAGTTCAATTTTGCACAAAATAAGAGGTTTGGATCTACTTCATTTTCTGCATATTGAAATCCAGTTTTCACAGAAGCATTTGTTATAGGTGTTGTCTATTTTGTTTACAGTAAACATTTTTGGCATATTTGTCAAAAGTCAGATAATTAGAGTTTTGTTGTAGCGATGAGACAAGCAGGACTGCTTTTCATCCCGCCCAGCTCCTGCATAGCTAGCTTAGCCCCAGAAATAATGACACAGAAATTGTATTCATTTAAACACTACCTGGCGCATTAGCTCTAGCCTCTTACTGGCTAACTCTCATATCTTGCTTAACCCATTTCTAATAATCTGTGTAGCACCACAAGGTGGTAGCTTACCAGGAAAGATTCAGCATGTCTGACCTGGCGGCTGGCTTCATGGCAACTGTCTCAGAGAGGAGAGGCATGGCATCTGACTAACTTCCCTTCTTCCAGCATTCTGTTCTGTCTACTCCACCTATCTAAATCTTGCCTCATCAAAAAGCCAAGGCAGTTTCTTTATTAACCAATGAGAGTCCTCCATCATTTTGTGGTCTTATCCCTCAGTCCTTAATTCTGTTCCATTGATCTATGTGTCAGTTTTTTTTTTTCTTTCCAGTACATGGGTACTTATGTTTCTATGGATCTATAATGTAATTTGAAATCATACATGGTAACTCTTCTCACAGTAATTTTCCTCATAATTCTTAGGCTATTCTTGGTTATTTGTGCCTCCATATAAAAGTTCAGAATTTGTTTCTCTGTCTGACAACAATGATGTTGGCATTTGTTTTCTATTACATTGAATATATAGATTGCTTTTGGTAAGAGAGTAATTTCATGATATTATTTCTAATAATCCATGAGATAGGTGCTTTTTCTAGTGACTTCCTCAATTTCTTTTTCTGTGATTTAATGTTTTTATTTTCCAGGTCCTTCATTTTCTTGGTTAGGCTAATTCTCAGTTTTTCCCAATTAGTGGCTATTGTAAATGATATATCACACCAGAAATATCATATATGTTGGTCATTTTTATGTAGGAAGGCATTGTTGCCTCTATACCTTACCAAGGTCAGCTTTAGACCCATAACTAAGTTAACAATTTCTGCAAAAATGAGGAATTTTCTTAATGACAAAAATATTTTTTTTTTGTTTGGGATAAACCTACTCTCTAAAAGGTACACAGGTAACAACAATGGCAATAATCACAACAATGATCACATTTGTTTACTTTCTGCATTATTATAAGCAATATTAGTATATATACTTTTCTTTATGTTGTAGTGTTTGTACTGTGATTTCACATGTAACATTGATTTATATGAAAGATGAGATTATGGCCTATATTTTACCCATTTCTGATCTGCGAAATCTAGCATAGTATGACTAATTACTTTAAATAATAAGGATTAGAAATTATATGACCTTTTATTCCAATAATTATTGTCATTGACCTTATAAAAACTATAGACAGAGAAGTATAAGTAAGTATTGAATGATGGTTGACTTACAGGAGACATGACAAAGCCCAGGATGGGGACTTCTTCAAGTGGTTCCCAGAAAGTAACTCAATATATACACTCATGTAAAACTGTACTTAGAAGTTTAGATTGATTTACTATTTTTATACCATAATTTAAGTTGTTGCTACTAACTAAAACTACATAATCTCAAATTTATACACAATTCTACTGAATAAAGAAGTTATGTTTGTACTCCCACTGTAAATGCTTAAAAGTCAGTAAGGTCTTTAAGATATTACAAGAGGCCGGGCGGTGGTGGCGCACGCCTTTAATCCCAGCACTCGGGAGGCAGAGCCAGGCAGATTTCTGTGAGTTCGAGACCAGCCTGGTCTACAAGAGCTCGCTCCAGGACAGGCACTAAAGCAGCAGAGAATCCCTGTCTTGAAAAACCAAAAAAAAAAGATATTACAAGAGGAACTCAGAAAAAATGTGTAACAATAAAGACATGAATGAGCTTGTCCACTATTCCTTCCTATTCTCATGCTAGACCTTTCATTTTATGTAGTGATAAAATGAGATACAAAAATGCATTAGACCTCCAATTGAGGGTTGTATTTTTATTTTGAAGTGAAATCAATATCTGCTCAGAAATTTCAGGTGTAACAATTTAATCAGAGCTTCAGAAAATCACAGCCAAATGTAATTTATATTAACTCTCAAATCAAATTGACTGTGATATTATTTATATCATTTTCCTCTGTATTATATTCTCAATCCATGCATATAAAAATTTTACTTTCTAATTCATGGACTATAGGCACCATAGATTATACAAAATTGGTCATACACTTAAGATTTTAGAATCTTGGAGGTAAAACATGTTCTACAGAGTGATCCACTTTCAATGAAGAGTATCATATGAAGAGAACTGATGTCCTTTGTGCTTCCCTAGATAAGAATCACCCTGTTTAACAAGAAATACTGTTATATACTGGCACATTAGACTATGCTCATGGGCAACAGTAGCCACTATCACAACTAAGTTGTAACAGAAACTCATATTTGTATTAGGACACTCAGGCTGTCCCTTCCTGTTTGAGGAAACTAAAAATAATGACAAAAAAACCACAGAAAGGGATCTGGATTAATATCTAGGAATGTTTGCAAAGACAAAAACCCAGTGATCCAACAGTGTACTAAATCTCACAATACAAATGATCAATTTTCAGCACTTTGAGCTTTATAAAAGTATGGCATTTTCTGAAAACTATTTGAGATTATCACAGTTCAGTGAATAAACCAGAATCAAAAAGGCAAAAATAATGTTTTTTTTGATGTGTGGAATGGAGGCTATTCAGAGAAATGTATATGAATATCACTAGGGTCTAAATTTTAAGGAAACACAAAAACACTGATCACACATGGAAGCATCATATTACAAAGTCAGAGTTTTGCAGTTTGTTTCTGGACTGTAATAATAAGAATAAGAGATTTTAGGTGAATTTGATGAAATTTTATGGTTCAAAACTAATTAATAGCAATAAACAATGGCAAATTATTTAATATTATTAAAACATCAAACCAATTGATAAAAAAATAGGATTTTCAATGAGTAAGGCTATAGTATAGAATAATGAATCTGAAATCCATATATCATTAGTGCTAGGGATGGAAAAAGTTTATGGGAAATCAAGATAAACTAAGAGATCAGTTCTGGATCCATCAATATGTAAATAAATTATAAAGCTTTCTCACTATTATTAAATCTCTACTTCGTATGTGTATTGCTTAGATCAGAACCAATTCTTCTACTTCTTTTGGCTTTGACCTAGCTCTTTTTATCCTCTGGTACTTCATACATCATATATAAACTTTTTCAAAGTATTTTGCTTAGGAGAACAGGGATAGATTTACCACATAATTAAGAAGATATTGATGACAGATGTAAATTCTACAAAGTTGTGTATTGCTTTCTTTTAGCTATGAACTAGGGCTAGTAAGTACTGTGTCTGCCATAAAAGCCACAGAACTTGTTTAACAGTGTGTCTTCACATATAGTTTCTCTTTCAGTACTTTTTGGCTTAAAGGAATTTCCAACAGTACATTGGTATACTAGTCAGGAGTCTGTACTTCTTTTTTCATTGTATTCAATTAAGATGCATAAAAACATAATTTGAACTAATTTTGCAATTTTATTTTTGTTTATTCTAATATACTCTATTAGTTTCTTTCATAAAAGTATCAGAATATTGAAGAAGTTTATATGCCTTCTAAATCTTCAGTCTCTCTTTAACTCTCCCCTGTTTCTCTACTACATTTACACACAGCTGTGAGAATCAGGCTCTTTTCCTTTTACATTTAAGTTTGTACATTTACTTTTGAGAACAATGAAAGACATGCTTTGCCAGTTATTAACACCCAACTAACATATACATCTTGTGAATTTTTATTATTCCATTTTTTTAGAGGAATAAAGTCCACTTTTCAGAAACTTGAGTCTAGTAAGAGAGGGAACTTTTGTAACAAAGATATTACTTTGTACTTACTAAATACTAAAAAATATTTCAAGAATGATGGTGACAAACACCTTTTATTACTACCCGTGTACCAAGTATTTTTAAAATAATTTATGTGCATTTCCTCTACAATATAGCCCTCTCTAGCATTTTGGTATCTATGTGTGTTGTTTTTGAATATGGTTGAGTGGTATATGTACTTGTTGGTATGGCTCTGTGAACATGTATGTATTCATTGATGTGCCTGTCTATTTGGACATATGTGGAACCTAGAGGCTATATGCCTTCCTCAATTTCTCTCCATTTTTTTTTGAGACAGGGCTTCTCATTTAGCCAAAACCTTGGCATTTTTGACAGGCTGGATGGTCAGTAAGTTTTCACAATTCATGTATTTCTTTTTATAACTACTGGGGTACAAGTGTGCCTGCCACATCAGTCTTTTTAAAAATGACTACGAAAGATTGTAAATCATGTCCTCCTGCTTCTATGTTAGACATTTTACCTACTGAACCAACTCACTAGCATCCTCATAAAACTTAATTAATGTATTCAATTAATTCAATAATTACTTTATGATATATAGATTTGTTGTTTTGTGTATGTGTGTGTGCCTATATGAGTTTATGTATACCTTGCACATTGACAGGTCAATGTGTTTTCTATTTCCATCCATTTGCATGCAAAATTCAAGATGTCATTGTTTTTTACCACTGAGTAGTACTCTAAACTGTATATGTGCCCACACCTTCTTTATCCATTCTTCTATTGAGGGGCACCTAGGTTGATTACAGGTTCTAGCTATTCCAAATAGTGCTGCTATAAACGTAGTTGAACAAATACTTTTGTAGTATGATTGGGCATCTCTTGGGTATATTCCCAAGAATAGAATTTTCTGGGTCATGAGGTAGGTTGACTACCAGTTTCCCAAGAAACCGCCACACTGATCTCCAAAGTGGTTGCACAAAGTTTGCATTCCCACCAACAATGAATGAGTGTTCCCCCTACTCCACATCCTCTCCAGCATAGGCTATCATTGGTGTTTTTGATTTTAGCCATTCTGACAGGTGTAAGATGGTATCTTAGAGTTGTTTTGATTTGCATTTCCCTGATTGCAAAGGATGGTCGAGCATGACCTTACGTGCCTTTTGGCCATTTGAACTTCTTCTGTTGAGAATTCTCTGTTCAGTTCAATGCCCCATTTTAATTGGGTTAATTAGCATTTTAAAGTCTAGTTTCTTGAGTTCTTTATATATTTTGGATATCAGACCTTTGTCTGATGTGGGGTTGGTGAAGATCTCCCAGGAAGTAGGTTTGCGTTTTTGTCTTAATGTCAGTGTCCTTTGCTTTACAGAAGCTTCTCAGTTTCAGGAGGGTCCCATTTATTCATTGTTGCTCTTATTGTATGTGCTACTGGGGTACTATGTAGGAAGTGGTCTCCTGTGCCCATGTGTTGTAGACTACTTCCCACTTTCTCTTCTACCAGATTCAGTGTGGTCAGATTAATATTGAGGTTCTTTAATCCATTTGAACTTGAGTTTTGTGCATGGTGATAGAAATGGATGTACTTTCATTATTTTACATGTTGACATCCAGTTATGCCAAGCACCATTTGTTAAAGATGCTTTCTTTCTTCCATTGTATACTTTTAGCTTCTTTATCAAATATCAGGTGTTCATAGGTTTGTGGATTAATATCTGGGTCTTTGATTTCGATTCCACTGGTCAATATCCCTGTTTTGTGCTATACCAAGTTGTTTTCATTACTGTAGCTCTGTAATAGAGTTTGAAGTCAGGAATAGTGATGTGGGAGGGTTTTCTGTTAGAGGTTGATTTCATTGGTTAATAAGAAACTGCCTGGCTCATTTGATAGGCCAGCCCTTAGTGGGTGGAGTAGACAGAAACAAAGCTGGGGAAGTTAGTCAGACTGCCGTGCCTTACTCAGGGAGACAGATGCAATGAAGCTCTGGCCCAAGTGGAACGTATGCTAGAATTCTTCCGGTTAAGGCACCACCGTCGTGGTGCTACACAGATTATTAATATGGTTAATCAAGATGTGAGTCAGAGGTTGAAACTAATGGGCCAGGCAGTGTTTAAATGAATGCAGTTTGTGTGTTGTTATTTCGAGGGCATAAGCCTAGGCCAGGTGGCTGGGAGCTGGGGCGCGGGAACACAGCCCGCTGCTCTCACTACAGATTTCAGTGAATATAGTTTGTATGTTATTTCAGATGTAAAGCTAGCCATGCGGAAGCAGGGCAGGATGAATAGCAGGACTGCCCGCAGCTCCTCACTACAGAATGGCACCCAACGTGGATAACTAAATCACTGAAATCTTGAGAAAGCTTGGGAAAGAATTGAGTAAAGCATGGCTCCCTGGTGGCAGCAATTTCTCGGTTCTGATCTGCTTGCTAGAGACAAACAAGTGCTCTCATCTAAGAGAGGCTTCCTGACTCAGCTTTAGCTGCAAAAACCGTGATGAAGCTCTTTTAATAGGTCCTGCAAACAAAACACTTAAATGGTGTTGATGAAAAGCTGAACATGTGTTTTTCAGTTTTCAGCCATAGCAGGAAAAAATTCTGGGCCGTTTTATATTGTCAGCTTTCTGGGCACTCCTGCCAGGGCAAACTCTGACTCTTCCAAGCAGGCAGTCCTGGACTATGGAACTTTTGATTGTCGTTTAACACTGTTGCAGCTTGCTTGCTGGCAGGGAGCATGAAACATTGTAGAGTTGTGGCAATGAACATGGCTCTGGCCGATAGATATCTCAGCCACAAGGCTGGGAATCGCAGAAAGCTAAGGAATGGGCTGGATCTAGCTGGTCAAAGCCACAGCTTTAGTCCTACCGATATTGTTTGGTAAGTTAAAGACTCATATGGTCACAAAAAGAGAGATATACAATAAAAAGAAAGATTTCAAAGTTGAAGTAAACATCTAAATGGTTTACAGTGTGTTAAAAATATATGCAGGCTAAAGGTTTAAACCTCTTAAAGTAAAAGAAAAAAGGAAATAGTTGGGCGTGGTAGTACACACCTTTAATCCCACAAACTGGGGGTTAGAGGTAGATTGATCTATGTGATTTCAAGGTGTGGCAGGACATACCTTTAATCCCAATACCTGGGAGGCAGAGACAGACAGATCTCTGTGAGTTCAAGGTGTTGTAGCCCACACCTTTAATCCCAGCACTTGGGAAGCAGAGACAGTGGAAGTCTCTGTGAGTTAAGGACAGCCTGGTGTATAAAGAGTTATTCTAGGACAAGATATGTAGCAGAACCTGTCTCAAAAACTACAAAGTAAACATAAACCAAACTAAAGGTTTAAAATAAAGCCTCACAAAGATGGAAAATACACAGAGAATCTTGATGCTGTATGCTATTATGCTCTCTTTGAATGATTGACTACTGAGGAAGGAGCAAGAGCTGCTAAAAGATATTTGTTATAAATGGCTTGCTGACTAATTCAAGAAAGATATTCTGAAAATACCTTGACTTCAGAATATGTATCTAAGGATACGATACTTTGGAAAAGAGATTCTTCTTTGTTTTTACAGAAAATGAAGACCCTGTGGATTGTTTCTATCCCAATATTGTATGATAGACCATTTGCCCTTCTGAAAGGTTGCTGTGAATACCCTGAAGAAATTATTTTGCTCAACTGCCGACTGAGATGAACCTAGCACACAGGTTATACCATGAAAGACCTAAATAACAGTGCCCCCATTCAGCAGGAAGCAGTTTGGAGAGAAATAACTGTTGCCCATATTCCCAAATATTGCTTATAAATGTTCTTTTACATTTAAGGGGGATATGATATAGATATTGAATTTAATTTGCATTGATATGGATTTTGCTTTAGTGATTTAAATTTAAGGTCAATTTTGTTATATGTATATGTATTTCTTGCTCTTGATTAGGTATTGTGATTGTGAATTCATTTAAAAATGTAATGTATAATTTAGGAAATATAGGTTGTTAATGGAAAATCATTGATAATAGTTAAGGTTGTAGTCATGTTAGTTAGATTTTCTAGACATATAGAGATATATTTCAGTTAGATAGGCATTCCTAATATCTCTCAAAGCCTACAGATATATGGCATTTAATGTTGTAATAACTTAAGGATTTTCATGACAATGAGACACGTCTGATCTTGTGCAGCACCATCTACTGTTAGAAGATGATGGGCATCGAAGAGGCTCCTTATGGAGTTTGATAGCAATTGCGCAAGAAAACTGCTCTTTGCCTGGCCTATTGTATAAACTGGACACAAGAACCACAGAGAGAGAGAGAAGAAAGATGAGGAGAAGAGAGAGAGAGAGAGAGGGTGAGGAGAGAAGAGAGAGATGAGAGAGAGAGAGAGAGAGGACTACTGAACTTGCCTAAATGTGAGATGATTCTTTGGGATTCCTGTCTCATGAAAGAGTCTGGGAGACATTCTACAGGACACAACAGATACTGACTAAACTGCCTTTGAAATTTCCTGCTTCATGGAATGTCTGCTGGATACTTATGGGCCTGTAGGCCGAAGATGGATTGCCCCAACGGTTACAAAGAACTTTGGGTGACTGTCATGTAGCAAAGATGTCTCTGTGATTTCTAGAGTTTTGGAAGTAGCTTACTTCATGTTCACCTAGGTAATATGAAAAGACGTCTGGAGTCTTTGATGGAGTTGAAGAATAATAGTTATAGCTTTCCTTAGTTATGATAAAGATAAAGTAGATAAAATATTGTAGCTGTAATTCTTGGTCAATAACTGTTTTGTTATATGTAATTTTACTATGCTAAAGTGAAAGCCTTCTTTTTTTGTTTTAAACAGAAAAAGGGGAATGATTGGGAGTGATCTTCTGGTTTGAGTTGATTCATTGGTTAATAAAGAAACTGCCTGGCTCATTTTGATAGGCCAGCCCCTTAGGTGGGTGGAGTAGACAGAACAGAATGTTGGGAAGTTAGTCAGACTGCCCATGCCTCTCCTCGAGGGAGACAGACGCGATGAAGCTCTGGCCCAAGATGGACGTACACTAGAATCTTCCCAGTAAGGGACCACTTCGTGGTGCTACACAGATTATTAGATATGGGTTGATCAAGATATGAGTAAGAGCTGAAACTAATGGGCCAGAACAGTGTTTAAATGAATGCAGTTTGTGTGTTGTTACTTTGGGGCATAATCTAGCCAGGGTGGCCAGGAGCTGGGGCAGTGGGAACGCAGCTTGCCACTCTCTCACTACAGAATAGTAATGCCTCTGGAAGTATTTTTATTGTATAGGGTTGTTTTGGCTATCCTGGGTTTTTGTTTTTTCTATATAAAGATGATTACTGTTCTCTCAAGGTCTGTGAGAGTTTTGTTTGGATTTTATGGGGATTGCATTGAATCTATAGATTGCTTTGGTAGAATTGCCATTTTTACTATGTTGATCCTCCCAATCCAAGAGCAAGGGAGATCCTTCCATTTTCTGGTATCCTCTTCAATTTCTTTCTTCAAAGACTTAAAGTTCTTGTCAATAGATCATTCACTTTCTTGGTTAGAGTTACCCCAAGATACTTTATACTATTTGTGGCTATTGTGAAAGGTGATGTTTCTCTTGATTTCTCTCTCTGCTTATTTATCCTTTGGGATATGGAGGGCAACTGACGTTTTGGAGTTGATCTTGTATCCTGCCACATCACTGAAGGTATTTTTTTTAGCTATAGGAGTTCTTTGGTAGAGTTTTTGGCGTCACTGATGTACACAATTATATCATCTGCAAATAATGAAAGTTTTGACATCTTCCTTTTCTGATTCGAATCCCCTTGATCTCCTTTATTGTTGTCTTATTGCTATTGCTAGAATTTCAAGCACTATGTGAAGTTGGTATGGTAAGAGTGGACAGCCTTGTCTTGTTCCTGATTCTAGTGGAATGGCTTTGAGTTTCTCTCCATTTACTTTGATATTATCTGTTTGGTTTGCTGTATATTACCACATATTGCTTTTATTACATTTAAACATGATCCTTGTATACCTACCCTCTCCAAGACCTTTTTCATAAAGGGTATTGAATTTTGTCCAATGCTTTTTCAGCATCTAATGAAATGATCATGTTTTTTTGTCTTTTCAGTTTATTTATATAATGGATCACCATTGATAGATTTTCATATGTTGAAGTAGCCCTGTATCTCTGGGATGAAGCCTACATAATAGTAATGGATTTTTTAAATGTGTTCTTGGATTCGGTTTGCCAGGATTTTATTGAGAATTTAGCATCAATGTTCATGAGCGAGTTTGGTCTGTAATTCTCTTTCTTGGTTGAATCTTTGTGGTGGTTTTGTGATATCAGGATAACTGTAGCTTCATAAAAAGAGTTTGTCAATGACTTTTCCATTCTACTATGTGAAACACCTTAAGGCGTATAGGTATCAGCTCTTCTTGGAATTTCTGGTAAATTCTGCATTAAAATCATCTTGTCCTGGGCTTTTTTTTGTTTGGGAGGTTTTTTTTTAATGACAGCTTCTATTTCCTTAGTGATCAGGGAAATGCAAATCAAAACAACTTTGAGATACCATCTTACACCTGTCAGAATGGCTAAAATCAAAATCACCAATGATAGCCTATGCTGGGAGAGGATGTGGAACAATGGGAACACTCATCCATTGCTGGTAGGAATGCAATCTTGTGCAAACACTTTGGAAATCAGTGTGGCGGTTTCTCAGGAAATTGGAAATCAATCTACCTATTGATCCAGCCAATACCACTCTTGGGAATATACCCAAGAAATGCCCAATCATACAACCAAAGCATTTGTTCAACTATGTTCATATCAGTATTATTTGTAATTGCCAGATCCTGGAAACAACCTAGATGCCCCTCAATGGAAGAATGGATAAAGAAAGTGGTAGAAACATATAAACATTAGAGGACTACTCAGTGATAAAAAATAATGACATTTTGAATTTTGCATGGCAAATGCATGAAACAGAAAACACTATCCCTAACTGAGATTGCCCAGACCCAAAAAGATGAATATGGAATGTACTCACTCATTAGTCCACTCTAGTCAATAAACAAAGGCACATTAAGCCTATAGTTGACAAGCCTAGAGAAGCCAAATAACAAAGTCAACACAAAGACAAACATACATAGAATCTCTTGGAAATTGGAAACAAACAAGATTGCTGGGCAAAAGTTGGGAGCATGGCGGTAGGTGTATGGGATAGGGTTAGAGGAAGGGGAGAGGGGGAAAGAGAAGGAAAAAGGGAAAGACTGGAGAGTGCTTGGGGGTGTGAGTGGGTGGAAATGGAAGAAGGATGGATGTGGGAGCAGAGAGAAGATATCTATATTGGGGGAGCCATTTTGGGGCTGGCAAGATACTTGGCTCTAGAGGGGATCCCAGGTGTCCATGGGGATGTCTCCAGGTAGGTCCTTGGAACCAGCAAGAGTAGCAAGGTGCCTGAACTGGCCTTGCCCCACTATCACACACTGATGGATTATCTCGAATATTACCATAGAGTCTTTGTCCATCGATGGATGGAGATATAGACAGAGTGCCTCATCAGAGCAATGGACTGGATCCCAAGGTCAGTTGAGGAGCAGAGGGAGGGAGAGGATGAGCAAGGAAGTCTGGACTGGGAGCAGTTGGTCCACCCACTGAGACAGTGTGCCTGTTCTAATGGGGAGCTCACCAAATTCCAGAGGGACTGGGACTGAAATGAGCATGTGATCAAACTGGACCTCTCTGAATGTGGCTGAAAATGGGGGTTGACTGAGAAGCC
The DNA here is from genome assembly GCF_903992535.2 of Arvicola amphibius. Classification (NCBI taxonomy): domain Eukaryota; kingdom Metazoa; phylum Chordata; class Mammalia; order Rodentia; family Cricetidae; genus Arvicola; species Arvicola amphibius. The sequence goes on along the minus strand of NC_052065.1, from coordinate 128,626,762 downwards.
AATTGATAAAGGTACTGGGACTTGTTTCTACTGCATGCACTGGCTTTTTGGGACCCTAGTCTGTTGTCTATTTGGATGCAATGCTTCCTAGGACTGGATGGGGGGCTGGACTTCCCATAGGGCAGGGTTCCCTGCCCTCTCTTAAGGAGGGAGGAGGAGGGAAGAGGGCGAGTGGGGGAGTGGGGAGGGGAATGGGAGGAGGAGAAGAAGTGTAATTTTTTTGAATGGAAAATAAAAAAATAGCAGAAAGAAAAGTTGAGGAGCATTTATACTGCAGATGATATTTCTCAGAAAGTCTTCCATGTTAGGTATTCTCTTCTTATGCTGGCAAGAGGCTTTAAGTTCACTGATTCTCCTTGCCTTAAGATGAGTATTTGAACACATTGGGGGGTTATATATTTATGCTGCCCCATGCTTTCTCTGTAATCTAAGACAATTCATTTGTTTTCTAGAGTTACTATACCACAGACTAGTTTACTGTGGCTCTAGTTGGTGGTGCTAACCTGGAAAGGGAGTCTAAAAATGAGATGCACTAAAGTCTCATGCAGTAGTCAATTTTATTCAGAGCATTAGACAATTTATATTCTGGAGGGTTAAGAAGAATCACTTTAGCAAGTGGTTCAATCACAAGGACAAAGCACACATGTCAAAAAAACATTTTTCCATGAGTCATATCAAAAACAACAACTGAAGTCAACTGCCCCTTCTCCCTTTTTGTTAATACCCCCTGGGAGCATGAAAAACCATTCCAAGAACCAATTCTGTGTTTTGAAGAAAGGTACACAAGACTCTTCTCTTGTTTTCTTGGTTTTTTTTTTCACAAGCACGCAAGAATTCCAACAGGTCTCCATTCTTTGGGCTGTGTTCCAAGAAGACTGAGGGGCCTAAACAATGGAAGTGTATTACCTCACAGTACCAGAGACAGAAATTCCAAAGTATAGAATCAGCAATATTTCTTTCTTCTTCTGATGTCTGTTATGGAGGAATACATCCAAGATTCTTTTCATTGGTTGAAGGTAGTTATATCTTTATGTCTGTGTTTTCAAACTACCCTTTTCCAAGTTATATTAGAACTTACACTAGGTGTCCTAATTTTTAATTTAATTACCACAGTAAGAATTCTGCTAAATTCTCTGGTTACATTCTGCTTAATTGGCAGTGAATGTATTTCTTGTGTAAAGTTGATAAAGAATCAATTGTTGCTGGTTAGTTTTGTCAACTTAATATAAACTAGAGTTATCTGGAAAGAATGAAACAACTCAGAACCCACTACCATATCTGTGGGTCTGTCTGGTGGGACATTTTCTTGATTGATAATTGATGTGGGAGGTTCAACCCTTCTCGTCGGTAGAATAAGTCCTGAGCAGGTGGTCCTGGGGTGTAAAAGATAACAAGTTGAACAAGCCATGGAGATCAAGTCAGTAAGTAACTTTATTCCATGGTTCTTCTTCCTCTGCTTCCTGCTTAAGTTCCTGCCCTGAATCCTACCTCCCTCAATGATCAGCTATAGTTATAGTTTCCAAGCCAAACAAAATGTTTTCCTCCCCCAACTTGCTTGTGGTGTTGATCACAGTTACAGAAAGCAAATTAGGATGATCTAGTGTGTGTGTGTGTGTGTGGTGTGTGTGTGTGTGTGTGTGTGTGTGTATGTGTTCATATGTATGTTGTAATGTACATATATAGATGCCAGAGAAAACTTGAGAGTGTCAGTTCTCTCTTTCCACAATATGGATCCTGGGAATTGAACTCAGGTCATTAGGTTCAATAATTAGTGTCTTTACTGAGCCATCTTACTATTCCATAATATTTTTTTTCAGCTGACCTAAAAACTTTCAATGTGGCCCTACCTAGGGACAAACTACTGAGTTGGGGGCATCTGGCAGGATACTCATAAACTATACCAAACTCTAGTAATATCTCATTTCTCTGGTAGCAAATGATCAATTGTAAAGTAAGGAGCTGGAAAATCTTTGGAACCCTCTCGTTATAAGGCAAGACAGCAATTGGCATGATATTTATGCTTCAGAGCCTATGCTATCTCTCAGCACCACATCTACAAACAATATATCTCAAATGAAAGCTAATATTATTTTAAAAGCACAGGATTACACAGAAATTTATCAATTCTTGCCTAGTTACTTCCTTTCCAAATAGGTTTTAACCACCTGAATCCATTTCTTCTTCTCCAGGAAACTCAACTACAAATCTCTCCTGATTGCATTATGTTCTATTTTGCTTATTGGCACATAGTAAAAATTTTAAAAATTATGGTTGTAATATATATTATTAGTGTTATATTTAATTTGATGTGCTCTTGCCTCACAGGTATCTTTTTAGATGTTGTTGTATTGCTAAACAGCATAGCTTTTCCTTTACCCTCATAAGATGACTCTATTGTAATTTTGTAGCTCTAAGATTCTATGAAGTAGGTTCTGAATCCCATTATACAAGTCTCAGACTTGATAGCATTATAAAATTCCAAGTTAAAGAATTGACCCCACAGAAACATATTTTTATGTGTATTCATGACTGGGCAATAAATTCTCAGAGACTGAAGCAATGGTCTCTGACAACTTTTTAAGGTCTTTAATACAGAGCCGCTTTTCTCATGTGTGTATATGTACAATCTCTATGTGTGTATTTGTATTCAACATGTGTGACGGTGTATGTATGTATATGAGTTCAGCATGTCCTCCATTTAGAATTATTGGTTTGTTTGTTTGCTTGCTTTAACCCACTAATTCCAATTACTGCTGTCCATACATGCATGGATACAGAAGGTTGATGTGGGATGTCCTGTAATATGTGTTGCTTTTTATTGGTTTGTGAATAAGCTGTTTTGTTCAGTGTCTTGCAGAGTAAAGCCAGGAGGGAAATCTGAACAGAGATAGAAAAAGGAGGCTGCATCAAAGAGAAGTCATGTAGCTGCCAAAGGAGAAAGGACTCCAGATCCTTTACTGGTAGTCCATAGGCTCATGGCAATACACAGATTAATATAAATGATTAATTTAAGATATAAGAGTTAGCCAGGAATATGTCTAAGCTATTTGTCAAGCAGTGTTGTAATTAATAGAGTTTTCTGTAATTATTTGGTTCTGCATGGGAACCTATTGACAATTCCTGAAGAAAAATGATTCTCTCTTCCCCAGTAATAGCAAGTTCTACAATATGGCTTAAGCTCTCTGTCTAGTCATGACTTTTTGACCCAGAATAGAATACAAGGTATGAAATTACCTCCTGTGAGGAAAGCTTCAAAACTAATCAGGGAAAGTAGTCCCCTACAAATAATCATACCATTGTCTCAACAGAGGGCAGTACTTTCCTGGCACATCAGTAATGTTGGCATGCGAGTATCTATACTGGATAAGTCCATTTGTGTCTCTTTTTTTAAAACCAGTAGACCACATAACATCTTCCAGCACTTGAAAACTCTCCAGAATGGAGGAAAGTTTTGCATGAATTTAAAACAAACATACAAAACAATACTGAAAAAGTTTAAACAGATGTATGTTAATTTGCTGAGTACTAAATATATGGTTTTCAAACATTATTATTGTCATTATTGTTTATTAGAACTATCATTTATAATACTTTTGATACATGTGAGAATGAAAAAAATACATGATATTATTATTTTTTTAGGTAATGGTAAAATTTCCAATTCCTCACTATTCAGACAACAAAATCTATGATTAATTCATCCAAATTTTCATAATAATAGAGGACATACGTTTTATCTGAGTAACACAGTTTCAATGATGTTCCTAAGATAAAAAGAAAACACTGGTTTTTCTCCATCATGTTTTTAAAAGAAAAAGACATAGAAAAATTTCAAAAATTAATCTGATATTTAATGATGTCATCATTGTAACTTTATTTTAATAACTCCATATCTTCAGTCTTAAATGAAGGCAAAATAAATTAAACACTTCTGTTAGCTGTGTTGAGCTTTTTAATGAATTGTTTTGTTCAAAGGCTGGCTGCTAAAACTAATGAAACAGTGTCCTTGTATTATGATGCAAAACATATAAATATCAAAAACAGAACAAACTTGGCCAAAGGCCAGAGAGATGACCTCAGCAAGTAAGAATGCTTGCTGAGCAATCATGATGACATGTTCAATCCCTCAAATTCAAGCTGGTATGATAAAAAAAAATCCTAGTTTTGTTTTATAGTTCTTTTATCTTCACATATGTCCACACTCACACAAAAACACACATACGCATGCACACCACATCACATATACACACACTTGCCCTATGTGTACTCAATGCACGACTCACACATGCTAATAATATTAATAAATACATTTATAAAATTTAAAATAAGAACAACAGAGTGCCTGTGAGTGAATATAAGTAATATTTCCGAAGTGATTTCAAAATTCATAATTAATATAAAGGTGTAGTTATGCCTACTACCACTCAAAAAACTCAAAAAACTTGAGATTCACTATTTTAAGAACCAAATACAAAAACAGATGTTAGCATAAATTATATTTTTGTTCACAAAACCAAGTAGCTTTTATAGCAAGTATCTTTCCCTGAACTGTTGTCTAGCAGAGCCTGATTATATAATTCATTTATACATACACATTCTCTTCTGTATACATTCTTTTTTATTTTAAATGTCACTTCACAAAAAAAGTATAAAAGTGAAAATTATTATCAGGATATGTGAGGGATTATTAGGGCATTCTCATGGATGCAGAGTGAATATTAATGTCAAGATGCAGAAACAAAAAAAAAAGAATGTTTAAAACCTATAGTTACCTTTAAGATAAATGTAATAGCCAGGCAGTGGTGGCGCACGCCTTTAATCCCAGCACTGCGGGAGGCAGAGCAGGCAGATCTCATGAGTTCGAGGCCAACCTGGGCTACAAGAGCTAGTTCTGGAACAGTCTCCAAAAGCTACAGAAGAAAAACTTGTCTCGAAAAACAAAAAAACAAAACAAAGAGATAATGTATATACATTTCTTACAAAATTCACTGAATATATCAAAGTGTATAATTTTTTGCAACACAACTGGGTTTGTACATTTCCATATGCTTCTTATCAGGTATGGATTTTTTTGTTTATTTTTTTGTTATTTTTTTATATTTAAAAATTCCATCTCCTTCCTCCTCCTCCCAGCCCTCCCTCCCCTTCCCCTCCTCCTCCCCCTTCCTTCCCTCCTATCCCCCTTTCCCTCCCCTCCCCCTCCACCCATACCCTCCCCTCCCTCCCTCTCAAGGCCAAGGAGCCATCAGGGTTCCCCACTCTATGCTAAGACCAAGGTCCTCCCAACTCCCCCCCGGTCCAGGGAAGGTGATCGACCAAGCTGAGAAGCTCCCACAGAGCCCGTCCATGCAGAAGAATCAGAGCCGCAAGCGCCATTGGTCCTTTGCATTTCAGTCAGCCCCCGCTGTGGGCCACATTCAGAGAGACAGGTTTGGATGTCGCATGATCATCAGTCCCCATTCCAACTGGAGTTGGTTGATCTCCCATATTAGTTCTGTCCCACCGTCCTCCATGAGTGGAACGCACCCCTCACGTTCCTGATATAGGAGGGTGGATATGGAGCAGGGAAGCATATAACTTAATTTAAGGAGCTACCTTAATTAAGACCCTAGAGGGGTTCCCAGGTTTCCAGGGAGACGCCCCCAGTTAGTTCCTTGGGCAGCTGAGGAGAGGGAGCCTGAAAAGGCCAGTTCCTATAGCCATACTGATGAATTTCTTGCATATCACCATAGAACCTCCACCTGACGATAGATGAAAAAAAATGACAGAGCCCCACATTGGAGCACCGGACTGAGCTCCCAAGGTCCTGATGAGGAGCAGAAGGAGAGAGAACATGAGAAAGAAAGTCAGGACCGTGAGGGAACCTCACAGCTGGCGACAGATGGGGAAGGTGACTGATGCCCCACATTGGAGCACTGGACTGAGCTCCCAAGGTCCTGTATGAGGAGCAGAAGGAGCGAGAACATGAGGGAGAAAGTCAGGTATGTATTTTGATAAATTTGTTTATTTGACTTAATATCTCTGTTTCTGTCTGGAAAATACTACTAGCCTAAGAGTTTATAAATAGAAAAATAGTGACTAAGAGCATCTGGCATATAGCAAATTCTCAATAAATGTTAATTGTCGTTGGCACAAATTGATGGTTCTCATTTTTTATCAGTATTAAGGAAAGTCTCAAGGAGAAATCCTCCTTCCTTCTGCTCTTCTACTGAACCTTGGGGGGCTCAGTCTGTTGCTCTGATGAGGCACCCTGTCTCTATCTCCATCCATCGGTGGACAAAGACTCTATGGTAATATTCGAGATAATCATCAGTGTGCTAGTGGGGCAAAGCCAGTTCAGTGCACCCTTACTCTGCTGCCCAAGGACCTACCTGCAGACAATACCAGTGGACACCTGGGGTCCCCTCTAGAGCCAAGTATCTTGCCAACCCTAAAATGACTCCCTTAATGTAGATATCTTCTTCCCTGCTCCTATATCTGTCTTTCCTCCATCTCCACCCCTCTCACACCCCCCAAGCACTGTCCCAGTCTTTCTCTTTTCCCTTCTCCTTCCCCTTGTCCCCTTCCCTAACCCCTATCCCTACACCTACCCCCCATGCTCCCAACTTTGCCTGGCAATCTTATTGGCTTCCAATTTCCAAGAGGATCTATATATGTTTTTGGGGGGATTGGACTTTGTTATTTAGCCTCTCTAGGCTTGTCAACTATAGGCTTAATGTCCTTTGTTTAGGGATAGAGTCTACTATGAGTGAATACATTCCATGTTCATCTTTTTTGGGTCTGGGTTTATCTCACTCAGAATAGTGTTTTCTATTTCCATCCATTTGCATGCAAAATTCAAATTGTAAGTTTTTTACTGCTGCGTAGTACTCTAATGTGTATATGTTTTACACTTTCTCTATCCATTCTTCCATTGAGGGGCATCTAGGTTGCTTCCAGGATCTGGCAATTACAAATAATGCTGTTATGAACATAGTTGAACACAATGCTTTTTGATTGGACATCTCTAAAAAACTTTTGCTTTTATATGATTTCCTTCACATATGCTTGTTACCCTATTTGATTTTTCTCTATTTGTTTTTTTTTTTTTGTCAATTAAATTTTTCTATTATTGGCAAAAGTTTGAGAGAACTTGAAGTATATCACCACATTACAAGAAAAAATAGGTTACAATTTAAAAAGTTATCTGAAATAATAAAAACGATGTCTTAACTATGAAAGGGAAGGTAAGTATTCTGTTTCAATGTCATATAAAATTGGATTTCTTGACAAACAAGTAGGCAAAGCCAACTGTCTGAGAGTGTCTCTATTCCACAAGGCAGAAGTCTCTGTGTTGTGGCCACTGACCAACTTTGTTTTTCATTCAGTATTAAGTTTAGTTTCGTTATTCACCATTTCATTGCTTACACCCACGAATTCTAAGTATGTATAAATCATGCATATTTTTGTGAGTACCTCACAAACTTTTGATCACTATAAATAATGACACGGAATGAAAAAAAAAAAATCCATAGAAAGTTCCAGCTTCTAAATGGTCCTAGTTGTTTATAAAGTCTTAACATTTTCTCATTCTCACCCCCCAAGTTTTTTCTCCTGTTGCTTGCTCTTTTCTTTGCTACTGTTATTCAGTTTCTCAAAACATTTTTGGTTCTTCACTTGTAAGCTCTCTCTTCTATTTCAGTAGCCTCAGATTTCTTCAATAATCCCCACAAGAGCTACAGATTTTCCTCAAGTATTATTCTCCCCAAATATTCACTTTTCCTCATACCATTCTTTTTCTGCAAGCATTTCAGTACCTACCAAATATAAGGATGTACTAATATTTCTTTTTGTGACATGAAACATAATTTCTAGTCGTAGATTCTAAATGTTACTTAGGATCTAACTAAGTAAGCCACTTAAAGACATGCACTTTGTCATGCATCTCTGTTCATAATTGAGATCAGATTATTTTCTCAGAGAAAGAAATGTTTATGTTTGTACATGGTGACAATGGAATTTCTCAGTTCATTTCTTAGGCATCCATGTATCTCCTCTTTCTTTTTACTAGATCCTTCACTCTTAAAGGGCAGATACAATGTCATATATACCTATAGAGCATATTATCAACTATATTAGTTTAGTGAATGTTTATTATTTGTTTTGATTTAAAATAATTTATTCAATTATTAACTTTTTTGTTATAATTATATCATGCTGGTCAGACTTTAAGATATAAAAATGAAAAAGTTTAAGGGTAATACTATATTGGCAAATAAAAATCATAATAATCCCTAAACTTTGTGTCAAAATAGATCTTGCTGTTCTAACATCCATAGCAACATATGTTTTAATCAGCAATTGGAATTTATCAAGAAGACAGGAACAACCACAAATTGCTATTCTCTGAGTATTAAATGCTATCTCTGCCATTACACTAACACCAGGGAAGGTTGAATTCTGTAGTGAAAATGAGACTCCCTTTCTAAGTTGAGCATCTGTATGAGCAGCCACAGGCAAGAAAAACAGTGAGGGTCATGAACATTCGCATAACATGAATAATTATTTGCTTCTGTCTCCTGGAGGAAATGGTAATACAAATAGCTACTATTTATTTCACTCATACTGTTGTGTTGGGCACTGTATTAAGTGATTTAAATAATTGTACCATAGAATCCTCACTAGCACCTTATAAGAGAGAACAGAGCCATTATTTACTTGTTTTACAATGGGGAAATTAAGATTTGAACAACTTTACTCCACAGCATACAGCTAAAATTTGAGTAAGCTAAAACTGGCCTTTGAACAGAGGTAGTCTGTTTACATAATTGCTAATCAAAATTAGTTTGTTCCTTGAATTTATATTATTGCTACAACTCAATCAATAATCTTAATAAGGATTTATTTTATTAACATACTTGCATGCCTACATTAACTATTTCAGGGAAAGATGAAAAAGTAAACATTTTTCTTTTAACTGACTGATATTTTTAGAGGTTTTAGAAATTTTGACACATTCAGCTTTCGTGAAAAACATAAATATCATACACCCAGTTGGTATGGAATATATGAGAGATGAATAAATAAAAAAGAAAATATAATCTACCTTCATAATATAAGCAATAACATGTATTTATCCTTGACTAATTCTAGCACTTTCATGTCTTATTTCCTGCGTAATTTTCATTTCTTTATTTTTCTTTTTCCTTCTCTCTTCTTTCTTTCTTTCTTTCTTTCTCTCTCTCTCTCTTTCTTTCTTTCTTTTCTTTCTTCCTCTCTCCATCTCCCCCTCCCTCCCTCTCTCCCTCCCTCTTTCCCTCCCTCCCTCCCTCTCTCTTTCTTTCTTTTTTTGCTTATCATACAAGATAATGAGTTTCAATATGAACTTTTCACAGAATGGTTTACCCCATTACTCTCCTTTTCTTCTCCCGACCTTGTCCCCAATAGTTCCATTTCTGTTTTTTATCACACACACCACACACACACACCACACACACCACACACACATTCTGCAAATGAGAGATATCATTCGACCCATTGTTCTACAAGTCATGTGATTTGAATTTACTTATGGCTGAATAAAACTCCATTGTGTGCTGGGAGAGGAGTGGGAAATCGAAAATAAGCATTTTTTTAAGAACCACTCTAGTTAAGTTAGAAAATCTTAGGAGCAAGGACTGCATTCATTTGCCAGAGTTGGTCAGATGATTGCTGGATGGGTTGCCACAAGTTTTTCAGTGAGTGATTGTTTTTGTTTATCACCTTAGCACAAAAATGATATTTCTTGTGCTAGAGATTATTTCATTTAATAATTATGAAATATATCTTGTTTCTAATCTTTTTGGTAATGCAGATAGTTTTGAAAACACTGTCAAATAACAATTCTGCTTTACAAATAGCATATCTGTACCTCATGTGCTTGAATTTAAGACAACCTCAGGAAATACATGGCTTATCAGAATATAATTGCATATACTTCAGTAAATATTATGATGCTATATATCCCATTTATTGCTTTCTGGGTTATTACCCAGAATAATAATAATAATAATAATAATAATAATAATAATAATAATAATAATGTAATAATAGTAATAAAATTAGTGGTAAGAATTAATATAGCACAATGATACATTATAATTTGATTCACAAATTCTCTTTAATGCTAGACCATATGTAATTCATCTTTGTATCCTGCAAAGAATTTTAATACATTGTCAAGCTTATATACTTGTCACCTGGGAATAGTTCTATATCTTAAGTGTGGATTATGATCATAAAACACCTTGAGTAGCTGTGTCCAGAACTGGTCTCTCCCAATAAGATTTCTGTTTCTGTGATAAAGCATTACGACCACACAACAACTCATGGTGGAAAGGGTTTATTTCTGCTTACAACTCCCAGATCACACTTTGGTTGCGTGAGAGAAGTCAGGGCAAGAACTCAAACAGTGGCAGGATCCAGGAGTAAAAGCTGAGGCTGCTCATGCCCATAGCTTGATCCTCCAGAGTGCTTAAGAAAGCTCTACCAGCCCAGGGAAACACCTCCCCCAGTAAGCCAAGCCCTCTCACATCTGCCAATCAATCAAGAAATTGTAGCATAGGTTTAACCACAGGTCAAGCTGTTGGAGGACATTTTTGCAACTGAGATCTTCTACCAAAATTCACTAGTTTGTGTCAAGCTGACATAAATCTAGTTACCACAATTTTCATGCTGCTGTGGATTCTAAAATTATATGGGTTAGGAGTACAGAATTTAAAATGCAAATTTGTAATTCAGAAAAGTACACTTCAAATAAAGGTGTTTAATTACTTAAGAGACACCATTCCATCATGCTCCCCATGTTTGAACTGTACTGAATCCACATATACACAATTTTCTATATGACACCAATGTCGTATAATCAGAACAGTTGTCTTCTGTTTTTGTTGTCTAAGCTGAAAATGTCACATATCCATGCAAAATGCAGTCTAAAATTCTATTCTTGGTTTTTTTAAGTTTAGAATTGTATATATATAGATAAAATGTGTTTTCATGAAATCTAGTACCCTTTCCCTGTTCTTGTTGTTTCAAGGTTATATAAGACAGGTCTGACCACATTAAGATATATTTAATAGCTTTGTGGGTATTTTTTTGGCACACACACACACACACACACCAACACACACACACCAATATTTCTTAAATGTATACCAAAAACAGCCTAAGAGAATCTAGTTGAAGTTTAAATGAGCAAAATATTGATTATTCTTATATGAAGTTAAGTATACTAAGTTATCTTACAAGTCTATTGCTTTACTTAGACATTATTCTCACCAACCATGTAGTGGACTTTTCATCTCTAATACATTTATTATTCATATATTCTCATTAAAATTTATCACAAAACAGATTAAGTATAATTATTGAGAAAAGTATAGGAATAAATATACTTGTTTTTATTTTTTTTCTTATTTATTTATATTTAATTAAAAAATTTCCACCTCTGCCCTGCTTCCCATTTCCTCCTTCCCCTCCTCCTTCCCCCTCCCCCTCCCTCTCCAGTCCAAAGAGCAAGTAAGGGTTCCCTGCCCTGTGGGAAGTCCAAGGTCCTCCCACCCCTCCTTCCAGGTCTAGGAAGGTGAGCATGCAAACAGGCTAGCACCCCCCACCCTCAAATCCAATATATGTAGTAGGAACAAAATCCAGTGCCATTGTCCTTGGCTTCTCAACAGCCCTCATTGTCCGCCATGTTAAGGGAGTCTTGTTTTATCCCATGCTTTTTTCAGTCCCAGTCCAGCTGGCTTTGGTGAGCTTCCATTAGATCAGCCCTACCATCTCCGTGTTTGTGGGTGCCCCCTCGCGGGTCTTGACTTCCTTGCTCATGTTCTCCCTCCTTCTGCTCCTCTATTTGGAACTTGGGGATCTCAGTCCGGTGCTCCAATGTGGGGGCTCTGTCTCTATTTCCATCCATCGCCAGATGAAGGTTCTATGGTGATATACAAGATATTCATCAGTATGGCTATAGGATCTGGCCATTTCTGCTCCCTCTTTTCAGCTGCCCAAGGAAACTAGCTGGGGGCATCTCCTGGATAACCTGGGAATCCCTCTCTAGAGTCAAGTCTCTTGCCAACCCTATAATGGCTCCTTTTAATTAAGATATATACTTCCCTGCTCCATTATCCACCCTCTCTATATCCCAAACATCCCATTCCCCCCAAGCTCTTCCTATCCTTCCCTTCACACTTTTCTCTCCATATTTCCCCTTACCTCCATCCCACCCCCACCCCCAAGTTCCCAATTTTTGCCCGGCAATCTTGTCTACTTCCAATATCCAGGAGAATAACTATATGTTTTTCTTTGGGTTTACTTTCTTATTTAGCTTCTCTAGGATCACGAACTATAGGCTCAATGTCCTTTATTTATGGGTAGAAACCATTGTAAATGAGTACATCCCATGTTCGTCATTTTGGGTCTGGGTTACCTCACTCGGATTAGTGTTTCTATTTCCATGCATTTGTATGCAAAATTCAAGATGTCATTGTTTTTTACTGATAAGTAGTACTCTAAACTGTATATGTGCCACACCTTCTTTATCAATTCTTCTATTGAGGAGCACCTAGGTTGATTACAGGTTATGGCTATTACAATAGTGCTGCTATAAATGTAGTTGAACAAATACTTTTGCAGTATGATTGGGCATCTCTTGGGTATATTCCCAAGAGTGGAATTTCTGGGTCCTGAGGTAGGTTGACTCCCAGTTTCACAAGAAAATCGCCACACTGATCTCGAAAGTGGTTGCACAAGTTTGCATTCCCACCAACAATGGAAAAATGTTCCCCCTAACTCCACATCATCTACAGCAGAGACTATCATTGGTGTTTTTGATTTTAGGCCATTCTGACAGGTGTAAGATGGTATCTCAAAGTTGTTTTGATTTGCATTTCCCTGATTGCAAAGGAGGTTGAGCATGACAGTAAGTGTCTTTTAGACATTTGAACTTCTTCTGTTGAGAATTCTCTGTTCAGATCAGAGCCCCATTTTTAATTGTGTTAATTAGCCTTTAAAGTCTAGTCTCTTGAGTTCCTTATATATTTTGGAGATCAGCCTTTGTCTGTTGCGAGGTGGTGAACATCTTTTTACCAGTCAGTAGGCCTGCCTTTTTGTCTTAGTGACAGTGTCCTTTGCTTTACAGAAGCTGCTCCAGCTTCAGTAGGTTGCCCTCAATGTCTGTGCTGCTGCAGCTATACATAGGAAGCTGTCTCCTGTGCCCATATATTATAAGAGTACTTCCACTTTCTCCTCTATTCAGGTTCAGTGTGTTCAGATATATTGTGGTCTTTAAATCCATTTTGAATTGAGTTTTGTGCATGGTGATAGATATGGATTTACTTACATTCTTCTACATGTTGACATCCAGTTATGCCAGCACCATTTGTTGAAGATGCTTTCTTTCTTCCATTGTGTACTTTTAGCTCCTTTATCGAAAATCAGGTGTTCATAGGTTTGTGGGTTAAGATCCCGGTCTTTTTGATTCCATTGGTCGACATCTCTGTTTTTATGTCAATACCAAGCTGTTTTCAGTACTGTAGCTCTGTAATAGAGTTTGAAGTCAGGGATGGTAATGTCTCCAGAAGTTTCTTTATAGTATAAGATTGTTTTGACTATCCTGGGTTTCTTGTTTTTCTGTATAAAGTTGATTATTGTCCTCTTAAGATCTGTGAAGAATTTTGATGGGACCCTTGATGGAGATTGCATTGAATCTATAGATTGCCTTTGGTAGAATTGCAATTTTTACTATGTTGATCCTCCCAATCCAAGAGCACGGGAGACTCTTTCATTTTCTGGTATCCTCTTCAGTTTCTTTCTTCAAAGACTTAACGTTCTTGTCAAATAGATCCTTCACTTCTTTGGTTAGTTACACCAAGATATTTCATGCTATTTGTGTTTATCGTGAAAGTGATACTTCTCTAATTTCTCTCTCTGCTTCCTTATCCTTTGTGTATAGGAAGGCAACTATTTTTTTGGAGTTGATCTTGTATCCTGCCACATTACTAAAGGAGTTTATAAGCTGTAGCAGTTCTTTGGTGGATTTTTTTGGGGTCGCTTATGTACACTAGCATATCATCTGCAAATAATGAAAGTTTGACTTCTTCCTTTCCAGTTTGAATCCCCTTGATCCCCTTATGTTGTCTTATTGCTATTGCTAGAAATTCAAGGCACTATATTGAAGAGATAAGGAGAGAGTGGACAGCCTTGTCATGTTCCTGAATTTAGTGAGATGGCTTTGAGTTTCTCTCTGTTTAATTTGATGTTAGCTGTTGGCTTGCTGTAAATAGCCTTTATTATATTTATGAGTGACCCTCGTATTTCTAATCTCTCCAAGACCGTTATCATATAGGGTGTGTTGAATTTTGTCAAATGCTTTTTCAGCACCTAATGAGATGATCATGTTTTTTTTTCTTTCAGTTTATTTATATGATGGATTACATTGATAGATTTTCGTATGTTGAACCAGCCCTGCATCTCTGGGATGAAGCCTACTTGATCATAATGGATAATGTTTCTAATGTGTTCTTGGATTCAGTTTTGCCAGTATTTTATTGAGAATTTTGCATCGATGTTTATGAGTGACACTGGTCTGTAATTCTCTTTCTTGGTTGAGTCTTTGTGTGGTTTTGGTATTGGGGTAACTGTAGCTTCATAAAAGGAATTTGGCAATGCCTCTTCTTTTTCTATATTATGAAATACATTAAGGCATATAGGTATTAGGTCTTCTTGGAAGTTCTGGTAGAATTCTGCACTGAAACCACCTTGTCCTGTGCTTTTTTTGGTAGAGAGGTTTTTGATAACAAATTTCTAATTCTTTGCGACTAACAAGTCTGTTCAGATTGATCACCTGGTACTGGTTCAACTTTGGTATATGGTACTTATCCAAAAAACATGTCCATTTCTTTTACATTTTCCAATTTTGTGGCATACAGGCTTTTGTAGTAAGATCTAATGATTCTCTGAATTTCCTCTGTGTCTGTAGTTATGTCCCCCCTTTTCATTTCTGATCTTATAAATTTGCATGTTCTCTCTCTGAAGTTTGATTAATTTGGATAGGGGTTTGTCAATCTTGTTGATTTTCTCCAAGAATCAGATTTTTGTTTCATTGATTCTTTGGATTGTTTTCTGTGTTTCTATCTTGTTGATTTCTGCCCTTGGTTAGATTATTTCCAGTTTTCTACTCCTCCTAGGTGAGTCTGCTTCTTTTTTTTCTAGAGCTTTCAGGTGTGCTGTTAAGTCTCCAATGAGTGCTTTCTCCATTTTCTTTATGTGGGCATTTAGTGCTATGAACTTTCCTCTTAACACTGCTTTCATAGTGTCCCATAGGTTTGAGTATGTTGTGTCTTTATTTTCATTAAATTCAAGGAAGACTTTAATTTCTTTCTTTATTTCTTCCTTGACCCAGGTGTGGTTCAGTAGTTGACTGTTCAGTTTCCATGAATTTGTAGGCTTTCTGTGGGTAGCATTGTTGTTGAATTCTAATTTTAATCCATGGTGATCCGATAAGACACAGGTGGTTACTAATATTTTTTGTAACTGTGGAAGTTTGGTTTGTTACCGAGTATGTGGTCAATTTTCCAAAAGGTTTCATGAGCCGCAGAGAAGAAGGTATATTCTTTCCTATTTGGGTGGAATGTTTCTATAGATGTCTGTTAAGCCCATTTGGTTTATTACCTCCATTATGTCTTTTAATTCTCTGTCAGGTTTCTGTCTGATTGACCTGTCCATTGGTGAGAGAGTCGTGTTGAAGCCTCCTATTATTACTGTGTGTGGTTTGATGGCTGCCTTGAGTTCTAGTAATGTTTCTTTTACATATGTGGGTGCTTTTATATTAGGGGCATAGATATTCAGGATTGAGTCTTCATTCTGATGAATTGTTCCTGTTATGAGTATAAAATGTCCCTTTCCATCTCTTCTGATTGATTTTAGTTTTAGAGGTCAACTCTTTTAGAAAATTAATATGGCCACACCTGCTTGTTTCTTAGGGCCCTTTGCTTGAAAAACTTTGGTTCCCAACCCCTTTACTCTGAGTAGATGTCTGTCTTTGTGGTTGAGGTGTGTTTCTTGTAACAGCAGAATGTTGGATCCTGTTTTTTGTATCCAGTCCTCTTAGCCTGTGCCTTTTTATAGGTGAATTGAGTCCATTGATATTAATGAATTAATGACTAGTGGGTGTTACCTCTAGTCATCATTTTTTTGGTAGTATAGTCTGTGTGTTTCCCTTCTTTCAGATGTGCTGGTGAAGGGTCACTAGATGTCTGAGTTATTGGTGGGCATTGTTGGACTCCTTGGTTTGTGATTTTCCTTCTATTAGTTTCTGTAAGGCTGGATTTGTAGCTATGTATTGTTTAAATTTGTTTTTAAATCACCGGAATATTTTGTTTTCTCCATTTATGTGAACGGAATCCTTGGCTGGGTATAGTAATCGGGCTTTCATCCATGTTCTCTAGTTTCTTCAGAACATCTCTCCAGGACCTTCTGGCTTTCATGGTTTTCTATAGAGAAGTCAGGTATAAGTCTGATAGGTTACCTTTATAAGTTACTTGACCCTTTTCCTTTGCAGCTCTTAATATTCTTTCTTTATTCTGTGTGATTTATGTTTTGAATATAATATGGTAAGGGGATTTTTTTTGATTCCATCTATTTGGTGTTCTGTAAGCGTCTGGAACCTTCATAGGAATAACTTTCTTTAGATTGGAGAAGTTTTCTTCTATAATTTTATTAAATATATTTTCTGGACCATTGAGCGGTAAATTCTACTTCTTGTACCCCTATTATTCTTATGTTTGTTCTTTTTTTGTGTCCCAGATTTCCTAAATGTTTTGTGATGAGAATTTGTTGGGGATTTGCTGTTTCTTTGATCAGTGTATTTATTTTCTTGGTATCTTCAAGAATCTGAGATTCTTTCTTCTATCTCTTGTATTCTGTTGGTTATGCTTGTCTCTATTCATTATTTAGATGTTCCTTTTCCAGCCGGCCTTTGGCTTGTGGTTTTCTTCCTTGCCTCTATTTCATTTTTCAAGTCTTGCACTATTTCCATTATCTGTTGTTGATTGTTTTTTTTTTTTTTTTTTTTTTTTTTTTTTTTTTTTGGTTTCCTAGGATATCTTTTACGGATTTACTCAATTCAAACTTTTTGTTATTCTTCACACCCATTTCTTTAAGGGAGTTTTTCATGTCCTGTTTAAGGGACTCTATAACTTTCATAAAGTCATTTTTTTTTCTACTTCTTGATAAAGGTGTTCAAGTCCTCCTGTTGTAAGTTCGCTGGGTTCTGGTGCTTTCATGTTGTTTTTCAAATTGTTGGAGGAAATTTTCCTTTGGTGCCTGCCCATCTCTTCTCCAACTAATCCCTTATGGATCTTCTTTTACAAGTTCAATTCTTTTTGCTGGCCAGGGAGCTTGCAGGCAAAAGGCCTATCTTGCTGCAGGCAGGCTATTGAAACAAAGGACCTCCCACCAGCCTGATTGAACTCAACAACACCTGGTCCAGCACCCTAACTGGCTGAGTTGGAGGATTTTATGGCCCTAAAGAGGGGGAATGAAGGGGGGGGGTTCTGGGTGCAAGGCTGGGATGGGACCGGAAGAGAGAGGCAGTAACTGGGGAGAATACTCACTGCAGAAAGACCAGGAAGTGTAGGAGGTTGAGGAATATCTGTGCTCCATCTCCGGGTAGCTGCCGAGGTTCAGGCACTCACTCACCTGAATAAATGATGGATCTTCTGGTAGACAATCAGGTCTCCTTCCTGGCCAGGCAGCTTGCCAATAAAGGGTCTACCTTGCTGCAGGTCAGCTACTGAAACAAAGGAACTCCTATCTGCTTGGGTGCAGTCACAACCCAGTCCCAGCACCCGAACAGGCTGAGCTGGGAAATTATGGCCACAAAGAGGAGAGGATGAAGGGGGGGTTATGGGTGCAAGCTGGGATGGGACAGGAAAGAGAGAGGCAGTATCTGGAGAGAATACCCCTTGCAGGAAGACCAGGAAGTGTAGGTGGTTGAGGAATATCTGTGCTTCATCTCTGGGCAGCTGCTGTGGTTCAGGCACTCACCCCAATGAATGATGGATCTTCTGGTAGACAATCAGGTCTCCTTGCTGGCCAGGCAGCTTGCCAACAAAGGGCTTCACACTTGTTATTATTACACTTTTGTTTCCCAGGTATTCACGGATGCATCAGCTTCCATACCATGGAACCTAGATATATTTTGCTACTAAAATATTTTAATGGAACCATACATTTTATTATTTGTTTACCCAAATAAGGTAATAATTGTTTCTCTCAGGATTGCTATCTAACCACCTCCCTTCTCTGTTAATACTCACCTTATCATTCATTTTATTTATTTGTCCCCAATGACTCTAAATAATAAAAGCAAAATTTATAATGATAATGTATCTTTGAAAAATTACCATATCATGTTTTGCAAATTTTCATCAATTAATCTCTTTAAATATTGAAGAAGAATTTTACTACTTCCTTCAGAATTTCATACAATGTGTTTTGATCATATTCATCCTTCCACCAACTTCTCCCAAATCTATTACCCTTCTCTACTCACACAACTTCCTGTTACATTTAATCATTCTGCATCCATCAAGTCCAGTTTGTGCTGCCCATAAATTCTTGGATATATGTGACTTCTCATTTGAGTGTGGTCAACATACCAGGAGCATCATTCTTAAAGAAACCTTACTTACTCTTTCTCTACCAAGTATAAATTGCCAAAATTCTTCTGTCAGGGTAGGACTTTGTATACATCTCTCTTCTCTATAGTAGGCTTCGTTGTGGATTGAGCTTTCAAGGCCTGTGTGAATGCTGCCACAAAGCTGTGACTTCATATGTACCACTGAACTTTTATGCAAAGAAAAAGACTGTTTCCTTGTAGCTCTCCACCTCCTTTTACTCTTTCAATTGTTCTTGCCCTTTCTTCTGCAATGATCTCCAAGCCTTGAGAGGATTGTGTATGTATATATGTCCTATGGTAGGACTGATCATTTCTTAGTATCTTATTTTTAGTATTTTGGACAGTCATCAGTCTCTATGTTAACCACCATTTAGTTCAAATTGAACTGTCTCTTATTAGGGTTGAAAGATTCATTAATTCATTAATTTGTGGGAATAACAACAAATCATTAGGTGTTGGTTTAATACTTTGTCCATTTAGCAAAATAATAGTCATAGATTCTATTCCAGTGTCTGTGACCTATCTAGTCAGAAGTTTATGGACCAATAATCATGCCAGGTATGGGTTTCAATTTGTTCATTTGGAATTTAAACAGTACCAGAAGTGGCTGGTTATTCCTATGGGATTTACAGCATTGTTTGCATTAGTGAATTGTGTTACCTAGCCAGGAATTATTGAATTTTTAGGTAAATGAATGGAATAGGAAAAAAAATCATTCTGAGTGTGACAATCCAGACCCATGTTTTTTGTCATTTGTAGATATTAGTTTTGAATCTTCAGATATGTGTGTTTAATTTAGAATACCCTTATAAGTTAGAAAATTAGTAAGAAGTAATAGTTCATGGATAATTTCCTCCCAGGACAATAACCTATCCGGACTCATGATTCCATAACCAGACATGGAATTGGTAGCTAATAAAGGATAACATTAATGAAATAAACATTATTTGGTTTGGTTTGGGTAGGTGTAAAATCTTATAAGAAAGCACTAATGTAAAAATGCTAGACTACCTTAAGAAATGTATAGATTTTACTGCAAGAATGAGAAAAAGAATCAAATTCTAGATTCTGCCTTTCTGTGAACCTAACAGCATTATTTTATGTCTACTCTTATGACTCATATAGATTAATCTGTGCTCTGATCTTGTTTCTCAAAATATAGCATAAGGAATTTAGGTTTTAAATTTTTAATGTTTTTTCTTCTAGGGAAAGCAGGTTCATTCTGGTTTTAAAATGAAACAACTGAGAGCTATTTTGGTGTGTGCCAAGTAGTCAAATATTTGCTAAAATCCACTTGACCCCAGTTTTTACTTACATAACAATAGCAGATTGTTTCCCTGGTTTGGTGGTTGTGTTTCCAGATTTCACTGAATTAAGTGACATTACTTCAATGTGTACAAATTCCTCAGCTTATAATAAGCTCAGAGTGCATTAGAATTTCATTTAAAATTGTCTATACATCTTCCTTGAGAGTAGACTATGTCTATGAGTCCTTTGTTTGTAGAATATAGTTTTATGTGTCGAGACCGGGATTATACTGTAATCATAAACAGATTAAAAAGAAAGAAAAGCTTCCATTTGACATACACAGGCACCTATAGTACAAGCCTACTAAATTTTCTGAAGAGGAACTTTCTCTAAGCAACAGAATTGTAAATTTAAACCCATGAGTATGGAGAGACATAGCAAATATCCATGTATATTAGATGGCATTTATATACCACATTAGAAAGTTCATCTTAATAGTTTCCTTTTCATTTTCTTGCATAAAGTTGAATGATACCTGAATTTTTCATCACAAGAAAGAATAATGGTCTTTATCAAAGGCTTTTTGATTTGTACTTATCCTTAAGAAAAGTTGGGTTTCTTTTCTGAAGTTAATCTCTTTGTGAGGTGCACAATTGTCAAGGACATTGTCACTATTGTATTACCCTTGAGTACTCAATAGTGAATTTGAAGACCTTAGAAAACATACTTTGCATAAAATTCAATCTGGAAAATAGAGGCAACTTGGATAGAAGTGGAGACTAATTTCTTCTGAAAATATATATTATTTCTTCATTACTATTTCATGGCACAATGCACGAATTGTTCTTTATATTCTATCATAGTAGCAGCATGTATTGAGCACTTGTCAGTAATTCAGTGTATTGTTTTTAGCTTACTCTTGAGATATAGTAAAACTATTGACAAGCAAAGGAATTGCCAAAGATAGCACATATATTATTAAAGCAGTTCATTATCTCATCAATATTTCATGTCTTGCTTTGGGTAATTACTGAGGTCTTAGGAAGTGTGTGTATCATACATATACTAAACTGAAAAGAAAATGTACCGTTTTACGAGTGAGTGAGCAATATGAATGGAATGCACATAGAAACTGAACACTGAGATCATTCACATGGTCTTCCCATTATACCCCTACAAATGACTCATTTATTGCTCTTTGACTATTTTTTTTTATGTTGAAAAAGTGTATATTTAGAATTAGCCGGCAGGACTCAGTTTAGATGATTCCAATTTTGTTGGCAACATCCAGAGCATCATAATCAGGAGCCAACCGGACATACGCCTTCTTCTCTCCGTCGGGCCTTATGAGGGTGTTGACTTTGGCCACATCGATGTAGAGTTTCTTCACAGCCTGTTTGATCTGGTGCTTGTTGGCCTTGACATCCACAATGAACACAAGTGTGTTGTTGTCTTCTATCTTCTTCATGGCTGACTCGGTGGTCAGGGGGAATTTGATGATGGCATAGTGGTCAAGCTTGTTCCTCCTGGGCGCGCTCTTCTGGGGGTATTTAGGCTGCCTTAGTAGCCGCAGGGTCTTGGGCCGCCGAAAGGTGGGCGATGTGCGAATCTTCTTCTTTTGTGGCTGTGGACGCCTTCAGCACTGCCTTCTTGGCTTTCAAGGCCTTCGCTTTAGCTTCCGCTTTGGGAGGGGAAGGAGCTTCCTTCTTCGCTTTCGGCGCCATCTTGACGAAAAGGCTGCTCTTTGACTATTAGACTGGTCTACAGTCATTATGTTTCTTATGACATACCACTGCCTGTATTACAAGTTACTTTCTCATTTATCCACTATTATTTTTCATAAAGCAAAAAAAAAAATATTGTGTTTTTTTCTTTAAAATCTGGAGGATGTATTTTTATGAGGGAAATCTGATAAAAATAAATTCTTTGTATTCATATATGTGCTTTGGGGGTTAGAATCAAGAAGAGCTGTATCAAAAATGTTGTCTTTAGATCTTTCCAAGTATTGAGACCAAGCTGTGCCATTTCAAGTTACTCTATATCATGAAAAAGATTTTTCTTTACAGTGTCTTGTCCTAGCAGACTGCATTTTGCCAGCAGCTTTTGCGACTCCATTTTGATGATGGAGGTTGATTGTGTCCCTGGGTGACTACATTAATGGTACTATCTGCCTGGCACCATATATAGGCACAAAGAAATGAATGTCTTATTTTCAGTAATATAATTTAAATTATATGTGTAAAATGAGACTACAATGGATCATGGAGAAATAAGCCAGAGAAGAAACCAGATTCATCAGACTAAGGCAGAGATGTAACACTCTCACCTGGACCACACAAAGTGGAACACTTGACACCAGGATAATGAAAACATTATCACCTGACCATTGTGCATCAAGGTCAGGTAGAGAGCACTCCACTGTTGACTGTTTCCAGAAACTTTAGTTTGGGATTGTCCTTGTTGTTGAGGCCCACTAAATTGCCTTCTGTATGTTCTGCTTACCTGTTTTTGTCTGAAGTATATCTGCTTGCTCATTAATTCTTTTATCTAGCTCCAATTGTGCCTTTTTGCCTCAGCAGATAGATTCAAATCTGTAGATTCCCTGTCGAAACTGTGATTTGCTATGGCCTGCTGCAGCTTCTCCAACTTACCAACTTTGTGTGGTTTCTTATTTTACTAATACAGATTTGATTTACCTTTCTAACAACTTTCTTCCTTTTGAGGACTTCTGAAACCTCTTGAACTGTTCTGTGTCTTCTTAAATATTTGTATTCATTCTGCCATCTGTGTTTACACACCTACTTACTGTGTATTTAGTGATATGAGAGTTCACATTATTAGTTAAGATTGGATAATTGGAATAAATGAACTTGTGTTTCCTTCATCCAAGGTCATCAAGAAATGTAGTAATAACTGGCAAATTGCTTCCGTTGACCATGATACTTTGTGAATCTATTTAAGTTCAATAAATTCTGACATTGTAGAAAGACACAAATATATTTATCTGTTTCTCACATAACATGCTGATTACACAAGTCTAGAAATATTGCTTTGAAACATGGGCAGTCCATTATTCTGTGATTGGTGTGATTGTATCAGGCTACTCTACAAAATTCCATCTTCAGATTATAGGGATCTATTTTTAAGATGGTTTGGAACAATGCAGGATTGTTCATTTGATATGAGAGCTAGGCAATCAATGGATAGGGTCTATCACAACTTGACTCATTTTCAGTTTATGCCTTCTAAAATTATTATTTTAGTGTTCATGAATTGTCATAGTCCCAGAAAAAAATAACTTTCATCTTAGGTGGGTCAAAGGAAAACTTTATTTACTAGACATGCTACAGAAGAAGAGTGGTATTAAGAAAAACAACAACGAATGCTAGTCAACAAGAAACTGATGAAAGCAGGAAGCCCCAATCATTTCTAGAGCTAATGGAATAGAGAGAAATAAGGGTATTTCCAAAGACCACAGAGAGGTCAGTCAGACAGATGGAACACAACTATCATCACTAAATGAGTTCATAAGCAGGCAAGAGGAAAAGATGAAAATTATTTTAACCTTTCTTTCTTCTCACCTTCTACTATCCTGTTGGGGAAGAAATTAAGTTTACATATAGCTCTCTATAGCATATATCAGTTACAGAGCACTGAGCAGGTGAACTCTATAGATGCATAGGCAAAAATGTACTCAGATGACTGTTATCAAGGGAGAAGGATAAATCTCACAAGCACAAGATGCTCAGAAATAGACACAAAGTGAACCAAGGAAAAGCAAAATGTGGAATAAAGAAGAAATTAGCACATATACAGAGGTTACTATTTCACTTAGAAGAAGGTAAACCATCTAACAATGACCCATGTTACTCTAAGTTCTTGGCTGTACAACTGCATCTTTCCTTTATCTGTATTTCCACATTTAGACTTGTTTCTACTTAATCTGAACAAAACTGCTGTAAAACAATAAAAACAAATCATTTTATAATACCTTTTTTTACCTTATCCTTATCATTGCTACATAATTCAGCAGATTTGTATTTCTTTTGTTAATTCCACCAGGCAAGAATAAGACCATTACTACTAATTTTGAGTTGAATTTGAAACAAGATTGATTTTTATTTGGGTACATCAAAGAGCTGGCCAGCAACTCCCACCTAAATTTGGTTAAAGACAGCAGCCCTGAGTCTTTTTCTTAGGGCCATTTTAAGGAGCAAAATCATGAGTAGTTGGAAAGCAGATTTACAGAAGCAAAACAATGGAGTAGTAGGGAAGTACAGAAAAATCTCAAAACAAAGGGACAAAACTCTAATAGACATTACCATGCAGTTACTATGTCACTGGGGAGTGGTGGTTGGGTGTTATAAGTTAAGGTCATGGGTTGGAGCAACTTAGGTTCCAGGAAACAGAGACTTAAAAACAGAGATTCACAGTGGAGGAGGACTGAGAAACCAAGGACAATGGCAATGAACATGAACTCTACAGCATGGACGGGCTCACTGTGAGCCTTGTCAGTTTGGTTGCTCACCTTCCTGGACTTAGGGGGAGCTGGGAGGACCTTGGACTAAACATAGTGAAGGGAACCCTGATGGCTCTTTGTCTTTGGAGAGGGGTGGAGTGGGGGTATGGATGAAAGGGAGGGGAGGGAAGGGGGAGGAGAAGGGGAGGAGATGGAAATCTTGAATAAAAAAATGAGAAAAAAAAAGAGATTCAACTTTTACAGTTGGAAATGGAAACTTATTTTTAACAATAAGGCATAATGGCTCCTGCCTTAAAAATGGAGTCAGGCAGCTTCCTCACTTTTAAGAGAGAAACTATAATCTCTGTCATGCTCTGCTGTGACCTATGTGGTTCATCACAGTTTAATTCTTCAAGTACATATTTTTCCATTTTTGTTCCTCTTTCATCTAATTTTTTTAATTACTCTTTTTCATACCTTATTTAAAACCTTTGAAAGGCTCTTTTTTTTCTTAAAATGTTCCAACTTTTCCATTCTGATTGTTAATGCTTTTTCATTGTTCATATATTATCTCAGGGGCCAGATCCTGAGGGAAGCCTTCATCTACATTCTAGGTAAGCCCACCTACAAGTTTCTACCTATCTTGTTTACATCTTGAATATTTTCTTCATAAGATATTCTGTATGCAAATTTGTGACTTAACTACTGGATTATATGTTTAGCTGTGTTTTCACTTCTTTTACTAGGTAATAATCTTTGCTATGCCTGGACTGTGGGTTTGGTCATCATTATAAATACAGACCCTACTTAAGACTACCTGTAAATGGTAGGTTTCCAACAGACAATCATAAATAATATTGAAAAGACAGGCACACTGTGTTATTAAGTTGTGGTTCGGATATTAATGTTGTTAGAAACAAACAATGAAAGTCATAAAGGATTCTACAAACAAAGTGAAAAAAGCTCAACAAGACAATTATTTTTGGATAAATGGTAAGCAAAGGTAAAAGTTCAAGAAATATGACACCTTGCTTAGCTAATCATCTTTGGTTTTAAAGAATATTCTCATAAAATGGCATAATATATATATTTTAATATATGTTTGACTACTTGATTCAGAATTCATTATTTAGTTATCTATGTTCAATAACATAGAAAAATATTCTTACCGTATATATTAGTTCTTCATGTATTTTACAGGTTAAGTTGCTTTGTTTAAATTTTAGAATTGTGTATTCAGTTTAAGTCCTTGAAATGTCTGAACTAAAAATCATTGGTAGCATTATTTTGCATCAAAGAAATGTGCTTCTTCCTAAGAAATAAAAAAATGTAGCCCTCTAAAAACTATTTTAAAAGCACATTTTTAACAGTCTTGTATTTTTCTTTTTATAAAACTCACAATTGCTAAGCATAAAATGAATGCAGTTTCTACGAGAAAGGTGTGAGCATGAATGTATAGTAGTTAAAATTATTCATAGTAAATGTTCTTTCAGGGAAGAAAATAGTTGTATCAGGAGCAATGCTGTCTGCTTTCTCTGAGACAATTCTAAACAAATTATCATACACCACATTTGCTATTTGGTCTATGAAGTTCTAAATGGCAGTATATTTTTGTAATTGGCCTATCTATGGTCAAAGAGATGTAAGTTCAGCCCAGTTGCTTCATCCCTTATTAAGGCTGATGCTACACAGATGACAGAGCATATATATTAAGGAATAACTTAGATTTTTACTGAATTAATTTAGCCAGAAACACAGTTATTTTAGACATCCCAAAAGCTAGAACAAAGGCACAACTCTACCTATTGGGAGAAGGAAGAAGGAAGAAAATGTAAATGAAGTATGGAGCATGGTGAATAAATACTATGTAAAAATCACACAGTGAACACTTTGATAAATATTAGTCCCTGTTTCTTCACATTTGTTACAATGCTTGACTTGTCAGAGAAGTACTGATTATAAAAGTACAGCTACACAGTTGGAGGGACATTTCATCAGGAATGTCAGTGTATTCAATTTATTTGTATTCCTCTTCAACCATGAAAGAAACAGGATAAAGAGATTGAAGGTTTCAATTTGGAAAGCTCAGTGGGGTATAAAAGGAACTATCAGTAAAAGGTACATAACATCTAACATACAATAACAGGTAGGGAAAAACTCAGAACTAAGCATTCTACAATGTCTTGAAATCAATGACACCTTATTTTACATGGGAATTTCATCTATGGTCTAATATTAAAATAAAGTATGTCTAGCCCAGTGGTGGTGGCACATGGCTTTAATCCCAGCACTCGGGAGTCAGAAGCAGGTGAATCTCTATGAGTTTGAAGCTGTCCTGGGCTACAGAATGAGTTCCAGGACAGGCACCAAAGCTACAGAGAAACCTTGCCTCGAAAACAACAACAACAAAAAAAAAAGAAAGAAAAAAGAAAAATAAACCAAAATAAAGCACTTCTGTGGGAGTGCATAGGAGAAAAAAATGGGATAAGGTGTATCTCTCTTTTTCACATACCACTTTAAACCTCCCTGACACTTTAGTCACTCTAAAGAACATACCTTGTAAATTCAGTTATGTGATCATTATGGTAAGAATCCTATAGCAAAATAACTCAGAGTTTAACTGTAATACAATACTTCAAAGCAATTTAAAGCCAAGTCTCCAAGGAAAATCAAGTGGGTGCACAGTTTCCATATGAAGTTTAGGAAGAAAAGGTGTTACCTTTGAATACAGAATGATCATGCTTTTAAAATGGAGATTTGAGTCTGCAATGAATTAGGCCTGTGTGGTGACCTTAGCCCTTAGAATGCGACCAGTTGAGTAACAGGCCAAGACAGTTAACCACCTGTGTGCTTTCTCCTTACTGTTTTTCCACAGCATGGCTAGAAATAATGTGCCTGTATGTAGATGGTGTCAACCCAAATTTCAAAGAACACAGATAGGTAAAGCTTAGAGAATAGCTTGTTCTCTGTGATTCTGTGGCATGAATAACAGTTGCCCTTTTATTGAGTAAAGTCACTACAAAGTAATACTATGTTTTACTACCTGTAGTCTTTTCCAGTCAAGCATATCTCATATAATAGGGATGGCCAAGCGTTTTGTGAATTTTTCAGGTATATGACAAGTTCCAAGAGCTGCTGTAATATACCGGACTCTGTTGGTCTGTAGCTAAACTTGTTATATACCCACTTTCAGCTCTATGTTGTTTACTTTTACATTGATGATCAAAAACAGTTCATCTGTCCCCAAACTGCAAGAGCATAGAAGACAATTCAGTCTAAACAAGCATGCCCAATGAATTTCCTAAGAAAGATTGCTTATTTGAGACATTGCTTATATAAAGAGAATTTCTTAAACTATGTAGAAAAATACTATATGGACCTCTTTTGTAGATGGAGACACACAAAACAGAAACTGAGAAAAATGCTAATAAAAAAGCTAATGTCAAAATTTTCAAGTATTTCCCATATTTATTTGACCAAGACTTGCTTTTTACTAATGTATTTCCTAAGTTATGTTGGATGTATAACTGTGGTTCCAGGGGCAGACTGAGAAAATAATCTTGTAATTATATTTAAGCTCCATTTCCACCAAAAAAAAACAAAACAAAACAAAAAAAAAACAGTGGGTCATTGTGTTGGTCTGAACATGCCCAAAAGAAAAGGAGTAGAATTATTAGCTATATTAATTTTTATTGTTGTAACAAATTGCTACAAGGTAGATAAAAGAAAATAACTGAATTTGTTTTCTACACTCCTATAAACATGAAACAAAAAGAAATAATAGTAATAAAGAGTCAGCAAGGCCATAATTGATCAGAAAGTTTCAGAGCCTTATCTAGACTCCCCTAGTTTCTGGTGGTCACCAACAATGACTAGTATCAGGTTAATTTTGTGTGCCTACTTCATGTGTTCCTTCCTTCATTAAAATTTACATTACCTCATAAGGACAAGTCACTGGATTTGTAGCATGTATTATTCCTGAATAACCCAATATTTATTTATTTATTTATTTATTTATTTATTTATTTATTTATTTTTCTCATGGTTTATTTTTTTATATTTAAAAATTTCCATCTCCTTCCCTCCTCCTCCCCCCTCCCTCCCCTCCTCCTCCCCCTTCCCTCCCCTCCTTCTCCCCCTTCCCTCCCCTCCCCTCCACCCATACCTCCCCTCCCTCCCTCTCAAGGCCAAGGAGCCATCAGGGTTCCCCACTCTATGCTAAGACCAAGGTCCTCCCAACTCCCCCCAGGTCCAGGAAGGTGATCGACCAAGCTGAGGAGGCTCCCACAGAGCCCGTCCATGCAGAAGAATCAGAGCCCAGAGCCATTGTCCTTTGCTTCTCAGTCAGCCCCCGCTGTTGGCCACATTCAGAGAGACGGGTTTGGTCGCATGATCCATCAGTCCCATTCCAACTGGAGTTGGTGATCTCCCATTAGTTCTGTCCCACCGTCTCCATGAGTGAACGCACCCCTCTCGTTCCTGACTTTCTCCCTCATGTTCTCGCTCCTTCTGCTCCTCATCAGGACCTTGGGAGCTCAGTCCAGTGCTCCAATGTGGGGCTCAGTCACCTTCCCCATCTGTCGCCAGCTGGAGGTTCCCTCACGGTCCTGACTTTCTTTCTCATGTTCTCTCTCCTTCTGCTCCTCATCAGGACCTTGGGAGCTCAGTCCGGTGCTCCAATGTGGGGCTCTGTCATTTTTTTCATCTATCGTCAGGTGGAGGTTCTATGGTGATATGCAAGAAATTCATCAGTATGGCTATAGGAACTGGCCTTTTCAGGCTCCCTCTCCTCAGCTGCCCAAGGAACTAACTGGGGGCGTCTCCCTGGAAACCTGGGAACCCCTCTAGGGTCAAGTCTCTTGACAACCCTCAGGTAGCTCCTTAAATTAAGATATATGCTTCCCTGCTCCCATATCCACCCTTCCTATATCCCAAGCACCCCATTCCTCCGAGCTCCCCCCGTTCCCCCCTTCACACTTTTCTCTCCCCATCTTCCCTTGGCCCAGTCTTGCCCAACCCTCAAGTTCCCAATTTTGCCTGGCGATCGTGTCTACTTCCAATATCCAGGAGGATTACTATATCTTTTTTTGGGAGTTCACCTTCTTATTATCTTCTCAAGGATCCCAAATTTATAGGCTCGATGTTCTTTAATTATGGCTAGAAACCGATTATGAGTGAGTACATCCCATGTTCATCTTTTTGGGTCTGGGTTACCTCACTCAGAATAGTGTTTTCTATTTCCATCCATTTGCCTGCGAAATTCAAGATGTCATTGTTTTTTTACCGCTGAGTAGTATTCTAGCATGTATATATTCCACAGTTTCTTCATCCATTCTTCCACTGAAGGGCATCTAGGTTGTTTCCAGGATCTGGCTATTACAAATAATGCATCTACCCAAGAGATGCCCAATCATACAACAAAAGCATATGCTCATCTATGTTCATAACCCAATATTTATTAATGTATTTGTAGAGTCTCCTAATTCTGGGTAAGATGACATTCATAGAATTTGGATCTGGTGATTAGGATATCAACATTTGGAGGAGCCTACAAAGATTTTGTTTGCACACTTGCTAATATGAGCATATATATGTGATTGCATGAGACACACCCAAATTATTTAGGACATCCGACTTTTATAATATTCAACTATCTGTAGTTGATAAGTAGCATCAAATACAAAAAAGAACCCTTAAGAAAAGCATCTGGATTACTGTTGAATTGAGTAATGAGACATATTGCCTAATCAAGTTAATAGATAAATCTTAATATCAAATTTTTAAGTCAGTATATTTGTAATTTTTGGAATATTTTAAAATTGTAAATATCAAAAGTATCCCTCTCTGTTGTAGGAGGTTTCTTTCCTGCCATGTCCCATAATAATCACACAGAAATCATATTATTTGCAATACTTCTTGGCCAATATCTTAAGTATATTTCTGGCTAACTCATATCCTAAACTAACCTATCTCCATTAATCTGTGTATCACCATGTGGTAAAGTTCTGTCCAGCATCTGTCTCTGGCGGGGGGCTACATGGCTTCTCTCTGACCCTATCACTTTTCCTCCCAGTATTCAGTTTAAATTTCCCTGCCTACCTCTATTCTGCCTTGTGCAGGCCCAATACAGTCCTTTATTAACCAATGGTATTCACAGCATACAGAAGGGAATCCCATATCACCTCTCTTTACAAAATGTTCTTGGGTTGTGTTTGTCAGATGTCTTTATCAGTTAGTCTTGTGCTTGAAAGAAAAGGAAACGTGATATAATGCAATTTCATTCTGTTCAGATATACTTTAAAAAATCATAGCAATTGATCATTTTGATATCTTTACTTTGAAATGATCTGAGATATATCCTAAGCTAGAATTTATAATTGATATACATGGGCAGGTGTGGTGATACATACCTATAGTTCCAACTACTGGGGTGACTGACACTGGACTCTAAGATTCACTTGAGTCTAGGAGTTCTAGGCTGTAGTGCACTATGCTGATTGGGTTTCTGCACTAAATTCTTCATCAATATGGTGACTTCCAAGAAGTAGGGAACCACCAGTTTGTTTAAGGATGAGTGAATTGGTTCAAGCCAGAAAATAGGTGCACTGAGCCCAGAGAAGATATATACCTTGCTCCTATTTACTTGAAACTTTGAGACCCAGCCTGAAATCAGAAGCTAATATAGTTTCTTTTCTACACTGCTTCTCAGATGTGTATAAAGAGATGTAATACAATGTACTAAGCAAAGAGTCATTCTGACCATGGGATTTTGGACCATCTCACCTCAGTATATCAATGACACTATATGTTTTGATATCACAAGTGACATATCTGCATTAATACATCAAGGCAAGGACAGAAAAGATTATTACTTTCCTTTTTACTGAAGACAAAATTTAATGAGGTAGGTCATACACCATTTTGAGAATGGCTACACCAGTGTAATTCATCTCTCCTATTTATGTCAATTATCCTGGACACAATTACACCTTATTCAAACAGCTGTAAGTCAATGATACCTAAATAGTCTATCTCTAGGTAGTTACTAACTAGAAGGTAGGTGAGGGGAGACTAAGCAAACTGTCAATTTCTATACAAGAGAGATGGAGCACAGAACTTGTAGCTCTTCTGGAGGTACATGTTTCATTTGTTGCTAAGAAAGAGCAGGTTTCACAGTTAAAAAGCCATCTTCTTTTAGCACTGACAAAAAGGATATGAGACTTCAAAGACACTTTCAGAAATGTAGCTGAAAAGTGGATATTAGGAGAGGGGAAGGAATGATTCACAAAGTCCTTATCACATCTGTTTCCATGATGATTTTATAAGATTTAATAGCCTGACATTATTGATTTGTTTCCAACCTAATTATAGGGGAATGTTACAGAAACCCAAAAATGATATGGTAAAATATGAATAAGCAAACTGCAAAGATTGACATAATAAAAGACCTATCCAAATTTATCTTCTATTCACCCTTGTGGCTATTTACAACACATGGCTAAAAGAGGGCCATTGAAGGGCCTTCCAACAATTGAAGATCCTTCAGAAATATAGATGAAAACACTTTGAAATTTTAAAGTAACCAGGATTTCCCTATGATCTCATGGATCAATTTGCACACTGTTGCTATCCAAAAACCTTTGAGGAACCAAAACATAGATTTCTCCAAGTGAAACATGTGGGGTACAGTTATTAGTGAGTAAATATTTAAAACTCTACTGTGTCTAGGTTATGTTTTTCTAATGAAAACACCATTTGCATTTATTGGAACTGTGAGGTTTGACAGCAAACAAAGGTCAGTATTTCGGAATGGTACCTTTATATAGTATAATATTTAGAAGAGAATGAACCTTAAATAAATTACATAAGCAGTATCAGTTTATTCAAATGTTTATTTCTAAGATGTGAAGGATTTAAAGAAAAATAGGTAATTACCAGAATTTGTTGTTGTAATTAAAATTATAAAGACTTCCACAATAACTCAATATATCTAATTTCTTTCAAAGTATGGGAGTAATTCATGGTAGATCAGAAACAATGTAGAGAGAGGGAGTAGTTGGTACCACATGAAGGTCGATCAGGTTCTTTATTATTGTTCAGCCTGAGATAAAATTTGGTTGTCTAGATCTTTAAATAATTAAAAACAGAAAGGGTAAATAATTTCTAGTAATCTTGTATTCATCCCCTTTTCTCTTACTAAACAAATTTCATTTCTTAAAACCGTATATGTGCTTCTCCCTACACACACACACACACACACACACACACACACACACACACACACACAACTTTCTAAATGTCAGTTTTAATGCCTAGTTTAAGATTACTATCCTTTGGGGAAAAGTTATAATCCTGTGAGTTTGTCTTCAAGAATTTAGTAGTTTAACTACGTTTTATAATTTGAGGGACATTTTAGTTGTCCTTGAAGGTTGCCCAGTGGAACTGTCCTTTGGTAACCAGGCTCTCAAGAGCCTTAAATAAATGAAAATAGAGAATACCTCTGATTTTATCATCCCAACTATTTCAGTGTTCAGTTTCATTTAAAGTGATCTCAAGAAGGGAGAATAGCTCCACTAAAGCAATCACATGTATTACTTAAGAAATGTTTTGGTGATCCTTTTTGCTGAAAAGGTGCAATGCTGCTCTCCCTCTGATGAACAGTGTTCCAAATAAGTAAACATTCTGTAAAGTAAAACAGATATTCTTTAATATTTACCTTGAAGGGACTGAAAAGATGGCCCAGATGTTAAGAACACTTCTTGCTCTTGCAGAGTAACCCGGTTCTTCTCCAAGAACCCACAATGTAGTTCATAACAGTCTGTATCTATAGGGGATCTGACAAACTTTTCTGGCCTATGTGGACACAGACAAGAATATGGCTCACAGACAAATATGCAGGGAAAATAATCATATACATATAAATAAATTTAAAAACTTTTACTGTAATGAGTCTTTTTCTTCCAAACAACAACATGGAGATATATTAATTATGAAAGCTTGGTCAATTGCTTAGGTTTGTTCCTAACTAGTTCTTAAAAGGCAGATTATTTTGAATATATGTTTTATAAAGTGGTTATGTTACCTTTACTTTGTAATGCCCATGCTGCTTGCTCTGCATCCTTGGCATCTCTTCTTTCTTCTACCCAACTTCCTCTGTCCCTGGAAATTCTGCCTAGCTATTTTGCCCATTCTGCTTTTTATTTTTTAATTAATTAATTTATTAATTTATTTATTTATTTTTGGTTTTTCGAGACAGGGTTTCTCTGCAGCTTTTTTAGAGCCTGTCCTGGAACTAACTCTTGTAGACCAGGCTGGCCTCGAACTCACAGAGATCCGCCTGCCTCTGCCTCCCGAGTGCTGGGATTAAAGGCGTGCGCCACCACCTCCCGGCTTCTGCTTTTTATTGAACCAATAACAATGTCACATATTCACAGTGTACAAAATGATTATTCCCCAACAATTTATTCAGAAAACTAACTTGTCAGTCCTCTCAGTCATTCAGATAAGTGTTTATGTTGAACACTATAAGAGAGAATATAGGGGAAAACATATGCTGTGATGCAACAACTAGTATACAGAAACTAAAAACATGTATTTGTATCTGTTAAGGAAGACTGCATCCATAACTTGCTTACTTGTCCATAAGGACAATGCAATAATGATAAGTGACCAAGTTTCATATGTATTTTAAAATGTTAAGTCCAATGAAAATGGCTTTAATATGAAGTGTTTTTTTGAGACAAAGAGAATGCCAAGTATTTTCCCCTGTTAATGACAAAATTAAATTTTTTTTTATTTTTTTTTTCCTCATGGTTCATTTTTTTATATTTAATAATTTCCATCTCCTTCCCTCCTCCTCCCCCTTCCCTCCCCTCCTTCTCCCCCTTCCCTCCCCTCCCCTCCACCCATACCTCCCCTCCCTCCCTCTCAAGGCCAAGGAGCCATCAGGGTTCCCCACTCTATGCTAAGACCAAGGTCCTCCCAACTCCCCCCAGGTCCAGGAAGGTGATCAACCAAGCTGAGAAGGCTCCCACAGAGCCCGTCCATGAAGAAGAATCAGAGCCCAGAGTCATTGTCCTTTGCTTCTCATTCAGCCCCCGCTGTTGGCCACACTCAGAGAGACGGGTTTGATCGCATGATCCATCAGTCCCATTCCAACTGGAGTTGGTGATCTCCCATTAGTTCTGTCCCACCGTTTCCATGAGTGAATTTTTTGAATGATGTTTCAAAAATAGTTTAGATGAATTCTAGAACCTAACTTTTTTTTAAAGTGGTTGATGGGCCAGGAATATCAGTACCTTCTAAGGGTTTGTTGAAATGTAGAAACTGAAGTACCACCTGCTGACTGCAAGTTTCCAGCACATCATGCTCCACACATGCTTTCTCAGCACACCAAAGGTTGAAAAGCAATGGTATAGAGTTCTTGCACCTACTTTTACATGATCTTTTTCAAAGAACACCAAAAACATTTGTACTAGTATCAGTATTATAATTCTGGTAACAATCCTGTATACAGAGTTATATTTAGAAACATGAGAGATATATCGGCAGAAGACTATTCTAGCGATAGCATTGGGTTTGAAGAATGAGCACTAAATTTGGTCTCAAGGAGAGTTTATGCTCAATTCCTGACTTCTCTCCAGCTGTGTGAACTATAACAAAGTGTTTTATCTATGTAATTGACATTTGTTTTCAAGACTAAATTACCGTGACCTGTTACATTTTGTTAATAGAATAAAGAAAGGAGACTAAGTTTGATCTCAGTTAGAAGAACCAGCCACTTCAATATTAATTTCTCCACTATGGTTAACATGGTTTATTTCCTCAGAGGTAGTGGACACATTGAAATCAACTATGTTGTTGCCTTTAAGACTCATATTTCCTCAAACATTAGCCCCCTAATTCTCATTACAAATTTATTAGTACCTACTCTGACTGGTGTGATTAGAGGATTCCTGTTTTACTCTCAGATCCTCAGGCAATCTTTATATATTAAAATACAAATAAATCCCCTACAATTGAATAATAAACAGGCTCATGGAAAATTGAGGAAAGGAAAATAGAAAAATGCAAGAGGCAGAGAATCAGAAAGAGTCCTATGAAATGCTTTGCCCTGTATATTGCATGGTTGGTACACATTAATTTACAAAGCTCTGGTTGCATGTCCAAAATCAAACCAGTTAAGTCAGCACTAATTGGGCTCAGTGGGTCATTAGTTTAAAACAGAGAACATGAAAGATTGAAGGGAGATTGACTAAAAGGGTCCAGTGGGAGCTGGAGGGATATAATGGCTATCAATTATGACCAAACACATTGTATACATATATGAAATTATCAAAGAACAAAAATATTACTTAAAACATCAGTTTTTCTAGTACCAAATATTAAACAAGTCACTTCTCCATCCAGGCTTAAATATTCCTATATTTGTTGATAGAGGTTTCTGTCCTACCCAGTCCCACAGCCATTCAGTTCCAAAGAAACACAGAAGTCTGCATTAATTATAAACTGGTTGGACTATTACCTCAGCCTTCTTATTAACTCTTACATCTTAATTTAGCCTGCAATTCTTGTTTATGTTAGCCACATGGCTTGGTAACTTATATCAGCAAGGCATTCTCATCTTGCTTCCTCTGTGTCTGGGTCATGACTACAGACTGAGCCTTTCCCCTTCCCAGAATTCTTCTGTTCTGGTTGTCCTGCCTATACTTCCTGCCTGGCTACTGGCCAATCAGCAATTTATTAAAGCAATACAAATGACAAGTCTTTTCAGGGTACAAGGCCATTGTCCCACAGCACTCCCCTTTTTAAAACAAGAACTCTGAATCTAATCTCCATTTGTTGGCAGAGCCTCTTAAAAGGGCTTCAAGGGTTTTGCAAAATGCACATTGTTCTGTGCTCACTGAGACAACAGCATTGTCCATATTCACTAATAATGGTTCTTCCATTTGGTATATTCCCAGTGACCACTCCACACATTGATGATGAGCCCAGCAAGTGCTTGTAGAATCAAATAAGGTTTGGACAGCAAAGGCAAATGGAAGGCTAACCAGACTGAGTTCATCCCATAACTTGCCAGTCTGATCCTCAGAAGAGGTCTGGGTGCTTACACTTAACAAAGAAACTACATTCTGCTGGGGTTCTTTTCTTTTTCCTCTTTGCTTTTGTAGACTGAGTTCTGTATTTTCTCACATGTCCCACTGCTGTTGTCATTGATGTCCTTGTTACAAGGTTAATCATTTATGGAAAATTAAGTCCAGGTATTACACTGAATTAAGTTTCCCTGTCCTAAGGAACTTTTCTCTTCACAATAACAAAACACACAGAATTATTCACTGATTTTGGCTTCTACACCAACACAGACCAGGAAGTTTGCAGATTCATCAGACATAGACCACTGAATAGTTGAGACTGGTTGTTTGCTGCTATCCACTTTGCCGTCAGTATCCTCTTTCACAGATTTATTTTATTTCTTCTGTTTCCATAATATTTCCTGCTTCTGTCATCTCCAGGCCATCCATGTTGTCCTTATCTTCCACTGTAGATTTTCCTCTACTTCAAGACATCTTTCAGGATCTTGGTCAATGTGTTCTGGACAGAGAAGAAAGAAGTGTCTAAAATCCTAAAAGAAGCCCGACACTGCAGCTCATGGGGATGGTACATCTGGTACATTTCTCTTCAGAGCATTAGTTTATACAGATTTAAAGTAAGACGTGTAAAATAGTAAGTAATAGTAAAAAAAATAGCATAGAAGATGATTTGGAAAAAAAGTAAAAAATAAAAAATAAAAACTTTTATTCTTACAGAGTAAGCTTGAAAGTTGAACCTAGAGAGATGAAGATTCTAAGAACATCAGTGTGGAAAGAATATGCAGACGGTGTCAGAGAAAGCTCACTTTTCCTAATATTTCCTTTTCCTTTAAGATTCTCCAGGGAGATTGTACCTTGTGATGTTGAAAACTCATAATGGCCCTCCTACTAGTCTCTACTCTTTAGAGGTGTCAGAAGTAGTGCTTTGTGATGTCTATGCATGCCTAAGATGCTATTGGCTGGAATGAACAGTTTGCTCACCAATGAATTTGAAGGATATAGTTTATCATTGCTCCTAGAATGAACATATAGGTGTGTTAGGAGCTCCTGGACAGACCAGTTCTTGGTTTCATCATGACTAAGGTGCCTAGAAAATCAACAAAGCAAAACTGGGCTAAGCTGACACTGACTCCAAGGACTAAAGGGAGGAAAAAGAGGAAGGCATTTATTCCACTGAGATGCAGATTACATTTTAAGGTAGGACAGTGGCAACCTAGCTTCTTCATTAACTTTATCTCCAGATCTCTGCCCTAATATTGTACAAATTCACACCTCTTTTCATGAAGCCTGTAATCAAATAAAGTTCTTAACTGCTTTCTGTAAACTAATATCTTTATGGACTTCCCCTGTTGTCTTTCTAGGCACCAAAGACAAGAAGGAAGACAAAACGATCCCTAGGACGTACAAAGAAAAAGTTTCAAACATACAGTGTTCATCAAAAAAAACGTAAAAGACCAATAAGACCAACAATTTATGTTTGTTATCATATGTTAAGTAGGAAATGGAAGGAAAGGAAAGCAAGGAAACGAAATAAAAGACAGTGTCAGTCTAAGAAAAAGTGTCAACACAAGAGAAGATGTCAAAGTAAGAAACAAAAAAATAAGACCCATATTTAACCATCCTCAGAATAGATAAAGCCCTTCATAAGTTCACCACTTCAGATGAAGATCATCTTAAGGAAAAGATCTGAGAACTTGCAAATATTTGTAGCATTTCCTGGAGCCTGAAAAATGGAATAACAAACATAGAAATATTGAATCATATATCAACAGGGAATATTGATGGTGGTGATGAAAATAAAATGAAGTTGTAGAAAGGTAATATTTCTGTTTATGTGAGTTCTGTGATGGGGAAAGACAGTAGAAAAAAGCAGGTATGTGAGAATGGAAGGTGCTAAGGAAATGGATGATTTCTGGGACAAATCTTCAGTCAATCAGTGATGAGACTGGAGACTAATTTCTAAAGCTAGTTTCCTTCTATGACAGTCCATATCTAAAGCAAAAAAGAAAAGAAAGGGTGCAACTGAACATATATGGAGGGTTGTATACAACATCAGGGTCTGCATTGCAGATGGAAGAGTACTGATCTTTGCAGGATAACTATGACATTTAATTAGACAAGGCAGAGATAATACTGATATTTGCACATTATGTCAGGTGAAGGTGTTCAGGATGCAGAAAGGGGCCGTAGAAATCACTACTAACAGCCTTCAAATTTGAAAATATTTGGAAGTCATAAATCCAAAGTGGATGAGGCCACTTTATTGTATGAAGATTTGGATGCAGTGGTGGACTTCATCCAAGGATGAAGCTGTGCGAATGGACCAATGAAAACAGATGCTTTAAGTTTGTTTCCCAGCCACCCAGACCCTAATAATCACACAGAAACTATACTAATTATAACACTGCTTGGACAATGACTCAGACATATTCCTAGCTAGTTCTTACATCTTAAATTAACTCATTTCTATTAATCTGTGTATCACCATGGGGCTGTGGCTTACAAAAAAATATCTGGTGGTTTCTTTCTCCTAAAACAGCTACATGGCACCTCCTGACTCCACCTACTCTACATATCTCTGTTAGGATTTCCTGCCTGACTTTACTCTGCTAAGCTATTGACCAAAACAGCTTAGTTCATCAACTAATAAAAGTAACACATATACAGAAGGACATCCCACATCTGACCAACCCCAGTGAAGGTGATGCAAGTGAATATTGTCTGGAAATAATTTTAAAGCAAGAACTGAACCAAGTGGAATCTGTTCTTTGAAGAGGTCTTTAGTTGGCCCATGTTTCTAAAAAATTGTTTTGGTATAAGAATCACATCCGTTTTCAATGAATCTACAAAATAAGGTTACATTTTGACATATTTAGACATGTATCATATGCATTGCTTATACTCACCTTCCATTACCTTACCTTATTCCCTCTTCTCCTCCCATTAATCTTCCTCCTTCTAATATAAAGTCCTTGTTATGACTTGAATCTAAAATGTCCCCTATGGGTTAATGCACTTATTCACATAGCCTTGCTGGCAAAAATGGGTCACTTAGAGAAGCCTTTAAAGCTTTACATTGCACTGCTTCCAACTTGAATTCTCTACTTCCAGGTGTGTACAATGTGATGAAAATT
This sequence comes from Arvicola amphibius, assembly GCF_903992535.2. Taxonomy (NCBI): domain Eukaryota; kingdom Metazoa; phylum Chordata; class Mammalia; order Rodentia; family Cricetidae; genus Arvicola; species Arvicola amphibius. Next base: position 128,587,138 of record NC_052065.1, on the reverse strand, counting down.
TGTCACATGCTTGTACAGCCACTAAGCCTTCCATGTCTTCCCTATCAATATGAATTGAAATGCACCTTAAACTAGGAGTTCAAATAAACCTTTTCTTCCCATAAATTGCTTCTCTGAGGTATTTTGTCAAAATTATACAAAAAAATAACTAATGCAGTTCCTTCTATTTTCATGTTATTCACTATAGATTCTCTATCTACTCTTTTTCCAATTCTACAACTAATCAAAAACAAACTAAACAAAAGTAAAAACAATTCTAATGAAAAATTTGCAAAATATTCAATGCAAATATCTTGTAAAATGTAAAAATGACCAACAGTACATAAACACATGGTCAACATCATTAGTAATTATAGAAATGCAAGCAAAAATCATTTTGATGTCTTAAGGATGCTGCTGCATTCTTTTTGCTTTCATTGTTTATGGTGAGAAGTCTGCTGACATTTTTATTTGCTAAACCTTAGTAAACAGTGTAACTTCATTTTCTTTCATTTATATTTTTGGAAAATGCATGGTCTTGCTATGTAAATATGGTTGATCATGATGCATACCGTATAGTCTAAGTTGGCTACATGCTCAAAAATTCCCCCAGACTCAGCCTCCTGTTTTCTAGGATTATAGTCATCCATTATTATGCCACTCTTAGTTTGACTTTTAAAATTTTCAACTAATATTCTTGCTTTCCGATCTACTGTATGTTGTCTGGTTTTTTAATACTTGTTTTAAAGTTTTTTATTTTGTTTTTGTATTACTAGTTTTGAAGATATTAGTTATATTATGCTTTAGAAGTGTTTTTCTTGATGTTTCCTTTGGATATAATTAATATGTTTTATACTTATGTTATACAATGTCCTTTAAAAATCTTAGCTATTATGTTGCATATTTCCTTTTCACCTTTTTCTAAATGTATTCCTAATAATCTTTTAACAACTATCTGATTTGAATTTAATTTTTCCATTTTTTTCTTTTGGCTTCATTCTAAATATTTTCTCTTTACTTTATTCACTAATATTTTAATCATTAACGTTTAATCAAATTTTGTAGATATCCAGTGTATCTTCTCCCAGCTGTTATTTTATCTTTACAGATTGCTTTTGGATACTATTATTTATTAAATTATATGATTTTACAAATTTTCACCTCCTCCCCTCCTTCCATTTCCCTTCCCTTCCCTCCACCCCCACCCCTCCCTCTCTAGTGCAAGGAGCAGTCAGGGTTCCCTGCCCTGTGGGAAGCCAAAGTTCCTCCCCTATCCATCCAGGTCTAGGAAGGTAAGGATCCAAACAGACTAGGTTCCCACAAAGCCAGTACATGCAGTGGAATGAAAAACCCAGTGCCATTGTCCTTAGCTTCACAGTCAGCCCTCCTTGTCAGCCACGTTCAGAGAGTCCAGTTTGATCACATGCTCCATCAGTACCAGTCCAGTTGGCCTGGTGAACTCCCATTAGATCGGTCCCATTGTCTCAGTGAATGGAAGCACGCCTCACAGTCCTGACTTCCTTGCTCATGTTCTCCCTCCTTCTGCTCCTCATTTGGACTTTGGGAGCTCAGTGCAATGCTGAAATGTGGGTCTCTGTCTCTATCTCTATCCATCGCCAGATGAAGGTTCTATGGTGATATGCAAGATAATCATCAGTGTGGCAATAGTAAAGGGCCAGTTCAGGCCCCCTCTCCTCAGCTGCTCAAGGAGCAAACTGGGGACATCTCCTTGGACACCTGGGGACCCCTCTAGAGTCCAATCTCTTGCCTACCTTCAAATGGCTCCCTTAATTAAGATATGTACTTCCCTGATTCCATATCCACTCTTCCTCCATCACAATTGTCCCATTCCCCCAAGCTCTCCCCATCCTCCCCTTCTCACTTCTCTCTCCCCATCTCTCCTTACCCCCATCCTGCCCGCATAACCAAGCTCTCAATTTTTGCCTGGCAATCTTGTCTATTCCCAATATCCAGAAAGATAACTACACATTTTTATTTGGGTGTACCTTCCTATCTAGCTTTTCTAGGATCATGAAATATAGGCTCAATTCTATGGCTAGAATCCACTAATGAGTGAGTACATACCATATTCATCTTTTGGGGTCTGGGTTACCTCACTCAGGATAATGTTTTCTATTTCCATCTATTTGAATGCAAAATTCAAGATGCCATTGTTTTTTACCGCTTAGTAGTACTCTAATGCATATTCCACACTTTCTTTATCTATTCTTCCATTGAGGGGCATGTAGATTGTTTCCAGGATCTGGCTATTACAAATAATGCTGCTATGAGCATAGTTGAACAAACGCTTTTATAGTATGATAGAGCATCTTTTGGGTATATTCCCAGGAGTGGTATTGCTGGATCCTGGGGTAGGTTGATCCCGAATTTCCTGAGAAACTACCACACTGATTTTCAAAATGGTTGCACAAGTTTGCATTCCCACCAGCAATGGATGAGTGTTCCCCTTACTCCACATCCTCTCCAGCAAAGGCTATCATTGGTGTTTTTGATTTTAGCCATCTGATAGGTATAAGATGGTATCTCAAAGTTGTTTTGATTTGCATTTCCCTGATTGCTAAGGAAGTTGAGCATGACCTTAAGTGTCTTTTTGCCATTGTAACTTCTTCAGTTGAGCATTCTCTGTTCAGATCAGAGCCCCATTTTTTAATTGGGTTAATTAGCATTGTAAAGTCTAGTTTCTTGAGTTCTTTATATACTTTGGAGATCAGACCTTTGTCTGTTGCGGGGTTGGTGAAGATCTTCTCCCAATCAGTTGGTTGCCTTTTTGTCTTATTGACAGTGTCCTTTGCTTTACAGAAGCTTCTCAGTTTTAGGAGGTCCCATTTATTCAATGTTGCCCTTATTGTCTGTGCTACTGGGGTTATATGTAGGAAATGGTCTCCTGTACCTATATATTGTAGACTCTTTGCCATTTCTCTTCTATCAGGTTCAGTGTGTTCAGATTGATATTGAGATCTTTAATCCATCTGGACTTGAGTTTTTTGCATGGTGATAGATATGGATCTACTTTCATTCTTCTACAGGTTGGCATCCAGTAAAGCCAGCACCATTTGTTGAAGATGTTTTCTTTCTTCCATTGTATACTTTTAGCTCCTTTGTCAAAAATCAGGTGTTCATAGGTTTGTGGGTTAATATCTGGGTCTTCTATTTGATTCCATTGGTCGACCTCTCTGTTTTCACGCCAGTACCAGGCTGTTTTCATTAATGTAGCTCTGTAATAGAGTTTGAAGTCAGGGATGGCAATGCCTCCAGAAGTTCCTTTATTGTATAAGATTGTTTTGGCTATCCTGTGTTTTTTGTTTTTCCATATAACGTTGATTATTGTTCTCTCAAGGTCTGTGAAGAATTTTGTTGGGATTTTAAAGGGGATTGCATTGAATTTATAGATTGCCTTTGGTAGAATTTCCATTTTTACTATGTTGATCCTACCCATCCAAGAGCATGGGAGGTCTTTCCATTTTCTGGTGTCCTCTTCAATTTCTTTCTTCAAAGACTTAAAGTTCTTCTCAAATAGATCTTTCACTTCCTTCAATAGAGTTACCCCAAGATACTTTATACTATGTGGCTATCATGATAGGTGATGTTTCTCTGATTTTTCTTTCTGCTTCTTTATCCTTTGTGTATAGGAGGGCAACTGATATTTTGGAGTTGATCTTGTATCCTGCCACATTGCTAAAGGTGTTTATCAGCTGTAGGAGTTCTTTGTTAGAGGTTTGGGGGTCACTAATGTACACTATCATATCATCTGCAAATAACAAAAGTTTGACTTCTTCCTTTCCGATTCAAATTCCCTTGATCTACTGTTGTTGTCTTATTGTTATTGCGAGAACTTCAAGAACTATGTTGAAGAGATATTGTGAAAGTGGACAGCCTTGTCTTGTTCCTGATTTTAGTGGAATGGCTTTGAGTTTCTCTCCATTTAATTTGATATTAACTGTTGGCTTGCTATATATTGCTTTTTATTATATTTAGGTATGATGTTTGTATCCGCAACCTCTCCAAAACCTTTATCATATAGGGGTATTGAACTTTTGTCAAATGCTTTTTCCACATCTAATAAAATGATCATATTTTTTTCTTTCAGTTTCTTTATATGATGGATTACATTGATAGATTTTCTTATGTTGGACCAGCCCTGCATCTCTTGAATGAAGCCTACTTGATCATAATTGATAATTTTTTGAATGTATTCTTGGATTCTGTTTGCCAGATTTTTATTGAGAATTATTACATCCATGTTCATGAGTGAGACTGATCTGTAATTCTCTTTCTTGATTGGGTCTTTGTGTGGTTTTGGAATCAGGGTGACTGTAGCTTCATAAAAAGAGTTTGGCAATGACTCTTCTGTCTCTATTATGTGAAACACATTAAGGAGAATATGTATCAGCTCTTCTTGGAAGTTCTGATAAAATTCTGCATTAAAACCTTCAGGTCCTGGGCTTTTTTTTGGTTGGGAGGTTTTTTATTTCAGCTTCTATTTCTTCATGACTTATAGGTCTATTTAAATTGTTCACTCTGTCTTGATTTAATTTTGGTCAGTGGTACTTATCTAAAACCAAGTCCATTTCTTTTACATTTTCCAACTTTGTGACATATACACTATTGTAGTAAGACCTGATTATTCTCTGAATTTCCTCAGTGTCTCTTGTTATGTCCCCCTTTTCATTTCTGATCTTGTTAATTTGCATGTTTTGTCTCTGCCTTTTGATTAATTTGGATAAAGTTTTGTCAGTCTTGTTGAGTTTCTTAAGGAACCAGCACTTTGTTTCATTGATTCTTTGGATTGTTTTCTTTGTTTCTATTTTGTTGTTTTCAGCCCTCAGTTTGATTATTTCCAATCTTCTACTCCTCCTGGGTGAGTCTGCTTCTTTTTTTTCTAGAACTTTCAACTGTGCTGTTAAGTCTCTAATGTGAGCTTTCTCTGTTTTTTTAATGTCGGCACGTAGAGCTATGAACTTTCCTCTTAGCACTGTTTTAATAGTGTCCCATAAGTTTGGCTATGTTGTATCTGTTTTCATTGAATTCAAGGAAGACTTTAATTTCTTTATTTCTTCCCTGACCCAGGGGTTGTTCAGTAGTTGACTGTTCAGCTTCCAAGAGTTTGTAGGCTTTCTGGGGGTAGAATTATTGTTAAATTCTTTTTTCCATGGTGATCTGATAAAACACAGGTGGTTACTAATATTTTTTTTTCTATCTGTGGAAGTTTGCTTTGTTACCGAGTATGTGGTCAATTTTCGAGAAGGTTCCACGAGCCGCAGAGAAGAAGGTATATTCTTTCCTATTTGGGTGGAATGTTCTATAGATGTCTTTAAGTCCATTTAATTCATAACCTCCATTAATTCTCTTATTTCTCTGTTAGGTTTTTGTCTGATTGATCTGTCCATTGGTGAGAGAGGTGTGTTGAAGACTCCTATTATTAGTGTGTTTGGTTTGATGGCTGCCTTGAGTTCTAGTAATGTTTCTTTTACATAGGTGGGTGCTTTTATATTAGGGGCATAGATATTCAGGATTGAGACTTCATCCTGATGAGTTTTTCCTGTTATGAGTATAAAATGTCCCTCTCCATCTCTTCTGATTGATTTTACTTTGAAGTCAACTGTGTTAGAAATTAATATGGCCACACCTGCTTGTTTCCTACGTCCATTTGCTTCATAAACCTTTTCCCAACCCTTTACTCTGAGTAGATGTCTGTCTTTGTGGTTGAGGTGTGTTTCTTGTAAACAGCAGGATGTTGGATCCTGTTTTCATATCCAATCTCTTAGCCTGTGCCTTTTATAGGTGAATTGAGTCCATTGATATTAAATGATATTAATGACCAGGGGATGTTAACTCTGGTCATTTTTTTGTAGTAGATTTTGTGTGTTTCCCTTCTTCTAGTTTTCATATCCAATCTCTTAGCCTGTGCCTTTTTATAGGTGAATTGAGTCCATTGATATTAAGTGATATTAATGACCAGGGGTTGTAAATTCTGGTCATCATTTTTTTTTTTTGGTAGTAGAGTCTGTGTGTTTCCCTTCTTTGAGTTTTGCTGGTGAAGGGTTGCTAGATGTCTGAGTTATTGTGGGCATTGTTGGACTCCTTGGTTTATGATTTTCCTTCTATTACTTTTTGCAAGGCTGGATATGTGGCAATGGATTGTTTAAATTTGTTTTTATCCCGGAATATTTTGTTTTCTCCATTTATAGTGAATGAAAGCTTTGCTGGGTATAGTGGTCTGGGCTTGCTTCCATGGTCTCTTAGTTTCTGCAATACATCTCTCCAGGACCTTCTGGCTTTCATGGTTTCTATAGAGAAGTCAGGTGTAAGTCTGATAGGTTTACCTTTATAAGTAACTTGACCTTTTTCCTTTGCAGCTCTTAATATTCTTTTTTTATTCTGTATGTTTTGTGTTTTGATTATTATATGGCACAGAGATTTTTTTTTGGTCCAGTCTATGATGTGTAAGCTGAGCAATCCCTTTTCTGAAGGGTGTGACCCCTCCTGGGCACAAAATACCTTTAAAAGATCCATGTTTGTTTGTTTGTTTTACTCTCTTCGTTCCCTGCTCTTCGCTGGAACTCTGGCTCTGTAAGTTTCACCTATTTTCTCCTTTTTTTAAAGCTGAGTATTTTATATAAAGCTAGTTTGGTTATTTCCAATTGTCGACTGACCACGCCCGCTACAAATCTATTCGGAGTTCTCTATGCTTCTTGATCCTTCATAGGAATATCTTTCTTTAGGTTGGGAAAGTTTTCTTCTATAATTTTATTAAATATATTTTCTGGACCATTGAGCCATAATTCTTCTCCTTCTTCTACCCCTATCATTCTTATGTTTGGTCTTTTTATTGTTTCCCAGATTTCCCGAATGTTGTGTGATGGAATTTGTTGGATTTGCTGTTTTCTTTGATCAGTGCGTTTATTTTCTCTATGGTATCTTCAGAACCTGAGATTCTTCTATCTCTTGTATTCTGTTAGTTATGCTTGTTTCTGTAGTCTCTATTCTTTTACCTAGATTTTCCATATCCAGCCGGCCCTCAGTTTGAGTTTTCTTCATTGCCTCCATTTCAGTTTTCAAGTGTTGAACTGTTTCCATTATTTGTTTGATTATTTTTCCTTGGTTTACTAGGATATCATTTACAGATTTTCTCAAGTCTTCAAACGTTTTGTTATTCTTCTCATCCATTTCTTTAAGGGAGTTTTTCATGTCCTGTTTAAGGGACTCTATCACTTTCATAAAGTCAATTTTTTCTACTTCTTCTTGATTAAGGTGTTCAAGTCCTCCTGTTGTAAGTTCGCTGTGTTCTGGTGCTTTCATGTTGTTTTTAAGATTGTTGGAGGAATTTTTGCATTGGCGCCTTCCCATCTCTTCCTCTAACTACTCCCCTATAGATCTTCTTTTACAGGATCATGTCTCCTTGCTTGCCAGGGAGCTCACAGGCAAAAGACCTACCTTGATGCAGGCAGGCTATTGAAACAAAGGAACTCCTGCCAGCCTGGTTGCACTCAGGACCCAGTCCCAGTGCCCAAACAGGCTGAGCTGGGGGATTTTATGGCCCCGTAGAGGGGAGGAAGAAGGGAGGGGTTTTCTGGGTGCAAGCTGGGATGGGATATGAAGAGAGAGAGGCAGCATCCAGGGAGAATAGCCCCTGCTGGAAGACCAGGGAGTATAGGGAGGTGAGGAATGCCTATGCTCCATCTCCTGGGCTGGTGCTGTAGGTCAGTTACTCACTCACCCCACTGATGGATCTTCTAGTAGAGAATCAGGTCTCCTTGCTTGCCAGGGAGCTTGCAGATAAAGTGCCTACCTTGCTGCAGGCAGGCTATTGCAACAAAGGAACTCCTGCCCGCCTGGTTGTGCTCACTACCTGGTCCCAGGCCTTTTGGATACTTTTTACAGAGTTTGTATTTACTTAAAATGTCAAATTTTTCTTTTAGATTGTTATATTCGCAGAATACATGTGTTTAAATCCTTGCCCTCATTGTCATCTGGATTAATTTTGGGTCAGTTGAAAGAATTTAGTCTTTAACACTCATTTATTAATTACTTTGCTGAATCAAGTATGTGATTAGAAATTATAAAATGACTATTAAATAATTAAATATTAGTTGACTTAATATTTTAGAGCTCATGAAAATGGACATGAAAACAATTTTAACTGTTTTATTGTAAATTATAATATAGAGACACATTGTAGAGAATAATGGTGTTAGCTCTGAACTAGTAAATATATAAATTTCAAAAACTTCTATATTTAAGCAATGGAAATTTGTCATTCAGACAAACAATTATATTTTATTTCAACAGCTAGTTACATAACTTGAATGTTGAGGTGCCTGTGTTTAGAACCGTTTTTTAAAATGACTACAGAATTGTAGAATCAATTGTAAAAAGGAAGTTATTTTTAAACTTGAATTTAACTTACAAATGCTACAAAACACATGAACTCTGCAAGAGAGAAAAAAATAATTAGCAATACTATTATTTTCTGACAAACCTCTTATAATTTTTTCTTTAACCAAGACCAATCCAAACATGTGTCTTTATGTTTATCTGTGTGCTTGTTTTTAAGTCTTTTTATAATTGCGTTGATATTGTATTTGCAATTTTTTCTATAATAATAAAAATATTATAAAGTTATATATTTTTATATTAAAATAGTTTCAGACAAAATATGATATTATTTATTACCCTACATTTATATGCAAGATCCTCTTATTTCATACAATTATCATTTTGGTCTACCTAAAAACCTGTAACTATTTGAAAGTTATTTGTAAAATATAGCACATTTGAAATGATGAAGCCAATGCTGTCTTGTAGTTCTTTAAGACTATTTTGGTAGAGCTGGATGCTATCTTTATTTCTTAATTCTCTATGTTATTTGTATTGCCTAAGTTCAGAATTTGGGAGTTTTTACTACTCAGAAATGCAAAAGCAATACTGATTGTAATATTTTCTCTATATAAACTGTAATTAAATATTAACCACTCTCCATTCAGATGTATTTGCACAATAGAACATCATGCTTTTAAAATATGATTATAGTAAAATGTTAAATCACAGAAGACATATATATATATAATGTATGTTAATAACTGCATAATATCTATTTTACATATAAAGGAAAACATTTAAAGATCAAGTTTACCTCTGAAAAAAAATATGGCCAGGGAATTATGTGAACCGTTTATTTTAAATTTTCACAAAACTTCACTATTTTAGTCCTACATAATGCATTAACTTCATTTTTGTGGTTTTCATATACATTAAAGTCTATTTATAACCTTTCAAGGAAAAGAATTCACTGCACAGATACTATAATGAAGGATATATGAAAGCTATAGTGGAAAACACTTATTTACTACATATAAAGGAACAGATGTATATTGTACCAGAGAGTATTTAATAATTTATTTTTCATCAGTGAATGACTATATATTAAATTGAAGGTGTCAGATTCCTTGGAGACAGAGCTACAGGAAATTTTGAGCCACCCTACATAGGTGCTTGGAACCAAACTTGGGTCCTCTGCAAAAGGAATACACATTCTTAATCACTGAGCCAAATCTCTTGCCCTGTAGCTCTTGTTTATATGACTGGTAGAAATTAAGTAAGACAATTTTTTATACTTGTACCCATTCGAACTGTATTAATCGATCAATGTTTTAAAAACACAGTTCTACCACTGAGTAGAACTCTAAAGTGTATATGTGTCCTGAGGTAGGTTGATTCCCAGTTTCCTGAGAAACCACCACACTGTTTTCCAAAGTGGTTGCACAAGTTTGCATTCTCACCAACAGTGAATGAGTGTTCCTGAGTAACTGAGATTTTAAGTTTTTAAATTTTCTGAAAAACATCTTTTAATTATACCTGGGCCAACAAATGATGTAGTTACTGAGCACAGATGTTGCTTTCTAGCTGAGCTGCATTAACAATTCCAAATAATCAACAACTGGTAAGCAATTAGATAGAGAGGAATTGCAGCAATACTTTGCAAAGTGCAATTCCTCAAGAAAGGAAATTATTTGAATAGATTGCCCAGCCTCTAAGTTAAATAAGACAAGGAATTACACTACTTCAGAGGATGCATCTAGAACTGTCACTTTTGGCAAGTGACCTCAGGGTAAGGAAACTTAAATACTTCAATAAAATAATGTAGATTTATATAAAAAGGCACTTACTGTTTGACATTAAAACTAGAAAGTTTGATAATCTCCTATATGACTGAGATGATGGGATAATATACTTTTATAAGAATTCAGACTGTATGCTCTTGCAAGAATTCTGGAAAGTAAATTGACATTAATTAGTCTATTAAATATGCATATCCTAAACCCTAATAATTGTGATGATGGAAGATTTGTCCTAGGGAAATTTTCATAGAGGTCCATAAATTTACATGCAATGTACACATTGTGAATGAAAACTATAACAATTTGACAAGACCTATAAATATAGTTGAAGTTTCCACCAGAAATAATTTCTAGGTGACACTGGAAACCTCCTTCTAGTTTCACATTTTAACTGTTTAACATATAATATCTTGGGCTCCTTTTAAGTCTTAAAAGTGAAATATTTATGTAATCTCTGAAGCAGACTTTTGTAAAACATTTCAGACCATGGAATATTCAATTTAGGGTTGCCATTCCTTTTGAAATGCCTTTAAACTGCTAGCAGACATTTTAGTCAAATAAAAAAAAACTTCCTCATAATAGCTGCTCAGATTCAGGGCATGTAGTAAGGAGCTGCAGGCAGACCTGCTTTTCATCCTGCCTGGCTCCCAGCGGCCTGCTAGCTTATGCCCCGAAATAACAACACACAAACTGTATTCATTTAAACACTGCCTGGCCCATTAGTTTCAGCTTCTTATTCATATCTTGACTAACCCATATTTAATAATCTGTGTAACACCACGAGTGGTGTCTTACAGGGAATGATTCAGCATGTCTGACCTGGAGGCTGGCTCCATTGTGTCTGTCTCAGAGAAGAGAGGCATGGCGATTGCCTGAAGTGTCTGATTAACTTCCCTTCTTCCCAGTATTCTGATCTGTCTACTCGACCTATCTAAATCCTGCCCTATCCAAAAGCCAAGGCAGTTTCTTTATTAACCAATGAGGGTCCTCCATCAAGGGCATCTGGTAGATTTTACTGATGAGGAGATAACATAATGCAGAGCCCTCAGCTTCAGGAAGTCCTCAGCAAATATTTTGGAAAAAAAAAACCTAAAACATGTTTTTTTTTCCTAACCATAAGCACCAAAAGAGAAGTTTCATTCAGGTTGTAAATCTGATATAGTTGCTGTCTTTTATCTAGACTGCAAGTCTCTAATTAAATCTTTCTTATGTTTTAACTCCAAGGAAGCACACTTGATGATTCAAAGCCAGTCACTGAATGAGATTTAAAATCAATAAGAGTGAAAGACACTCTGGGTGAGCTGTCCTTTCAAAGCAAGCTAGAACACTTTCATGTTTCTTTGCAGAATATCAATAATCTAATGCCTACCCACATGATGTGGACAGAGAACACTAATGTCATAGTGTATACCAGGGCTGTTATGTTTGCTCTGCATACATTATAACCATCCAACACTCTTCAACTTTTATGCTTTCTTATATGATCTACCGAATTTTTTTTGCTGTTTCAGAGAAAGGCTATGTATTTTTTTCTTTCCTGAAGAGATGAGATGGTCGCTTACAAAAATCCTAGTATATATGTAAATATTTTAACATTCATTAACATGTTCCAAAAATTAAAGTTATTTGGAGTTGTAAGGGGATTCACACATACTGGAGGTTTTTAATATGAAAGTAAACAATAAAAGAAACAATGAATTGCCATAATAAATTTAATAAAATAACAAAAATAAGATCAGCATCAAATGAGTGTGATTTCTTTTGTAAAGGATATTATGCTTTCTAGTTCTTGTTTTAAAGGCTTCTATTACAAAATAGAGTACAGAGTCTTTAATAGTTTTTCTTTAGGTCCCCTAAAACAAACTTACCCTTTTAGTCACATTAATTTTAACTAATGTTCAAGCAACCTGCAGTTCAGTAAAACAATAACTTCTATAATGATTTAACCTAAGTCTTACTTGTTTTCCTCTCATATCTATGCTAGTCTATTATCAAGAAAGTAAGTGCTTTCCCAAAGTTCAGTCTAAAGTCTACCTTCCAATTCTCTATTATAGTTTTGTAAATGTGAACCTATTTAGAAATACATCAAAGAAGACTTGTTGGAAATCAACAGTGAAATATCAAATATAATCAATTTTCTGCAATAATATCACATGTAAATAGTACAACTCTTCTACAAACTTCTGATTTTTTTCTGAATAAACCAAAAATATAGACAACTGGGAGAGTAAAGGCAAATGGAGTTTTAATCAGAGACTTTATCATAAATCAATAAAAATTCCATGTTATTAGTATTTTTCCAGGATAACATATGGAGATATTAAGAGAGTGTACATAGATGCAGAAGAACATCATATTGGTGTAGGATGGTCTTCTTTCTATGTATTGCTTTCATGGGTTGAATAAAGAAAACTGGCTTGGCCTTTGATAGGGCAGCCCTTAGATGGGTGGAGAATACAAACTGAATTCTGGGAGGAAGAAAGCAGGGTCAGAGAGAGCTGCCCACCATGAACCTGCCAGGTCAGACATGCTGAATCTTTCCCAGTAAGCCACGAGCTTGTGGTGACATACATATTATTAGAAATGGGTTGAATCAAGATGTGAGAGTTAGCCGATAAGAGGCTAGATCTAATGGGCTAGGCAGTCTTTAAATGAATAAAATTTGTGTGTTGTTATTTCGGGGTATAAGCTAGCCAGGCAGCCGAGAGCTGAACGGCAGGAAGCAGCCCACGGCTCCTTTTACAACATCATATTGCTGTTTCAGAGACTTCATTCAGCAAAGGTCAAGAGTGAATTTAAGTGCTAAAAATGGGATCTCTCAACAGGAATCGATCAATCCATTATCATGGGTCAAATATTAGCTTTAGAATTATGCATGCTCTTGGTAAGGCTATCCAACCCAGTGTTCCCATAGACTTAAAATTCTCCCTTCCCTTCACAGTATAATTCATAAACATTATCATATCTTCTCATCAAGAAGTGGCCCTATAAAAACTAGGTAATTTCATGTGAAAGAATGAAATTGAACAGCATATATGAAAATGAATTAAAAATAGATTTAACATTTACATGGAATACCCAAAACTACAAAGATATAAGACAACACACAGGGAAAACTGCATAACATTGCAATGTACAAGAATCTCTTAAGAATGAAATCTAAAACATAGGCAAAAAGTAAAACTAACAACAGCAAAACTATAGAAAACATTAGATTAAAAATACATATCAAACAGAATAGTCAACAAAATAGGCAATTTATAGAACAGAAGAAAATATATTTGAAACTTATAGGTGTTAGTAGTCTAATTATAAAAAGGTATAAGGAATACATATACCCTAAGAGCAAAAAGTAATAAGCCTCCTAGTCATGTCCAGCTCATAGGTTCTAGAAGTGAATCATTTATAATTATTTTAAAATATGGACATAATGTCTAACTTCCTTCCAAATGCTTAACTCTATTTCTCTAGATAAATGTAACTTTCAACTCTCATCAGAGAAACTTATTTTGCAGTGGAAAGTACTCCCAAATAATACAGAAACTAATAACTTCTCAAAGTGCAGAAAAAAATGTCTATGGCGTATTCATCCATAAATGAGAGATGTATATCATATCCAATCCTCTTAAGGCTCGTTATCATCACAGAAGGGCAGGAGAAAGATTGTAAAAGTCGGTGGAGGACTTGGTAAAAGAGTGTTCTCTGTACTTGTTAGCTTTAATTTTCAACTTTTCACATCTAGAGTTAATATAGAGAGGAAACTTAATTGAGGTGATGTGGGAGGGTCTTCTGTTTGAGTTGATTTCATTGATTGATAAAGAAACTGCCTGGCTCATTTGACAGGCCGGCCCTTAGGTGGGTGGAGTAGACAGAACAGAATGCTGGGAAGTTAGACTGCTGTGCCTCTCCTCAGGGAGACAGATGTGATGAAGCTCCGGCCCAAGATGGACGTATGCTAGCATCTTCCTGGTAAGGCACCACTTCGTGGTGCTACACAGATTATTAGATATGGGTTAATCAAGATGTGAGTAAGAGGCTGGAACTAATGGGCCAGGCAGTGTTTAAATGAATGCAGTTTGTGTGTTGTTATTTCGGGACATAAGCTAGCCAGTAGCCGGGACCCGGGCGGGATGAAAAGCAGGCCTGCCCGCAGCTCCACACTACATTGAGGGATTTGGCAGATAAGATTGGATGATGGGCAAGCCTTGGTGTGGGTTGTCCTGATTGTTACTTAATATAAGAAGGTCCAGTTCACCATGGGGAGTACCATTCCCTTGACAACTAGTCCTGGGATGTATAATAAAACTGAGCAATAATAATCTTAAAACCAATCCAGCAAGCAACACTCTTCCTTGGTTTCTGTTTCAAGTTCTTGTTTGAGTTATGGCCCTTCCCTAAATGGTGGGTGATAAACTTTAAGTCAAATAAAACCTTTCATACATTAATTGCTTTTGATCATGGTATTTTTCGCAACAGAATGTAACTAGAACAGCCTCCTTTGAGACCTATGAACTCTGTAATGTGCTGAGTCTACAAACTTCATTTGTATCTGTCACTCCACTCATACTATCAGATTCCTCTGCAGCCAGATTACAACTAATAGTCAATTATCAGAACAATGACACTGCTTGTTGCAGCTCTCCTGTACCCACTTTAACGATACAATTTTACTTATTTTTGTAAGTCATAATGCTGTTTTTGATTTAGTCTTTAAATCTAGCTTTTTAAATGTGTTCCATCTCTGGTTTTATGAACCTTGCATGGCAACAAAACAAATAAAAACAAAACAAAGCACACACACAACCATGTGGATGAATGATGTTATATATTCCGTATCATTAGCTTCAATTTTGATGAACAACAGCTATAGTTCCTCATTTTTTGTACTCTCCCATTCTTCCAGGTAACTATGTCATAGCTTCTCCTTTCCCTTCAAACTTATAACACCTCTTATCCCAAATATGATCTACCTGATGATCTTTTTTCCTAATTCATGTATAAATAGAAGCAACTTCCAAAGAAGCCTTTCATTAACTACATATTTCCATATATAAATTTCTTCATACAATTTGCATGAAAGAATTATTAGTACTCCTAGCTAAGTCCAACCACACTCCTCACTTGTTCAAATAATTGCCTCAATGGCATTTCAGTTTTCCATCATCAAATTTTTTTTCATTAGTGAGTTATGAACAATCACTATGAAAATGTTCTGTTCTTTCCCTTCAAAACAAATGTTGTTCTTTGATTTCTCTTGATTTATAGCTATTACTATAATTACAAACCTTCACTAAAGATTTTAAAGCCCTCAAAAGACTTGTTTATATTAATTTATCTAATTTATGTGCTCATTTCCTTTTATTCCTACATCATGAACATTGTCAACCACTGAAACCGTTTGTACTGGCTTCAAATACTTCTGCTTATTTTTCTCCCACAGAGAAGCAGGGTCTACTTGATCTCTTTTTGAATAGGCCTGATTTTATTGTCGTAAGTATAATGTGGCAAATGACACAGAAATAACATATGATTTTATTCTCAGATATGCTCTTGAGGATGGTTACTCTTTCTATTTGATGTTTGGTATGTCCATTCTTGGAAGCTAGTGGCCATGTAACAAGCCGTTGTGAATTTATTGATAGTCCACTCAAAGGTGTTTGACAGTTGTTTGTTTCACAGAAGTTGTGCATTTATTGTTAGCCCACTCAAACTTGTTTGTTTGACAGTCTCAATAGGCAATCAGCATGTATCCCAAAATATAGAAGACTATGAAAGAACTTCTATCTTGGCCAACATCTGATCATAGCTACATGCGTGACCCTGTGTAAAAATTGCCTTGCAGAGCCCAGTCAGACCAGAAAGAAAATAAAATACAGTGGTTAAATGAGTGTTGCTGTTTCAAAGCATTATGTTTGAAATTAATTCATTATGTAAGAATAGAAAATCAGAGCAATACTTTCATCACAGTCACAAACTATACTGGCTTCCACATGATATTTGCCTTTTCAGTAATAATGACAAAATTATTCTCCTGCAGATAGTTTTCCAACTTTGGATTCAGGCCAATGTATTTTTCAGATTTAACTTCAGTATACTGACTTTGCTCTTTCTTGGTTTCCTTTGCTTCCCATGAGCATATTAACAATGCTGCCTTCAAGGAATGATCTTGGACCCTCTATACATTAACATATATTCACTCCTTTATTCAATAATTCAATTATTTATATTGTTATATTTATCTTTAAGATGTGTTAGTATTTTACACCAGCTCATTGTCATTACTTTTTCCATAGTATATGCCAACATTATCTACCATGTGAATTATTGCATGAACCTTCTAACTAGTTAGTGTCTTTGTTCTCTTATACTCTCTTGTTACCTTATATTCTCTTGCATAAAAGTAGGTTCCTTAGGACTAAAATTTCTGGGTCAAATGGGGAGAGGAAGAAAAGAGGAAAATGAAGGAGGGAATACAGGGAGAGACCACTGAAATTTAGGGTCATTTGAGTGATAGTATTAAAATTTAATAAGATAGAAGCTTCCTAAAATATGTACATATGTTAAAGCAATTTAGATGAAATTGTCAAATAATAGGGGATAGAGGGCCCCAGTTCGACAGCTCTTGTCACCAAATGAAACGTCCAATAACTGTAATGGGTTACATCTAATTGAGTTATTGGTCAAAGTAGTTCCAAGGAAACCCCAAACTATAGACTGTTCTCCAGAACCTGGTGGCAAGGATATATTACTGAAGACAACACCTACAAAACACATTGAACATAAAGTCAGGTTGGTAACTACATAGAGCCTTCACTCCTACATTGTAGCCTCCTTGGTACAGGAAGGGACCCTGCATACTACCAAAAGAGAAACATAAGCACCAAGCTAGATAGAAACCCTTTCATCTATATTGGTGTCCTGCCTGTAAGATATGCTACTTCATTGGTGTCAGCAATCTTGTGGCAGTAACCAGGAATATCTGATTTGAATTAAGGTCCACTCTATGAAAGAGAAGCCATACGTAACAATGCTTAGGTATCCAAGAATGTGAGACTAGATATCTCAGAGACCTAGGATAATATCAAATACTAAAATGACTCCTAGTGACCTTCTTCTATACTTATAGAGCAGTGCCTTGCACAGTCACCATCAGAGAAGCCTCCTTCTACATCAGATGGGAATAAATACAGAGGCCCATAGTCAGACATTTTGCACAGTGAGAAAACTTAAAATACTTAGGTCTAAATAGTACATCTTCATTAAATCCCTCCCCTCATGGCTCACGGAACACTGCAGAAAGGTAAAATGATTGTATGAGTAAGAGGTGACAGAGGATGCCAAAGAAACAAGGACATCTAAATCAACAGGATCAATATATAAAGCCTGGGATAGCATGAGCAGGGCCTGCAAGGGTCTGAACCAGATGGAATCCTACAGCTGAGAAAAGAAATGTACACATGCCCCCTCTCCTAATCCAGAAGCTATATCCAATTGAAAACCACTTGCAAATGAAAATTTTATTTCTTCCAAAGGAGGCTCACTGGCGAAACCAACAATCTGAAGAAAATGCTGCATGCTCAGCTGTAGATAGCCAATAGAAAATGAATTCAATGTCATCTTTGGATTTTTCCTTTTTCAGACTTCTTCTTTTTGAATTTCTTAAATTTCTTCTTTCCATTTCCCATAAGATCATAATAGGGGTTTTATGTTGTATTGTTGCTTTTTTAAATTTGTCTTATTTTTATTATATACTTTTCATCTTTTTACCTTCAGGTCTTTGCATATATATTATGGATTTCAGTTCTGTGTTTTTTATGGAATTCCTGAGTTTGTGAATAAGTTGGTCTCTATATCTGTTCTGCTTATCTTTTCTTGGACTCTTTTCCTTCTGTTTGTTTATTTTGTCTTGTTCCAATGTGTTTGTTTTTGTTTTATCTTTTTCTTTATCATTATTCTTTAGGAGCCTGTTTGTTTTCTAATGAGAGACAGAAAAGAAGTGCTTCCAAATGGGAGTGGAGGAGGGGAAGCACTTCGAGGAGTAGAGGGAGGATAAACTGTAATCAGGATATATTACATACTTTAAAATATTTATTTTATTTTATTTTGTTTAAAAAAGAAAACAAATGGGGTTGGGGATTTAGCTCACTGGTAGAGTGCTTGCCTAGCAAACAAGGCCCTGGGTTTGGGCCTCAGCTTCGACAAAAATAAAAGACAAAATAACAAAAAAGAAAAACTACCTTTTTCATTTTACATACCAATCCCAGGTTCCACTACCTATCATCCTCCCATCCCCTCCTTCTATCCTGAAGCCCACACCACATTCACTCCCCAGAGTGTAAGACACATTGCTTTTGGTGAAAATCCAAGGCCCTCCTTACTATATCTAGGCTGAGCAAGGTATCCATCCAAAGAGAATATGTTCCAAAAAGCCAGTATAAGCAGTAGGGATAAATCCTGGTGCCACTTCCAGTGGCCCCACAGTTTGCACCAGCTATACAGTTGTCACCTACATTCAAAGGACTAGTTTAGACCTATGCTTGTTCCTTCCCAGTCTGGCTGGAGTTGGTGTACTCCCATTAGCTCAGGTAAACTGTTTTAGTTGGTGTCCCCATCATGGTCTTGACTTCTTTGCTCATATTCACACTCCTCCCACTCTTCAACTGGACTTTGGGAGCTCAGTCCAGAGCTGTTTCATCAATTGCTAGATGTAAAATTTCATCAATCTGACTACAGGGCAAGGCCTGTTCAGGTAGCATCTCCTCTTTTTCACTCTTCTACTACAGAAAAATTTCTAATATACATTTTTTTCGAGACAAGGTTTCTCTGTAGCTTTGGTGCCTTCTACAATTTTTTTTAATCATGTCATTACTTCACATAAAACCCATCGTGACTACCCACGAATTAAGCTAACACCTGAATGTTCTAAGCAGTGAAAAATTGGTTAGTTAGGATAAAATGAATGATCTTGAATTCTACAGTTAGAAGTTTGAAGTTTAAGGTCACGGACATATGCTGATGGGTCTTAAGAAGAGAGTGGAACTCTTGGATTTTTTTTTTCTAAAAGGTTAATTTTCATGGGGAGAAAGGATACTAACATGGGGATATTTAAAAATTTATGAAAGCAGTGAATATTAAATAAAGCATTGTGTTTGCATTCAGAGGAGTAATTGATGTGCAAGCAAATATTGGCAGTGAGTTATATACAGTAAAGATCTGAGGATTCTGCATTCTTTGAAATATAGAGGAGGAAATGACAATTGGTTTAGATTCATTCAAAATGTGCAGGCATATAGGTGAAACTATTTTTGTTTTGTTATACAGAAGTATTGTCTCTGTTCCATGTAAATGGAGTAGTCCAGTTAGTAATTGGAAAAGTAGTCCCATATGTCAGAATAAAATTCTATGAGCTGCTATAGGATACTCCGAAGCAAAATTCATATATTAGCAAAACAAAGAAAACAAAAAATACAGTAGAACAAGAGAGATAAAGGGAGAGGAAGGATATGAGTAAAATTGCCATAGAAAGTTAGTTTGAAACATGTTGTTCTCATTATGTTATGTTGATGGCATACTAGGATCATATTTTTCTCAAAACTATAAATGTGTCACTAATGACTATAGTTATTTTCAAATGCTAACTTCCTGTGTAGTTATGAACTGGTGGATAGGTTACTCAAAAAATGTTCTGCAATGAAACGATGACATATCATGCTTAAAAATATATACTGCATAACTTTATTGCGAAATTATTTTGTTCTTAAAATGTTTCTCATAAAGGTTCAAAATAAATATTCACATTTTTTGTGTTAAGACTTTTCTAAATAAAGTCCCTTCCCAAATATCACCTCTAAGCAAATTAGCTATTTTAATTCTCTTACAATCTTCAGTATCTGTCTGATGGAAGAATGGGAGACACAACAATCAATGAATGCCCATTAAATCCTAAACAATTAAACAAGCAAGATCGGGGTCAGTAGCTGTTTTTGGTCATCTTCCAATTTGCTTTCAGTAACATTTCCTACTCAAATATAGTACATAATTCCTGTAAAAAGAACAAAGTCATTTCCTGAAGTTACTCTGAAAGTCAAATGCAAAATTGGGTTATAAACTTGGCCCAGATCTTATTTTCATTAGCTATGTGATGTTCATAAGTAACTTGACATCTGCAAAATTTAGCTCCCTTAAACAAATATTTTTAAAATGTGGGATATAAAGAATCCATCAAAACTATTGAATAGCATTTAATAGTTTTGCATGGTAAGAGGTAGTTTTGTGAAATATATGAGGCTCATTTACTGCTAAACCATTGGTATATCAGAGAATATTCGGTACAAAATGAGTAATAAATATTTAAGAATGAATTAATGAATTTGATTTTATGTTACTTTAAAGTCATTGAATTTTTATTTTAAAATTTAAAAATATACAAAAATAAGTATGACACTAAAAGATATTTATAAATCAAATTAGTTGTTTTGAGTGACAAATATCAATCATATAAAACAGAAAATTCTGAAAGATAAATGAGAAGCACTTTCTTCAGCCTATATTTTCTTCATTGTATATTTTAGCAGATATAAAAAGGAACATAAAACAAAGTAAAAATCTTAAAAATATTTTAATTTATTCTACCTATATTCACTTTTTAAATAAAACAAAATATCTTTTTTCATTTTATATACCAATACCACTTCCCACTCATTTCCCTCCTCCCATTTCCTCCTACTTCCCTCCCACCCCAACCCCATCAACTCCTCAGAGAGGGTAAGCCATATTACTTTGAGGAAAGACTAAGGTCCTTCCTACTTTATCTAGGTTGAGCAAGGTATCCATCCAAAGAGAATGGGTTCCAAAAAGCCAGTACAACAGTAGGGATAAATCCTGGTCCCACTGCCAGTGACCAGTGTGCCCCAGCCAGCCAGCTGTCACCCACATCCAAAGTTTCTAGTTTGATCCTATGGCTAGTTCCTTCCCTGTCTGGCCAGAGTTGGTGAGCTCCCATTAGCTCAGGTAAGCTTTTTTTAGTGGGTGTCCCCATCATGGTCTTAACATTATATACACTTAACATTATATACATTATATACACTTAACTGAAGTATAAATTATTTTTATAATCAAACACAATGTGTTTCTTACATATCAGCGTGATACCTATGACTATTGCATAACAGATATATTTAATGTGGGAGCTTAGATACTCAGGAAAACTTTTATGTAAATAAATGCTATTAATCATTCTGTTTTAGTTTATCTCTGAATAAAATGAAATGAAAACAATCCATTAGACCATGATTTTCCTTTTCATAATCAATATTTTCTTCTTTCTCTTACTTAAATTACAAAGTATGTTATTTAAAGTCTTATGAGTTACAGTGAGTCAAATGTTTTATTTGAAGTCATTTTGATCTTTCCTTATTCATTAGATTATATTATAATTTGTCAATATTGCTTCTTATAGACAACACATAATTGGGTCTCATTTTTTTAAGCTTCAGTATGGTATCTGTTAGTTTATTTAAACCATTCATAGTTGTTCTTATTGCTAGTTATTTATTATAGTGTAGTTGATAGTAATTATTTTTCATAATTAGTTTTCTGTTAATTATTAATTATATCTTTTTCGTTTTTTATTTCTTTTCAGAGTTCTTTTATCTTCTCTGGTTTTAATTCTTTATTTAATTCAATTTTTTGTCTTCTTAGCATAAATATTATACTTCCCTTAAATGGTTTTTAGTCGTTTCTGTAGAGTTTGCAATATAAATTTATAGGTGAGTTCATAAACAACTTACAAACAACATCATATCATTTCACAAGGAGGAAGGTAATTTATAACAGAATGCTCTTTATATCTATCTCCTCCTTTGTCTTTTCTTTTTTTTCATGGTTTATTTTTTTATTTAAAAATTTCCATCTCCTCCCCTCCACCTCCCCTTTTCCTCCCCCTCCCTTCCACCCATACCCCCCTCCCTCCCTCTCCAGGCCAAGGAGCCATCAGGGTTCCCTACTCTATGTTAAGTCCAAGGTCCTCCCAACTATCCCAGGTCCAGGAAGGTGATCAACCAAGCTGAAAAGGCTCCCACAGAGCCTGTCCATGCAGAAGAATCAAAGCCCAGCACCAATGTCCTTGGCTTCTCAGTCAGCCTTCACTGTCGGCCACATTCAAGAGTCCGGTTTGGTCACATGTTCCATCAGTCCCATTCCAACTGGAGTTGGTGATCTCCCGTTAGTTCTGTCCCACCTTCTCCATGGGTGAACACACTCCTCATGGTCCTGACTTTCTTTCTCATGTTCTCCCTCCTTCTGGTCCTCACCAGGACCTTGGGAGCTCAGTCAGGTGCTCCAATGTGGGGCTCAGTCATTCTCTTCATCTATTGCCAGGTGGAGGTTCTACTGTGATATGCCAGAAATTCATCAGTATGGCTATAGGGTCTGGCCTTTTCCGGCTCCCTCTCCTCAGCTGCCCAAGGAACTAGCTGGGGGCATCTCCCTGGAAACCCGGGAACCCCTCTAGAGTCAAGTCTCTTGACAACCCTCAGATGGCTCCCTTAATTAAGATATATGCTTCCCTGCTCCCATATCCACCCTTCCTGTATCCCAAGCATCCCATTCCCCCAGAACTCTCCCCATTCACCCCTTCACGCTTTTCTCTCCCATCTCTCCTTGGCCCAGTCTCACCCCACCCCCAAGTTCCCAATTTTTGCCCAGCGATCTTGTCTACTTCCAATATCCAGGAGGATTACTATATGTTTCTCTTGGGTTCACCTTCTTATTATCTTCTCAAGGATCCCGAATTATAGGCTCGATGTCCTTTAATTATGGCTAGAAACCGATTATGAGTGAGTACATCCCATGTTTCATCCTTTTTGAGTCTGGGTTACCTCACTCAGATAGTGTTTTCTAATTCCATCCATTTGCATGCAAAATTCAAGATGTCATTGTTTTTTTACGGCAGAGTAGTATTCTACCATGTATACATTCCACAGTTTCTTCATCCATTCTTCCACTGAGGGCATCTAGGTTGTTTCCAGGATCTGGCTATTACAAATATTGCTGCTATGAAGATAGTTGTGCAGAGCTTTTGTAGTATGATTGGGCATCTCTTGGGTAAATTCCCAATAGTGGAATTGCTGGGTCCTGGGGTAGGTTGATCCCGAATTTCCTGAGAAACTGCCACACTGCTTTCCAAAGTGATGGCAGAAGTGTGCATTCCCACCAGCAATGGATGAGTGTACCTCCTTACCCCACAACCTCTCCAGCAAAGGCTATCATTGGTGTTTTGAATTTAGCCAATCTGACAGGTATAAGATGGTATCTCAAAGTTGTTTGATTTGCATTTCCCTGATAGGTAAGGAGGTTGAGCATGACCTTACGTGTATTTTGGCCATTTGAACTTCTGTTGAGAATTCTCTGTTCAGTTCAGTGCCCCATTTTTTAATTGGGTAATTGGCATTTTACGGTCTAGTCTCTTGAGTTCCTTATATATTTTAGAGATCAGACCTTTGTCAGTTGTAAGGTTGGTGAAGATCTTTTCCCAGTCAGTAGGCTGCCTTTGTGTCTTAGTGACAGTGTCCTTTGCTTTACAGAAGCTGCTCAGCTTCAGGAGGTCCCCATTTATTCAATGTTGCCCTTAATGTCTGTGCTGCTGGGGTTATGCGTAGGGAAACGGTCCTCCTGTGCCCATTTGTTGTAGAGTACTTCCCACTTTCTCCTCTATCAAGCTCAATGTGTTCAGATTAATATTGAGGTCTTTAATACATTTGGACTTGAGTTTTATGCATGGTGATAGATATGGATCTACTTTCATTCTTCTACAGGTTGACATCCAGTTATGCCAGCAACACCATTTGTTTGAAGATGCCCTCTTTCTTCCATTGTGTACTTTTGGCTCCTTTATCAAAAATCAGGTGTACACAGGTTTGTGGTTTAAGATTCGGGTCATCTATATGATTCCATTGGTCGATTTCTCTGTTTTTATGCCAATACCAAGCTGTTTTCAATACTGTTGTTCTGTAATAGAGTTTGAAGTCAGGGATGGTAATACCTCCAGAAGTACCTTTATTGTAACAGATTGTTTTGGCTATCCTGGGTTTCTTGTTTTTCCATATAAAGTTGATTATTGTCCTCTCAATCTCTGTGAAGAATTTTGATGGGACCTTGATGGGGATTGTATTGAATCTAGAGATTGCTTTTGGTAGAATTGCCATTTTTACTATGTTGATCCTCTCAATCCACGAGCAGGGGAGATCCTTCCATTTTCTGGTATCCTCTTCAAATTCTTTCTTCAAAGACTTAAAGTTCTTGTCAAATAAATCCTTCACTTCCTTGGTTAAAGTTACTCCCAGATATTTTTTGCTATTTGTGGCTATTGTGAAAGGTGATACTTCTCTGATTTCCCTCTCTACTTCCTTATCCTTTGTGTATAGGAGGACATCTGATTTTTTGGAGTTGATCTTGTATCCTGCCACATTAGTGAAGGAGTTTATCAGTTGTAGGAGTTCTTTGGTGGAGTTTTTGGGGTCACTTATGTATACTATCATGTCATCTTCAAATAACGAAAGTTTAACTTCTTCCTTTCCAATTCGAATCCCCTGATCCCCTTGTGTTGTCCTTATTGCTATTGCTAGAACTTCAAGCACTATATTGAAGAGATAAGGATAGAGTGGACAGCCTGGTCATGTTCCTGAATTTAGTGGGATGGCCTTGAGTTTCTCTCCATTTAATTTGATGTTAGCTGTCGGCTTGCTGTAAATAGCCTTTGTTATATTTAGGAATGACCCTTGTATCCTAATCTCTCCAAGACCTTTATCATAAAGGGGTGTTGAATTTTGTCAAATGCTATTCAGCATCTAATGAGATGATCATATGGTTTTTTCCTTCAGTTTATTTATATGATGGATTACATTGATAGATTTTCATATGTTGAACCAGCCCTACATCTCTGGGATTAAGCCTACTTGATCGTAGTGGATAATTTTTCTAATGTGTTCTTGTATTTGGTTTGCCAGTATTTTATTGAGTATTTTTGTGTCAATGTTCATGAGTGAGATTAGCCTGTAATTCTCTTTCTTGGTTGAGTCTTTGTGTGGTTTAGCTATCAGGGTAACGTAGCTTCATAGAAGGAATTTGGCAGTGACTCTTGTGTTTCTATATTATGAAATACCTTAACGTGTATAGGTATTAGGACTTCTTGGAAGTTCTGGTAGAATTCCACATTGAAACCATCTGGTCCTGGGCTCTTTTTGTAGGAGGTTTTTGATAACAGTTTCTAATTCTTCACAACAGGACTATTTAGAGCGTTTACCTGGTCCTGGTTTAACTTTGGTATATGGTACTTATCTAAAAAATGTCCATTTCTTCTACATTTTCCAATTTTGTGGCATACAGGCTTTTGTAGTAAGATCTAATGATTCTCTGAATTTCCTCTGTGTCTGTGGTTATGTCCCCTTTTTCATTTCTGAACTTATTAATTTGCGCGGTCTCTCTGCCGTTTGATTAGTTTGGCTAGGGGTTTGTCAATCTTGTTGATTTTCTCCAAGAACCAGCTTTTTATTTCATTTATTTTTTGGATTGTTTTCTGTGTTTCTATTTTGTTGATTTCTGCCCTCAGTTTCATTATTTCCAGTCTTCTACTCCTCCTAGGTGAGTCTGCTTCTTTTTTTTCCAGAGCTTTCAGGTGTGCTGTTAAGTCTCCAATGAGTGCTTTCTCTGTTTTTTTTTTTTTTAAGTGGGCACTAAGTGCTATGAACTTTCCTTTTAGCATTGTTTTCATTGTATTCCATAGGTTTGAGTATGTTGTGTCTTTGTTTTCATTAAATTCAAGAAAGACTTTAATTTCTTCTTTATTTCTCCCTTGACCCAGTTGTGGATCAGTAGTTGACTGTTCAGTTTCCATGAGTTTGTGGGCTTTCTGGTGGTAGCATTGTTGTTGAATTCTAAATTTAATCCATGGTGATCTGATAGACAACAGGTGGTTACTAATATTTTTTGTAACTGTGGAAGTTTGCTTTGTTACCAAGTAATATGGCCAATTTTTAAAAGGTTTCCATGTATCGTAGAGAAGAAGGTTTATTCTTTCCTATTTGGGTGGAATGTTCTATAGATATCTGTTAAGTCCATTTGGTTCATTACCACCTCCATTAAGTCTTTCAATTCTCTGTTAGGTTCTGTCTGATTGACCTGTCATTGGTGAGAGAGGAGTGTTGAAGTCTCCTACTATTAGAGTGTGTGGGTTTTGATGGCTGCCTTGAGTTCTAGAAGTGGTTTTTTTTTTTTACATAAGTGGGTGCTTTTATATTAGGGGCATAGATATTCAGGATTGATGGCTTCATTATGAAGGATTTTTCCTGTTATGAGTATAAAGTGTCCCTTTCCATCTCTTCTGATTGATTTTAGTTTTTAAGTCAACTTTGTTAGAATTTAGTATGGCCACACCAGCTTGTCTCTTAGGTCCATTTGCTTGATAGACCTTTTCCCAACCCTTTACTCTGAGTAGGTGTCTGTCTTTGTGGTTGAGGTGTGTTTCTAGTAAACAGCAGAATGTTGGATCCTGTTTTCGTATCCAATCTCTTAGCCTGTGCCTTTTTATAGGTGAATTGAGTCCATTGATATTAAGTGATATTAATGACCAGTGGTTGTTAACTCCGGTCATTTTTTGTAGTAGAGTCTGTGTGTTTTCCCTTCTTCTAGTTGTGCTGGTGAAGGGTCACTAGATGCCTGAGTTATTGTGGGCATTGTTGGACTCCTTGGTTTGTGATTTTCCTTCTATTACTTTCTGCAAGGCTGGGTTTGTGGCTATGTATTGTTTAAATTTGTTTTTGTCCTGGAATATCTTGTTTTCTCCATTGATGGTGAATGCTAGCTTTGCCAGGTATAGTAGTCTGGGCTTGCATCCATGTTACCTTGGTGTCTTTAACACATCTATCCAAGACCTTCTGGCTTTCATGGTTTCCATTGAGAAGTCAGGTGTAATTCTGATAGGTTCCCTTGTATGTTATTTGACCTTTTTCCTTTGCAGCTTTTAATATCTGTTCTTTATTCTGTATGTTTTGTGTTTTGATTATTATATGGCATGGGGATGCTTTCTTTGATCCAGTCTATTTGTTGTTCTAAAGGCTTCTTTTACCTTCATAGGAATATCCTTCTTTAGGTTGGGGAAATTTTATTCTATAATTTTGTTTAATATAATTTTCTGGGCTTTTGAGTTGTAATTCTTCTCCTTCTTTTACCCCAATTATTCTTAGGTTTGGTCTTTTCATAGTGTCCCAGATTTCCTGGATGTTTTATGTTAAGAATTTGTTGGATTTGTTTTGTTCTTTAATCTGTGAGTTTATTTCCTCTATAGTATCTTCAGAGTCTGAGATTCTTTCTTCCATCTCTTGTATTTGGTTGGAAATACTTGTCTCTGAAGTTTCTGCTCATTTACAAAGAATTTCCAGAGGCTCCTTCAGATTGTGCTGCCAGGTACACTGTGTGATATTCCATCCCGCCCTGCCCCCACCTTGGCCCTTTTGTCTGGGCGGCGACCCTGGGCTGCCTGGAATCCCTAATCCTGTGCACTGACATTCCATCTGAACTGGACACCAAGTGCCTCCGGGCTCCTTTTGAACGAAGAGATGGGCAGGCGCCAATGCAGGAGCTCCTCCAACACCATGAAAGGCAACATGACATCACCACAATCCAGTCATCCCGAAACAATAAGAATTGAACACCCTATTCCAGAAGATATAGAAGAAACCGACCTTAAACAGTACTTTATGAAAATAATAGAGGACCTTAAACAGGAGGTAAAAAACTGCCATAAAGAAATGGAGATGACAAACAAAAAGGTAGACGAAATAAATAAATCTCTCAAAGATACCCAAGAAAAACAAGAAAAACAAGAAAAAGCAATCAAACAGGTAAGGGAAACAGTACAAGACCTGATAAATGAAATGGAGGTATTGGAGAAAACACAATCTGAGGGACGACTGGAAATGGAAACTCTGAGTAAACGAACAGAAACTTCAGAGACAAGTATTTCCAACCGAATACAAGAGATGGAAGAAAGAATCTCGGACTCTGAAGATACTATAGAGGAAATAAATTTACAGATTAAAGAACTAAACAAATCTAACAAATTCTTAACACAAAACATTCAGGAAATCTGGGACACCATGAAAAGACCAAACCTAAGAATAATTGGGGTAGAAGAAGGAGAAGAATTACAACTCAAAGGCCCAGAAAACATATTCAACAAAATTATAGAAGAAAACTTCCCCAACCTAAAGAAGGATGTTCCTATGAAGGTACAAGAAGCCTACAGAACAACAAATAGACTGGATCAAAAGAAAGCATCCCCAGGCCATATAATAATCAAAACACAAAACATAAAGAATAAATAACAGATATTAAGAGCTGCAAAGGAAAAAGGTCAAGTAACATATAAAGGGAAACCTATCAGAATTACACCTGATTTCTCAATGGAAACCATGAAAGCCAGAAGAGCTTGGATAGATGTGCTACAGACACTAAGGGAACATGGATGCAAGCCTAGACTACTATACCCAGCAAAGCTTGCATTCACCATTGATGGAGAAAACAAGATATTCCAGGACAAAAAACAGATTTAACCATACGTAGCCACAAATCCAGCCTTGCAGAAAGTAATAGAAGGAAAATCACAAACCAAGGAGTCCAACAATGCCCACAATAACTCAGGCATCTAGCGACCCTTCACCAGCACAACTAGAAGAAGGGAAACACACAAACTCTACTACAAAAAATGATCGAAGTTAACAAACACTGGTCATTAATATCACTTAATATCAATGGACTCAATTCACCTATAAAAAGGCACAGGCTAAGAGATTGGATACGAAAACAGGATCCAACATTTTGCTGTTTACAAGAAACACACCTCAACCACAAAGACAGACACCTACTCAGAGTAAAGGGTTGGGAAAAGGTTTATCAAGCAAATGGCCCTAAGAAACAAGCGCATGTGGCCATACTAATTTCCAACAAAGTTGACTTCAAACTAAAATCAATCAGAAGAGATGGAAAGGGACACTTTATACTCATAACAGGAAAAATCCATCAGAATGAAGTCTCAATCCTGAATATCTATGCCCCTAATATAAAAGCTCCCACTTATGTAAAAGAAACACTTCTAGAACTCAAGGAAGCCATCAAACCACACACACTAATAGTTGGAGACTTCAACACTCCTCTCTCACAAATGGACAGGTCAATCAGACAGAAACCTAACAGAGAATTGAAAGACTTAATGGAGGTAATGATCCAAATGGACTTAACAGACATCTATAGAACATTCCACCCAAATAGGAAAGAATATACCTTCTTCTCTGCGGCTCATGGAACCTTTTCGAAAATTGAACATATACTTGGTAACAAAGCAAACTTTCACAGTTACAAAAAAAATATTAGTAACCACCTGTGTCTTATAGGATCACCATGGATTAAAATTAGAATTCAACAACAATGCTACCCCCAGAAAGCCCACAAACTCATGGAAACTGAACAGTCAACTACTGATCCATACCTGGGTCAAGGAAGAAATAAAGAAAGAAATTAATGTCTTTCTTGAATTTAATGAAAACAAAGACACAACATACTCAAACCTATGGGACACAATGAAAGCAGTGCTAAGAGGAAAGTTCATAGCACTAAGTGCCCACTTAAAGAAAACGGAGAAAGCACTCATTGGTGACTTAACAGCACATCTGAAAGCTCTGGAAAAAAAAGAAGCAGACTCACCTAGGAGAAGTAAAAGACTGGAAATAATCAAACTAAGGGCAGAAATCAACAAAATAGAAACACAGAAAACAATCCAAAGAATCAATGAAACAAGAAGCTGGTTCTTGGAGAAAATCAACAAGATTGACAAACCCTTAGCCAAACTAATCAAATGGCAGAGGGAGAACACACAAATTAATAAGATCAGAAATGAAAAGGGGGAACATAACCACAGACACAGAGGAAATTCAGAGAATCATTAGATCTTACTACAAAAGCCTGTATGCCACAAAATTGGAAAATGTAAAAGAAATGGACAATTTTTTAGATAAATACCATAAACCAAAGTTAAACCAGGAACAAGTAAATGCTCTAAATCGTCCTGTTAGTCGCGAAGAATTAGAAACTGTTATCAGAAACCTCCCTACCAAAAAGAGCCCAGGACCAGATGGTTTCAATGTGGAATTCTACCAGAACTTCCAAGAAGACCTAATACCTATACACGTTAAGGTATTTCATAATATAGAAACACAAGAGTCACTGCCAAATTCCTTCTATGAAGCTACAGTTACCCTGATACCTAAACCACACAAAGACTCAACCAAGAAAGAGAATTACAGGCCAATCTCACTCATGAACATTGACACAAAAATTCTCAATAAAATACTGGCAAACCGAATCCAAGAACACATTAGAAAAATTATCCATTACGATCAAGTAGGCTTAATCCCAGAGATGTAGGGCTGGTTCAACATACGAAAATCTATCAATGTAATCCATCATATAAATAAAATGAAGGAAAAAAAATATGGTCATCTTATTAGATGCTGAAAAAGCATTTGACAAAATTCAGCACCCTTTTATGATAAAGGTCTTGGAGAGATTAGGGATACAAGGGTCATTCCTAAATATAATAAAAGCTATTTACAGCAAGCCGAAAGCTAACACCAAATTAAATGGAGAGAAACTCAAGGCTATCCCACTAAATTCAGGAACACGACAAGGCTGTCCACTCTCTCCTTATCTCTTCAATATAGTGCTTGAAGTTCTAGCAATAGCAATAAGACAACATAAGGGAATCAAGGGGATTCAATTTGGAAAGGAAGAAGTTAAACTTTCATTATTTGCAGATGATATGATAGTATACGTAAGCGACCCCAAAAACTCCACCAAAGAACTCCTACAGCTGACAAACTCCTTCAGTAACGTGGCAGGTTACAAGATCAACTCCAAAAAATCATTCGCCCTCCTATACACAAAGGATAAGGAAGCAGAGAGGGAAATCAGAGAAGTATCACCTTTCACAATAGCCACAAATAGCATAAGATATCTGGGAGTATTTCTAACCAAGGAAGTGAAGGATTTATTTGACAAGAACTTTAAGTCGTTGAAGAAAGAAGTTGAAGAGGATACCAGAAAATGGAAGGATCTCCCCTGCTCGTGGATTGAGAGGATCAATCAATTCTACCAAAAGCAATCTATAGATTCAATGCAATCCCAATCAAGGTCCCATTAAAATTCTTCACAGAGATTGAGAGGACAATAATCAACTTTATATGGAAAAACAAGAAACCCAGGATAGCCAAAACAATCTTATTCAATAAAGGTACTTCTGGAGGCATTACCATCCCTGACTTCAAACTCTATTACAGAGCTACAGTATTGAAAACAGCTTGGTATTGGTATAAAAACAGAGAAGTTGACCAATGGAATCGTATAGAAGACCCGGATCTTAAACCACAAACCTACGAACACCTGATTTTTGATAAAGGAGCCAAAAGTACACAATGGAAGAAAGAGGGCATCTTCAACAAATGGTGCTGGCATAACTGGATGTCAACCTGTAGAAGAATGAAAGTAGATCCATATCTATCACCATGCATAAAACTCAAGTCCAAATGTATTAAAGACCTCAATATTAATCTGAACACACTGAGCTTGATAGAGGAGAAAGTGGGAAGTACTATACAACAAATGGGCACAGGGAACCATTTCCTACGCATAACTCCAGCTGCACAGACATTAAGGGCAACATTGAATAAATGGGACCTCCCGAAGTTGAGCAGCTTCTGTAAAGCAAAGGACATTGTCACTAAGACACAAAGGCAGCCTACTGACTGGGAAAAGATCTTCACCAACCTTACAACTGACAAAGGTCTGATCTCTAAAATATATAAGGAACTCAAGAGACTAGACCGTAAAATGCCAATTAACCCAATTAAAAAATGGGGAGCTGAACTGAACAGAGAATTCTCAACAGAAGAAGTTCAAATGGCCAAAATACACGTAAGGTCATGCTCAACCTCCCTAGCTATCAGGGAAATGCAAATCAAAACAACTTTGAGACATCATCTTACACCTGTCAGATTGGCTAAAATCCACAACACCAATGATAGCCTTTGCTGGAGAGGTTGTGGGGTAAGGGGTACACTCATCCATTGCTAGTGGGAATGCACACTTGTGCAACCACTTTGGAAAGCAGTGTGGTGGTTTCTCAGGAAATTCGGGATCAACCTACCCCAGAACCCAGCAATTCCACTATTGGGAATCTACCCAAGAGATGCCCAATCATACTACAAAAGCATATGCTCATCTATGTTCATAGCAGCATTATTTGTAATAGCCAGATCCTGGAAACAACCTAGATGCCCTTCAGTGGAAGAATGGATGAAGAAACTGTGGAATATATACATGCTAGAATACTACTCAGCGGTAAAAAACAATGACATCTTGAATTTTGCATGCAAATGGATGGAAATAGAAAACACTATTCTGAGTGAGGTAACCCAGACCCAAAAAGATGAACATGGGATGTACTCACTCATAATCGGTTTCTAGCCATAATTAGAGGACATGGAGCCTTTAAATTTGGGATCCTTGAGAAGATAATAAGAAGAACCTCCACCTGATGATAGATGAAGAAAATGACAGAGCCCCACATTGGAGCACCGGACTGAGCTCCCAAGGTCCTGAGGAGGAGCAGAAGGAGAGAGAACATGAGAAAGAAAGTCAGGACCGTGAGGGAACCTCCAGCTGGCGATAGATGAAGAAAATGACTGAGCCCCACATTGGAGCACTGGACTGAGCTCCCAAGGTCCTGATGAGGAGCAGAAGGAGAGAGAACATGAGAAAGAAAGTCAGGAACATGAGGAGTGCGTTCACTCATGGAGACGGTGGGACAGAACTAATGGGAGATCACCAACTCCAGGTGGAATGGGACTGATGGATCATGTGATCAAACCCTTCTCTCTGAATGTGGCCAACAGCGGGGGCTGACTGAGAAGCAAAGGACAATGGCGCTGGGCTCTGATTCTTCTTCATGGACAGGCTCTGTGGGAGCCTTCTCAGCTTGGTCGATCACCTTCCTGGACCTGGGGGGAGTCGGGAGGACCTTGGTCTTAGCATAGATTAGGGAACCCTGATGGCTCCTTGGCCTCGAGAGGGAGGGAGGGGAGGCATGGGTGGAGGGGAGGTCAGGGAAGGGGGAGAAGGAGGGGAGGGAAGGGGGAGGAGGAGGGGAGGGAAGGGGGAGGAGGAGGGGAGGAGATGGAAATTTTTAAGTATAAAAAAATGAACCATGAGGAAAAAAAATGAATTTCCATTTCTAGTCTTCCCTCAGATTGTGTTTTCCTCATTACCTCCATTTCATTTTTCAGGTCTTGTACTGTTTCCCTTACCTGTTTGATTGCTTTTTCTTGTTTTTCTTGAGTATCTTTGAGAGATTTATTTATTTCATCTACCTTTTTGTTTGTCATCTCCATTTCTTTATGGCAGTTTTTTACCTCCTGTTTAAGGTCCTCTATTATTTTCATAAAGTACTGTTTAAGGTCTATTTCTTCTATTTCTTCTGGAATAGGGTGTTCAATTCTTATTGTTTCGGCATGACTGGATTCTGGTGATGTCATGTTGCCATTTGGGTTGTTGGAGGAGTTCTTTCATTGGCGCCTGCCCATCTCTTTCTTCAAATGGAGCTAGGAGAGACTTGGTGACTTGTTCCAATCCTTGCTCTGACTGAATCTGGGTGGATCTCTGCAGTGCCAGAGCAGGAGCTATTCCTTGCAGCATAATCTGAAGGAGCCTGCACTCCCTTGCCAGGCTCCTCAGACCTGCCTGGAGGTGGCCTCTCCCCCCTCTGGTTAGGTGTCCTTGGTTCAGGGTCAGGACACTTAAATTCACTAGGGAAGGCTGTCCAGATGGGACTCCACAGCACTGAATCAGGGATTCCTGGTAGCTGAGGGACGTCTCCCAGATGTGTCTTCCGGTTTTAAGATCTGGTGTCTTTGTTCCCAGATGTGTCTTCTGGTCTTCCTAGATTTGTCTTCTGGTCCTCCCAGATGTGTTTTCTGGTCCTAATATCCAGTATCTTTGCTGTCCAGGGATTTCCATAGAGGGCCTACGGAGGCAGGCTAATGAAACAAAGAAGCTCCCGCATGCAGGTTGCACTCCCTACACAGTCCCCACGCCCTGATTGTGCTGAGCTGGAGATGTTATGAACCCGAAAGGGGGAGGAAGAAGGGACGGTTTTTCTGGGTGCAAGCTCCCAGATGTGTTTTCTGGTCGTAATATCTAGTGTCTTTGCTGGCCAGGGAGTTCCGGAGAGGGCCTACCTTGCTGCAGGGAGGCTAATGAAACAAAGAAGCTCCCGCCTGCTGGTTGCACTCCTTATGCAGTCCCAGCACCCTGATCGGGCTGAGCTGGAGATGTTATGAACCCGAAGGGGGGGGGGAGGAAGAAGGGACGGTTTTTCTGGGTGCAAGCTGGGTGGGGATGGAAGATGGAGGCAGTAATCAGTGAGACTAGCCCCAGCTGGAAGCCTAGAAAGTGTCTCCTTTGTCTTTTCTAACATTTCAGTAGTTTAAAAATTATTGAACTGTATACTTTTCCATTTCTACAACTTTGAAGTGTTTGTTTTTTCTTTATTTTTGGAAACCTTTATACATCCATATAATTTATCTTGATCCTATCTGCCCTCATTCCCCTCCTCCAACTACCATAGGCTCCCCACTATCAGTTCTTACACTCAATGCCATGTCCTTACTTTGTATGTTTTGTTATTTATTGAAGACACTGAGGTCCTTTTGCACTGCCTGTATGTGCAGGCATGTGGACTCATTCACAGTAGACCAGTGAACATATCAATGTCTACATTCCTAATGGAAAGTAACTCTCCCTCCTTTATCAGCCTTCAATAGATCTTTGGGTAGAGCTTGAGCTTCAGGAATCCCTTCTAGTTCCATGACAGAATTTTTAAATAGCTTGATGTTGTACAGGTCATGTGTATGTAATCACAGATACTATGAGTTCTTGTGTGCAACAAAGGTGTCATATACATCCAGAAATAAGAATTTCACAGCACTCTTCCCCATTCTGTACCTATTACATTCTTCCCTCCCCATAATCCATGATATTTTCTGAGCCTTGGTGATGTGAGTTTCATATAGGTGTTCCGTCTATGGTTGACCTCTCAAGTTGCTTATTCTTAGCACTTTGAAAAGTAATAATCTTTGCATTAACCACTACCCACCATAATCAAAAGCTTTTCTGTCCAAAGTTGAAAGCAGCAAAAAAATCTATGAATATAAACATAAAAATTTAGAATACAGGCTGGAAACATGAACATTTATATTCACAACATCAATGACTTCTTCCTTGGAGATTATGGTTTCTACACCATAGTTCTTTGAGTCTATATATAATACCAAACACGTATTTTCTCCTATACAGTAGGCATATAATCCAATTAAAATCAAGATAGCAGTTGGTTACCCTCATAAACAGTCATAGAACTCTTGTAAGAGTGAGTTTATCTTTCCTAGCCTTATGCTTTTTGGGCATATGATGGAGCAGAATAGAGCAAGGCAAAATTCCAAGCAGAGATAAAAATGGCAGAGTCAGAGAGACACCATGTAACTGCTGAAGGAGGCAGAAACCCCATAATCTTACAGGTAGACCATGAGTCTTGTGGTAAAATTTAAAATAATAAAAATGTGTTAATTTAAGATGTAAGTGATGGAGGATTCTTACACTCCTCCATCATGTAAGAGTTAATAAAAAGCCTGAGTTAATAAGCCAAACAGTGTTGTAATTAATATAGTTTCTGTATAATTATTTCACATCTAGGAGGCTGGGAAATGAATGAGCAGTTTCTGCCTACAAAATGCAGGGACCAGTGTTCAGTAAAACATGACCATTAACCCTCTTCTTTCCCAGCAGCTTGCATAGCACCTATGATACCTACTCATAGAGAAGGTTTCCTGGTGCATTCAAGACGAATGGCTCTGTGCCCAGCAACCATTTTGATATCTTGACAATAGTATTTTACCAGCTAGTTCTGGTATACAACCAAGAGCAATAACAGCAATGGTTGAGGAGGTAACCCTTATCTCACTAAAATTTTGATATAAACCTTGTCTTTTGGTAACATTATTGTTCATTGATGTTATATTCCTTTGTTTAAACTATTTACTATTCACACACACACACACACACACACACACACACACACACACACACAGTGGTAGAGTTTCATGAGGCTTCTTCATATGTTCTTAGTTTGGATTGACCCATAACAGATTTCTCTTTTCTCTATCCCCTTCCCTTATCCTAGTTTAAGGATCTCTTTATTCCCTTTTATATTCCTAGAATCCATCTACTTGTCTTTTGGGGACATGGTGACCTTATTATGAATAACTTTTCCCATTTCATGATTTTATTTTATTATTTTTTTACAAATGAGTAACATTAGATTGTGACTATGTACAACAATTTTATTATTCACTTGTCAGATGATGGACATCTTGGTGGAATCCATTTCCTAGCTGTTGTGAATGCAGCATTAATGAATAGATCATGTAATTATTTCTGTAATAAGATAAAAAGCCCTCTGAGTGTAGGTCCAGGAACTGTATAGTTGGGTCATAAGATAAATATATTTCTATCCTTTTTTAAAGAAATGTTTAGACTGTTTTCCAGAGTGGGTTTACTAGTTACACTCCAAGCATGTAAAGGACATGCTTTCCCTTCATCCATGCCAGCTTTTGTTATTATTTGTAACCCCAATGATGGTAATTCTAACTTGAGTGAGATTTGTTAATATAGTTTGATTCTGTTTCTTTCATAGCTAAGGATGTTGATAAAACATATGTTTACTATCAAATTCTATTTTGTCTTTTGAGAACTTTCTACTAAATTTCATAACTGATTGTTTTTAAAATTGAGTTTTATTTTCTTAGTGTTCAATTTTCATTTTATATTTTTAAAATTCTCTGTTAGGATGAATAGCTTGCAAATTTTTCTTTTGTTCTGTGAACTATTTCTCCACTTCAATGATGTTGTCTTTTGATTTACATAAGTTTTTTTTTTTTTTTAACTTTCACAAACTCCTATCTGTCAACTGATGGTCTTATTTCCAGAGTTTTCAGAGCCCTATTTGCAATGTCCTTACCTATATTTATAAGTTTAATTGTATTCCTGCTTTTTCCACTAGCATTTTCATGGTACTAAGTGTCACTATATCTTTGGAATGAATATTACCTGGCCATGATGAAATTCTTTTGATATGGTTTTGGCTTCAGTTTGCTAGTATCTTTGTTAATGAATTAGTTTGGTTGAAGCTTTCTTTCTTGTTGCATCTTTATCTTGTTTGGTATCAGAGAAATAATGGATTCAAAAGAGTGTTTGGAAATCTTCCTTTCCTATTTTATGTACAGCCAATTTGTACTGTAGAAACCCAATCTACTGGAACACAATCAACCTGTAAGTGGTGACACACTTAAAGAAAACTGACCCTTCCTCTCCCAGAAGCCATCAACTGTCAATATTCATCAGTTAGGAATGGAACCTCATGACCCCACCCACCCTAGTGGTTGTTTGAATGATATGTATCCCATAGTCGCAGGCATTTGGACATGATTACATTGTTTGGGAAATTTACAATAAGGCTTGTAGCCTTGTTGGAGTAAGTATGCCACCAGAGGTGGGCTTTGAGAGTTTAAACTTATGCCATTTCTAGTTTGCTCTCTCTGTTTCATGCTTGCAGTTCAAGATGTGAACACACAAGTTCCTGCTCCTGATACCATGCCTTTACCACACTTTCATAGAGTCTAATCCTCTGGAATCATAATCCCAAATAAACTCTTTCTTCTATATGTTACTTTGGCCCTGGTGTTTTTATCAAAGCAATAGACGAGTAATTCTATATCCACTGAACCTAGAATCTTGATGCCTGGATTTATTCAGGCAAAATCTACTGGGTTCTGGATCATGGCTACTAATATTTGGCTCAAAATAAATTGCTTATCTTTTTAAGGTAAGTTGGTACTTTCACACTGATAGGAGATAGTAGGGCAAATAGGAACTTGTTATGAATAAGTGGAATGATCAAATCATTTGTAAGATTTTCATGTTTATGAAATATGATTGGCAATAAGAGTCAGAAATATATTACACTGTAGTCAGTCCATTCTGAAGCAGGATCATTAAGGAGGTAGTATTATGTAGTTTAATTCTTTTTTAAACTTAGGGTTAAGTCAAAGTTCAGGAACCAATGGAAAAGAGAGACACCAATTTTTCTCAAGTCACAATAATAGGCATTTTGTTGGTATTAATCAGTAGGAACAAGCAGTTCATCTAATTTAGTACTTACAAGATGACGAATGGAAATTTGAAGAACCTGTGACTGGCCTTGTTATAAGTAAACTATGAGATGATTGATAAGTTTTTGCTAAGACACATGAAGAAGGATGATGTTTTTCTGTAAGCTGGTTCACATGACAATGTGTGGTAGGGATTCTTTGAAGGTAACTGCGTCCCCAGGTTCCCCTTATTCAGGTTAAGTTCAATATTGGAGGTTTTATGTTAGTCAGGTTAGCATTTAGGTTTATTTAACTTTTCTTTAACTTTTAGGTACTTAACACTTTATATTTGTAGTATCTGTTATCACTTATATATACACTATAAAAGATTTATTTTTATATTATATATTTGAAGATTTTGCCTATATGTATGTATGTATGCATACAACATGCATTCCTGGTATATATGGAGGTGAGACTAGACCATAAGAACCACTAGAACTGGAGTTAAAAATGATTATAATCTTCTACATGAGTTTTGAAAATTGAACCTAAGCCCTCTATAAGAACAGCAACTACTCTTAACCACTAAGCTATATTTTCAGCCCTTGTATATGCTTTATGTACACAAAATTTTATACTAAAATGTTTACCCCTTAATATAAAGATGTTCAGAGGAAGTGATGTTTGATTAAAACATTTTATCATGTATTTTGAGTCCTTGACCTATTTTCTCCTCATATTCCTTTGCCCTTCTAATTGAATCAAGGCAGCATGAGATTTAGCAGAAACTGACCATATGCTCGTGTCATATTCTTTGACATTCCAGTATTTCATAAGCAAAATAATCCTTGTTTCTTTAGAAAACACCTCAGTTCAGATACTCTGTTAAGGCAGAAAAGTGAACTATGGCAATACTTCTGCTTTGATCTCTTATGACATGGATCTATTAAAATACAGTTTTGAGGACAGTCTTCAATTTGTTGTTTTTTCAACAGTAATCAACTGTTATTATACTTTAAAAGTATCAATGTAGTAACAGATAATGGAGTGGATGAACATTCTTATTGCATTAGGGCTTAGTGTTATAAAGTGTGAAGAGAGGATAATTGATAAAAGGAAGGGAAACAGTAGTCTTTACTGTTATAAGAAGTTAATTGATGGAGGAGTGTCTATATGTTACTTTCACTGATTAATAAAAAAACTGCCTTGGCCCTTTTAGAGGACAGAAAATTAGGTAGGCAGAGTAGACAGAATAAAATTGTGGGAGAAAGGAAGGAGAGTTGGGAAGACGCTTCAGGCAGTCGCCATATGCAGCCACCATGCCTCTCCTCTCTGAGATGGACGCAGGTTAAGATCTCTCCTGGTAAACGACCACCTCGTGGTGCTACAGGGATTACTAAATATGGGTTAATTAGCCAATAAGAGGCTGAAACTAATGGGCCAGGCAGTATTTAAAAGAATACAGTTTCCGTGTAATTATTTTGGGTATAAAGCTAGCTGGGTGGTGGGACACAGCCCCACCATTCCATCTACAGTTAATAGGGTAGAATATGATTAAGAACATACATACACACACACACACACACACACACACACACACACACACATATATATATATATATATATATATATATATATATAAATGTTTATTTTCCAGTTGGTATCAGAAATGTTACCTTTAGAAACATTTTGTGACTTCCTCTTCACATTGGGAGATATTTGAAAGCAAAAGGAGAATGAAGGTATGATGTTTGTCTTTCTCTGGGTCTGATAAAACTACAGCAGATTTTTTTTTTTCCATTTTAGAGTAGGTCATTGTTATAAAGACTATAAATAGTTCCTTTTATGTTTTACTTTTTATGAGCTATTAGCCCTCAGGGTATTTTTTCACTTCTTTCTTTTAGATATTATTATATAATTACATCATTTCAAACTTTCCCTTCCTCCTTCCAAATCCTCCATATATCCCTCCTTGTTCTCTTTCAATTTCATCTACTTGGTTTTCATTAATTGTTGTTACATGAATATATAAATATATAAACATATATGTATATATACATACACATACATGCACACACAGACATAGACACAGACAGACATACATACATACACACACATACATATATATCACAACCTGATCAATCTGTATAATGTCACTTTTTAATATATGTTTTCAGAACTCCCCCACTCTTGACATTCCTTAGTTGACTGCAGTTCTTTGTATAGAGATGAGGACTAATGAATTTTCCCCTGTACATGTCAACATGTACATTGTGGTTGTCCTTGTTCAGCCCATATTAAGACAGTCATGTTGGTGAGACATTATGAGTGTAGCTTGTGACACTACTAGGAGGCAGAAACTCACAATAAACTATCAGATTCTCTGGCTTGTACAATCTTTCCACCCCTACTTCTGTAATGATCCTTGAGCCTTAGGTGCAGGAGTGTTTTTTACAGCTGTATCCACTGGGACTGGGTGCCACAATTCTGCATTTTGATTGGTTGTGGTTTTCTGGAATAGTCTCCAACTTTTGCAAAGAGAAGTTTTCTTAATAAGGGTGGAGAATATTATTATCTGTGAGTATAAGGACAAATATTTAGAATGTAGCTAAGGATTGTTCTGCTTTTTGTTTGTTTGTTTGTTTTTGACACAGTTCCCTTGTGTAGCTTAGTTGTTCTGGAACTCACTATGTAGTCCAGACTGACCTTTGAACTCCTGAGTGCTAGGATTATAGGTGTGTGTTGCAATGCCCAGCTCAGGATTGTACTTCTTTAATAAAGTCGTGGTGGTTATATGTTCTCCTCAAAGATCCTAATTTAATTTAATATTTGCTCAAACAGAAGAAATTATGCCTGGTTCTGGCAACTTGTCAGCTACTTAGGGTTAATAAAGTCATGAATCTTAGATAAGATATTTAGTGAAACAGTTACTATAAGGCTTAAAAATGATATCTGAATCAAGAGTTCTGGAGAAAAGATTATATGGACCTCATTCATCTAGTGATCTATGGTCTAGACTAGAAGTAAAACAATGAATAGGTGAAATTCTACCTACCTGCCTTCAATCTAGAACCCGGAACTTAAATTTAAATCTACTCTTTCTATACCTTCAATATGACAGCTTACAAATTTAAGTCAATATCATTGTGGTGGTTGGATTGAATTTGGACACTTAATCTTTAGTTGGTGTTGTTATTGGGGAGGGCAATTAGAAGATGTGGCCTTGCTAGAGGAAGTATGCCAAAAGTGGCAGGGTAAGAGAGTTTAAATCCTTGAACCATTTTCAGTTTGTTCTCTTCACTTCATGCTTACAGTTCAAATTGTGATTTCTCAGCTCCCTGCCACCAGGCCTGATATTTGTCATCATGCCTCTCATTCACTGGCAGGCACTCTAATATGCCTGGAGTAAT
The DNA here is from genome assembly GCF_903992535.2 of Arvicola amphibius. Lineage (NCBI taxonomy): Eukaryota > Metazoa > Chordata > Mammalia > Rodentia > Cricetidae > Arvicola > Arvicola amphibius. The sequence continues at coordinate 128,545,300 of NC_052065.1, read as the reverse complement.
AAGCCAAAAATAAACTCTCTTCCTTAAGTGGCTGTAGTCATGGTATTCTATTACAGCAACAGAAAAATAACTAATAAAGATGTTGTAATCAGAAACTGGGCTGTTGTTGTAAAATACCTGACCTAGTTTTTGAAGAAATATGTAAGTCTTTGGAACTTCATGTCAACTTTATTGACCTATGCAGATCTGTTTGGGAGACTTGGGTTCCATGGACCTTAAAGAATGATGCAGACAACAGTTTAATATTGCAGACATATTTACCTCAATCTCAGTGTGTTTTTGTACATGAATGGAACTGAAAAGGCCTAACTTAAGATCAGTGAAGTCATGACAGGCTGCAAACTAACAATGCTGATTCTAAGCCTCACCATTACAATAACTAGGAAAAGCCACTCACGGTACCCTGTGGGGAACCAATCAGAATTGAGACAAACAAGTACTATATACTCTACAATATTAAGAATAACATACCTAACTTGTATATAGGTTGCCAATTTCATAAAAGCAATGCCAGTACCAATCCCTGTTTGACCAAATTTCTGTTACTTCACTCCTGTCCAATCAGTAGTTCAACCCCAATCTGAATCAGGAATTCCCCTACCCCCATCCTTTTCTCTTATAAACCCTGCCATAGCTGAGCTCAAGCCTCTCCCTCATCTAACAATTGTGTTGGAATGTATGGAAAGCCCAAGCTCAAGCTTACAATAAAGGTTCTTTGCTTTATCATATAAATTCAGACCCCAAGTGGTCTCTGGAGGGTCTCATGTTGTGGAAACAACATAACAAAGAAAATGGTGATCCAAGAAACATTGTTTGAGTTTAGAAAAACATGATCATAAAAACATGTAAACAAACACCAGCAAACACATACTAAATATTAACAGAGCAGCCCTTTCCCAGAACTTTCTCAGGGCAGATCAACGTTAACACAATTGCCTGGTACGTAGTATGGATTATATTTGGGAAAGCAAAAAGCAAGGCAGAAGGCAATATCAAAATTCAGTGTACACTGAGGGCAGCACTCAGCTTATCCTTTCACTAGACTGGGTTTTTTAGCCATGTTCTGACATCCAACAAGAATAATAATGTCCAAGAACAATCCAGAGGAAAAAAGAGCACTTGAGGTAGAAGGCCCTCTACCTTTTTTTCTTGGAACCTCTTTCACAATTCCCCGAGGCACTGGCCACCATGTATCATTATGCCACTTTGGCCTAGAAAAGTTGTTGGATGTTGTAAGTAGATCTTAATAGACTGTATTATAGGAGCTTGGAAGACAAAGCACTAAGCAATACAGAATGTTGAGGCCTAGGTCAAGAAATTTCAGAGAGGAATAATATCAGCTACTGTTAGAGAAGTAATTCTGTGATGCTTTAACAAAGAATCTGTTTAATTTATGCACTTATGAAGTTAAAAAGCAATGTAATGTTTTTTTGTTGTTTGTTTGGCTAAGATGGAAAGGTTATTATCAATATCTCTTATGTAGTTCTATAATAAAAAAGTAAAACTAAACATAAAATATATAGCTGGGAGAAAGAAAGGATATAGGAATATTAATGTTGTTGATAAGGAATGTGCTGAAACAGAGGCTACAATTGTAAGGAAGAGCTGTTCCATTAAGAGAGGTCTGCTATCCAAAGGAATGACTCCCACCCAGATATGCTTCCAGCTCCTTAAAGTGCACTTAAGGAGTTTTCACTCCTCAAAAATAACTGAAAAAAAGAGCTGTTATTGGTGTGATCCAAGAGGGCCAGGGTCCATTCTAAGTTGGCAACAAAACTTGCTACTACATGGTTCTGGATTTAGAGGCACAAAGTATCAAAGAATAAAGAGATTGTGCATTCTTCCTTCACTGATCCTGAGAACTACTGAGGCAAGGCAGCATGCTGCAGGCAGTTTCCTCTATGAGGGAACTGTGTAGGCAGAAGGTAGTGAGAATCCATTGTGTCAAGCTATGAAATTAAAATCTGAGTTGCAGTGGATACTCCAATATTTGAAGATTGGAGAGTCATAGCATATCTGCCAAAGAGAGCTGCACACAGGAAATTGAACAAGTATTAAGGTGGAGCCATGGAAATTAAAGTCCCATACAAGGTAAACAGAGCAGAGGTTCTCAACTTCTGGGTCATGACCACTTTGTAAGGTTGAATGTCCCTTTCACAGGGGTCATCTAAGACTACTGGAAAAACATAGATGTTTACATTACAATTCATAAACAGTAGCAAAATTGCAGTTATTAAGTACCAACAAAAATAATTTTATGGTTAGGGTCACCACAAGATAAAGAACTGTATTAAAGATTCAAAATTTGGATGTTTACCCTGCTCATTTTTTTGTCTTGCTTTGGTTCAGTTATTTCCTCTCTGTGTCTTCATTTTTCCCTTTTGAAATAGAAATGCATATGATGTGTTACTATACATTGGAAGTACATAATTTTCCCTTTAAATTTGCAAGGGGTTACACTTAGAAGATAGTGCTTAATCTCAGGAGAGATTTGGGGATTTTAAACATTATTGATGCATATTGTAAAGTACTTTTGAAATTGGGCTAATTCCTATGGCATTTAAGGGTTGGACTTTGATTGCAAATGTCCTCCATGGTCTCATGTACTTAAATACTTAGTCTAAGGTTGCTAATGCTGTTTGGTGATGTTTAGACATTTCAGTTTAACTAGATGTTACATATCACTAGTAGCTGCTCTGAGTGTTGAAATGCTCGTGCCAATTTCCTTTCCTGGTCTGTGTTATGTGTTTGTGAATCAAGATGTTAGCTGTCAGCTTCTTCTTCCTACAACCATGTCTGACCTCTTGTCACACCTCTGCTTTGCTATCTGGATCCATAAGCCAAAAGAAGCTCTTTCTTCTTTAAGTTATCATAGTCATTATATTTTATTACAGCAACAGAAAAATAACTAATACAATCTTAATACTCATGGTTCTGACTCAGAATGGAATCACATAATTAGCTCCCCATTAGCTTATTAACTGCTGATGCTGGTATAATGAGATCCTATGTAATCAGTGCCTCTCTATATAGTCAGTTTGTAGGCATTATTTTCTCCTCATAACCATACTAAAAGAATGCTTTGGGATATTCAAGACAGATGCTTTTCTACTTCTGTTGCCAGAATCACAGTGGATTTCTTGGAAATTCTGGAAATAAAACTGAACAAATCTGTTGACAGAGGTTTCTGTCCCACCTGGTCCTGCAGTTGTCCAGTCCCAAAGAAATACACAAAGGTCTACATTAATCATGAACTGGCTGTTTTAGTAGCTCAGGCTTCTTATTAACCCTTATAACTTATATTAGCCAATAATTTTTGTCTGTGTTAGAGACATAGTTTGGTACCTTTTTCAGCGAGGCAGTCACATCTTGCTTGCTCTATGCCTGGCTTTCTCTATGTCTGGGTGACAACTTCAGACTGAAACTTCCCTCTCCCCAGAATTCTCATTGCCCCACCTATACTTCCTGCTTGGCTACTGGCCAATTAGCATTTTATTAAACAAGTATAAGAAACAAATCTTTATAGGGTAAAACCATTGTCTCACAGCAATGGAAATCTTCCCAAGATTCCCACTTTAGTTTCCTATACTTACCTGGTCTACAATGATTCTCAACCAATTCAGTAGAATGACTGTTTAAGTCTTCCTACCAGTTTGTTTTCATTTCTGTTTTGTGTAAGGTAAAGTCAATTGTCAGTCTTTCCATTTGCCTGTTTTTCATGTGATTCAAATTTTTGATGGGCATAAGAAAAGGAATTTATTTTAATTTTGTTCATATTTTTCTTGCTTTGATTTTTCTCCATTTGCTGATTAAATGATCACTTTTTGAAGGGGCGTGGTTTACCGGCAGTTATGATTAACCAAACTAGCTTTAATATATAATATTCAGCTTTAATAAAGGGACGAAAAGGGAACTTACAAGTCCAAGGTTCCAGCGAGGAGTACTGGAAAACAAAGAGAAGGTGGGCTGTAGTGAGGAGGCTGTGGGCCAGCTTCCTGCCGCTCTGCTCCCGGCCACCGGCTAGCTTATGCCCCAAAATAACAACACACAAATTGTATTCTTTTAAACACTGCTTGGCCCATTAATTCCAGCCTCTTTCTCACATCTTGACTAACCCATATCTAATAATCTGTGTAACACCACAAATGGTGTCTTACCGGGAAAGATTCAGCACGTCTGACCTGGTGGCTAGCTTCATTGCATCTGTCTTCCTGAGGAGAGGCATGGAGGTCTGTCTAACTTAGGAAAGGCGTAGCATCTGACTGAGCCATCTACCTCACTTCCTTCTTCCTGTTCTGTCTACTCTGCCCACCTAAGGGCTGGCCAATCAAATGGGCCAGGCAGTTTCTTTATTAGCCAATGAGAGTCCTCCAGTGGGCCACATGCCTGCAAGATTTTATAAGTAAATATTAGCCTAAGGGGGACATGCCTTATAAACAAGGTGATTGGCTGGGCTTCTCCTTCAACTTTTTTATAACTCTATTGATAGCTGATTTTCCTTCTTGTATACACGTGTTTTTATTTTATCTTGTTTAGATATGTATAGAAAGTTTTTTCTTTAAAACATTAATATTCAACAGCTCATTTCATACCAAAAATAAATATACATATTTAATTGTAGAAGTAGAAGCTCTTAAAATAGTACCTATTACTGTATACAGACTTAAAATTGGCCAAACTGAATCCTATATAGAAGCAGTTGTTTTCCTCAATCACACAAACATGTTTCAAAAGAAGCTTCCTGTTTTAACTATATAGTAGGCAAAATGATGCAAATTTCAAAGAATTAGAAAAAAGTATAAAATTATTCACAATGTTTTTTAAATTACAGGATTGGAACTACTTTTAATGAATATACTAGCATATAAAATCAATTTATTATTTTTAGTTGGGCAAAATGCTCTTTTTCTTAAATAGCAGTTCTTATAAGTTTTTAAATGATATTTTGATGATTTTTAAATTTTTTCTTTGTTTTTAACAGCATTATTCACATATGCAATATATAAATATGATACTACTACTCCTTTTGCTTCTGGCATACCCCAAATTCATTATCTTTTTTAAGTAAGTAAAACCATATGAATACTAAAAAAAAAATTAAATATGACATATTTTGTGTGTTAGTTATTTTTTGTTGTGATAAAACTCCATGACTAAGGCAACTTACAGAAGAAAGAGTTTATTTGGGCTTATGGTTCTAGATATAAACAATACAATCCATCATGACAGAGAAGTTTGACAGTGGATGGGAGATGTAGTAATCGGAACAGAAAGCTTCAAGCTCATATACTTAACTATACAAGGAATCAGAGGAAAAAAACTGCAAAACCCTAAAGGAGTTAAACCTCAGAGTTTACCACTAATGACATATAAACCATTTAAACCACTGTAAACAGCACCAGTGACTGAACACCAAGTATTCAAATTTCCTGAGAATTTGGGGGACACTTGTTATTTAAACCACCACAATCTATTTTCTGTTCTACACAGGCTCATGGCTGCATCACAAGGCAAAATTCATTTAATACAATCACAGTCTTTTATGATATCAACCATGTTTAAAAGTCCAAAGTGTCTTCCGAAATTTAAGGCAATGTATTAATTTTAACTTCCTGAAAATTCAAAATGAAAGTCACACACTTTCAATGTATAATAGCATACAATATATTACCATTCCAAAAACAGAGGAATGGAGACATATTAAGGAAATACTATACTAAACCAAGAATAAAACTGAGGAGAGTAAATATTCTAGCAGAGTAAACATTCAAATCCATAATTCACATGTGAGGTTTTAATTTTAAAGGGCCCCACTCCTCCTCCTTTGCTCCCTGAACCATAAATTTTTGGTTTTTTTCTACCTCTTGTATATAGATTTCATTGGCAGATTTCCAATACCTCTTAAATCTCTAATATCCTGGAGACTCCATAGGAACCCACACCTTACTTCATGTAATGGGCCCAGATTCATGTAAGAGTCACTTGGGGCCTCTTTTCCTCTTAGGACTTTAATGCATGTCACACACTGTCACATGCTGCTTGACTTCAGAAGCTCTCTAACATCACGAAGGAATAACTTCCATCTTACATATTTTATGCCTATAAAAACAATAAAACATACACGATACTGCCAAGTTCAGATACTACCTTGGGATGGATCCTGACCCTTTTTCATAAATCAGAAGCTTAGCTAGGTGGGGTCTTGCCCTGAGGACACGTTTCCATTTATTTCTTGCAGGGTATGAGATCTTTCCTTAGTTCTGTTAATCTTCTTATCTCTTTTAGTACAAGCATAGATTTCAAAATTAATATTCATTGTCTTATTTTACATAGAGCTGTATAAGAGTTATTAATCATAACTATTCCACAGAGTTAATATTATGTTGCTTTGAAATTGCCTCTTCCAAAGAGATTAATACATTACATTTTAATTAGTGTTTGGTACATTCTTAGGAAATGGACAAAGGACTGACACATTCTTTGTCAAATTATCACAAGAATGGCCTCTAGCCTAGGTGCTAATATTGTTCCCCTCTGAAGCCTCCTGAGCTGTACCTTCACAATCTACATTGCTACAAATACTGCTGTATTCCTTTTACTTTTGTTATTTAAAAAAAAAATCTTAAAAAAAAATTTTATGTACCAATCCCAGTTCCCTCTCCCTCCTCTCCTCCTGCTCCTCCCATTTCACATCAATTACTCCTAGAGGGTGAGTCCTCCCATGGGGAGCTGACAAAGTCTGCTACATTACTTTAGGCAGGACCAAGGCCTTCCTCCCTGTATCTAGACTGAGCAAGGTATCCTTCCACAGGAAAAAGGCTCCAAAAAGCCAGTTCATACACTAGGAATAAATCCTGGTTCCACTATCAGTGGGCCTAATAACTGCCAAAACCATACAACTGTCACCCTCATTCAGAGGGCCTAGTTTGATCCTATGCAGGCTCCCAAACTGTCATCCCACAGTCAGTCAGCTCCCACTAACTCGGGCCAGTTGTTTCTGTGGGTTTCTCCATCATGGTCTTGACCCCTTTGCTCATATAATCTCTCCTTCCTCTCTACAACTGATCTCCAGGAGCTTGGCCTATTGCTTAGCTGTGGATCTCTGCATCTGTTTCCATCAGTTACTGGATGAAGGTTCTATGCTGACAATTAAGTCTTTCATCAATCTGATTACGGGGTAAGGGCAGTTAAGGCACCCTCTCCACTATTGTTTAGAGTCTTAGCTGGAGTCATCCTTGTGGATTCCTGGGAATTTCTCTAGTGCTAGATTTCTTTCTAGCCCCATAATGACTCCCTCAACCAAAATATCTCTTTCCTTGCTCTCCCTTTCTGTCTTTCCCCCAACTCTACCTTCCCAGTCCTTCATGCTCTCCTCCCTCTTCCTCTTCTCCCCTCCCCACTTTCAATCTACCCTCCCTCCCCACACCCCCACTTTACTCAGGAAATTTTATCTATTTCCCCTTCCCAGGGGGATCCATGTATGTCTCTCTTAATGTCCTCCTTGTTTACTGGTGCTGTGGGAACTTCTTCAGTCAATAAATAGTCTTTAAGATTAAGGTAGACCTAACCTGATTATAGGGGAAGGTTCATTGAGATGCCCTCTACACTATTGTAGGAGTCTTAGTTGAGGTCATTCCTGTGGATTTCTAGGATAATTTCTTAATTAGTGACTGATGGAGTAGGGCCTAGCCCATTATTGGCCATGCTTTCCCTGGACTGATGGTGCTGGGGTCTGTAAGAAAGCAGGTTGAACAAGCCATGGGGAGATAGCCAGTAATCAGCACTCCTCTATAACTTCTGCATCAGTTATTGCCTCCAAGCTCCTGCCCTGTTTGAGATCCTGTCCTGTCTTCCCTTAGGGAAATGTTAGTGATTCTACATATGTAAACCAAATAAACCCTCTCCCCCAGGTTACTTTTGTTAGTGAAGTTTCATCATAGGAATATAAATGAAGCTAAGACACATATTATATCACAGGTTCTTTACTAAATTCTACCAGTGAATGATAACAATCCAAAATTTAGATGAGCAAAATAAAATGCTCAAAACGGCTACTGATAGAAGGAGAATTCTGACCTTGATATACATAAATGCCTCAAAATTAAACAGGAAAATTTTTTTAATATAGGGAGATGGCTTAGCAGAAACTTTTTAAGTAGTTGTCTTACTTTTCTGATGTAGTAATAGATAGTTTTATAGTGTTGTTTTGGTAGATTTGGTAAGAGTATGTACAGTTCTGTTTAATTCCTGAGAAAAGCATATAAAATATTGGAGTGTTAGTAAATTTCATAAATAGTTGACTTGACAGCAGTTTTGGACATAAAGATTAGCCAACCATAAATTCTGGCAGACATTTACAGGTATGTTCTTTTTATCTTAACCTCTTCTACAAATTTTCAAGTTTATGGTGAGAAAAGGTTACAAAATTCATCTGATGTTGACTTAACTAATGCAGGTTTCACTTATTTTGGTAGACATTTTGGACTGTTCAGTGTCTAGAAAATTAAAATGGAAGTTAATGCCTGCTGGGATTGGGGCCAGGATAAAGCAATGAGGGGGAGAAATTTAGAAGGGAAAATCTCTGTGTTACACTGAGATTTGAGCAGAAAGGTGTCGGGGATCAGTATGTGGTCTGCTACAGAACTGAGGATGAGACTAGGAGATTGTATTTGGAGGAACTGAGGGAGAGGTGAGTGATAGGCAGCCTACCTACTTTCCTAATTGCAGTAGTTTGAGGGTTCCCAGGGAGTACCAGCTGGAGTTGGGAGCTGGGGGAAATCAATTAGGAATCAGATGGAAAGGTATCCTGGCAGTTTGAAGCCAAATAATACCATAAAGTCACAACACACATCAAAACTCACACAATAGATTTATTGGGAGGACAAAACCAGGTGGGTGACTGGATCTGTTTCACTGGGAAACAGAAGGGAACTGAACAGAAAGTAGGGTTTACATAGAGTTTTTTGAGAATGGGTGTGGAACTTTCCATGATGGGAATTGGAGGGACTTCAAGTTCAGAATTTGTGTTAATCCTACCGATCGAGAGTAAGACCACTACCACAGTTTAGTGCTTTAATTAATTACTGGCCAGGTCCATACCCAGGTTCCTGGAACATGGCCCAGATTCATAGTTTGTAGTAGCTTAAGAAGGAAAACCCATACTTTATTGCATTTCCCATCAAGTCAAATCATGGGCGGGCATACATCCTGACTTACCTCCATCCTGTAAAATTACCCACATGAGATCAAGGGTATCTTGTGTGTATGGGTCACACAAGCTTGTTTAGGGTAATGAAAAACATGTGGCTTGTTATCTCCCATAAACAATAACCTCCAGCATTTCAGGAACTGTCTGTCCTTGGGCAGATGACTTGCAGATCAGACATATTTTTGTTTCATGGATCTCTTAGGCATAGTAATTGCAGCTTAAAATGTAACTTCGGTTCTTACACTTGAGCTTTTACCTCTGTAGGGTTAGGGTAGAGTCCAGTCATTAGGACAGTTAGCGTGTTCTGCAGATGGAACCTAGCAGTACTGAGGTACTCAGGGGAGAGACCTGAGGGGTGTGGTAGTTTGAATGTAATTGGGGATAATCTCATAGGGAACAGCACTGTTAAGAGGGGTGACTTTTTGGAGTGGGTAAGGCCTTGTTGGAGGAAATCTCTCACTAAGGGGAGGCTTTGAGGTTTCTTAAGCTCAACATACTGCTGAGTTTGTCTGTTGACTTCCTGTTGTGTTCAAGATGTAGGACTTTCAGCTACTCCAGCACTGTCTGCCTGCACACTGCCATGCTTCCCACCATCATGATAATAGACTGAACCTCTGAAATTCTAAGTTAGCCACCTCAATTAAATGTTTTTGTTGCTGCAAAGAGACAGCACAACCATGACAACTCTTATAAAGAAAAAATTTTAACTAAGACATTTTAACTAAGACAGTGGGCTTACAGAAGGAAGTTTGGAGGGGAAAATCTGTATGATTCAGTGGAGATTGGGGCAGAAGGGAAGGGAGGCTGCAGCAGATGTTCTGCTACAGAGCAGTGGATAAAACCAGGGGATTAGATTTGGAGGAGTAGAAGGAGAGGTTAAGGTCTGCACTTAGACTACCTGCTGCCCTGGCTACAATGACCTATGAGTTCCCAGGGAGTGCTTTCTGGAGTTGGGGACTGAGATTAAGCAACGAGTTGGGAAAGGAATTTTTTAGTTCCCTCTTCCCAAGTTTAATAAGTTAACAAGGTTACTTATCATAATTACGACAAAGATTTGACAAGTGGGGATTTGAATCAGTGTAAAAAGTTTGCCTTGTGCTTCTGAGGGTCTAGGTTTGATCCCCAGAACAAAATAAATCAATGCTCATACAAACACATATAGACATGCACAGAGACACATAATATTTGATAAGTGGTAATGAGAGTACCTAGAAAGTAAGATTAAGTTTCCTTAGGGGCTATCCAGCTTTCATAGAAAGAATTATCTACATATTTTATTTCGAAGTATGTATGGTTCATTTTGCTCGACATGCTATCATATTAAACTCAGCAGAGAAAGATAAATGGTTGTTGCACAGAACAGGCAGTCTTAACATAGTGTTCTCAGATAGTAAGAAGGACTGTGTAAGGGTCTTTTTAATGTGACACATGATTAGTGATGTCCAGAAAACTGAGATGCTTAAATTCTTGATGTGGAATAGTTTAGAGAGAAGAATTAGTGATAAAATGTTTTAAATTATTGATATGATATTGGGTACCAGTGAAATAATATCAGGATCAGGACTCTACTAGATAGACATATCTCACGGACAGTAAGAAAACAGAAAAATCTCTAATAGTTTTGTATAACAATAACAAAATTTATGCTGATAAAATTAATCAATATAAAATTAACATGAATAGGACTAAGCGTCTTTTAAAATTGACTGCAACTTCCATGCAATTTATAACTTTTTAATAACTTTGTTATTAGTGTCTCTTCTAATAAGGTGAAAGAACAAGTTCTCTTGATTGCCCAGGGGCACATTGATGGCTCTTTGGCCTGGAGAGGGAGGGAGGGAAGGTATGGGTGGAGGAGAGGGGAGGGAAGGGGGAGGAGGAGGGGAGGGAAGGGGGAGGAGGAGAGGAGGGAAGGGGGAGGAGGAGAGGAGGAGATGGAAATTTTTAAATATAAAAAAATAAACCATGAAAAAAAAGAAAAAAAATTCTGAAAGAAGGCTCTCAGATTATAAAATAAACAAACAAATAAATAAATAAATCCACTTAGCATCTGATTTGGAGAGGTCAAAATGTCAAATATTTTGAGAGCATTTTAGTACTTCCTACACATAGGACCATGTTTTAAAAACTCACACCCGTGTTGAACTTGAATGCCAACAAAATAATTTAAGAATTGAAAAGTCTTACTCATTTTTTTGGTTAGTATAGCCGCAAATAATATAGATATAACTGGTTGGTGAAATTAATGAACATTTATTACCCACATTTCTGGAGGCCTGGACATTGTGGAAGTTTGAAAAAAAATGACCCCAAAGGGAGTGGCATTGTTAGGGGATATGACCTTGTTGAAGTAGGTATGTGCTTGTTGGAGGAAGTGTATCACTGTGGGGGTAGACTTTGAGTTCTACTATGCTCAAGCTACTCCAAATGACACAGGCCACTTCCTACTTCCCATAAGATGTATGGCTCTCAGATACTTCTGCAGCACTACATCTGCTTGCACCACCACCATGTCCCACCATGATGATAATGCACTGAACCTCTGAACTGTAAGTACGAAACCCCAATTAAGTGTTTCCCTTACAAGTGTTGCTATGGTTATATTATCTCTTTATATCAATAAAAACCCTAAGACAGAGGTCTAATATCAAAGCTTGAGTAGATCCAGTATCTAGTGAGAACTTATTCCTGGCTATAGATAACCATCTTCTTGGTGTTTATGTGTTTTTTGAAGAATTTAATATTTTTATTTTTAATTAATTACTGTTTTCATTTATTTTACATTCTGATCACAATTTCCCATCCCTCCTCTCCTTCCACAAGCTCCCCCACCTCCCTCTACCCCCATTCACTTCTTCTGTGCTTCTGTTCAGAAAGGTACAGGCCTCCCATGAGTGTCAACAAAGCATGGCATATTAAGTTGAGGTAAGACTAAGCTCCTCATTTTGTATTCAGAATGGGTGAGGTAACCCAGTATGGGGCATAGGTTCCCAAAAGCCAGCTCAAGCATTAGGGACAGGCCCTGATCCCACTGCTAGGATACTCACAAATACACCAATCTACACAGATCCATATATATGTAGAGGGCCTAAGTCAGTTCCATGTAGGCTCCCTAGCTATCATTACAGAGGCTGTGAGGTCCTGTGAGCCCAGGATAGTTATTTCTGTCTGTTCCTGTGTGATGACATTGAATCACTGACTCTTGTATTTCTTCCTTCCTCGTTTCAACAGGATCCATGGAGCTCAGACAGTACTTGGCTGTGGATCTCTGCATTTATTTCCATCAGTTACTGGATGAGGGCTCTATGATGACAATTCAGGTAGTCATCAATCTGATCACAGGAGATGACGAGTTCAAGCACCTGCTCTGTTCCTGTTTTTATATGGAATAGACTGTAAGAGAAAGAGTTCAAGTTCTTAAGTCTCTTGCTTTTAGGTCTCTATCTTCATGACATAGTTAACAACCAATGTCCCATTTCCAAACAGGATCACACTGGAGGTTACAGTGATTTTATGTGTGTGTGTATATATATATATATATATATATATATATATATGTATATATATATATATATATATATATTTGACATATAGAATGATTATAAAGAACTTTATAGTCTATAAGAATAAAATACAAGTTTATACAGTGACATGATAAACTCAACATAAAGATAATCTGGTAAAATTCAGAGTCTTGGAGGACAATATTTTTTTATAAATTTATTTTTCATTAATTTATAAATAAAAATAAATTTTTATAAATTCCTACTAATATAAGACTGTGACATTATGAGTAATTTTATTTTAACAGAAATAAGATTCTAGTTTTATATTAACGTAACATCTCACATTTTAGTTAATTTAAAATGTGTAGATGCTCTTATCATAAGAAGTAACAGACCCATTTATACTTTTTATAGCTATTTAAATCTTGCATCACATCCTCTTTCTGTAAATAATAAAGATTCTATTTTAGAGCAAAGTTTGTTTTCTCCTTAATAAATATCCATTTATCTTACAAGGGATGATATCATATTCATAAAATCTTAGAAGTCAAAAAGTTGAAGCAGGAGGAGGCAAGCCTGGCTGTACTGTGAGTTACTTATAGGGCAACATTAGCTCCTTAATAGGAACCTGTCTCAAAATATGTTTATGTATTTTATAAAAATATATTCTATAAAAAAGCATCTATTCAAAGCTGATCAACTATATGCAATTACTCCTGGAAGAGTTTTATTCATATTCATTGAATATACATTTTATCTGTAGTACTTTTATTTATCATAGTAAGCTTGCAGGTATGAACCATATATAATAAACAGATTTTATAGTAGATTAAGAAAACTCATAAATATATATCTTTTAATATATCTTTTGAAATTTACAAAAATGAATGAATTATTTAGCAGTCTAAAACATGCAGCCTTAAAGTTTGAAAGCAATGAGTATTTCTATATTTTACTTAGAAATGATCAAAACATGTTTGTTTGTTTATTTTGGCTTTATTTCATGAGACAAGATTTCTCTGTGTATCACTAGCTGTCCTGGAACTTGTTTTGTAGACTAGACTGGCCTCAAATTCACAGATATGCACCTTCCTCAGTCTCCCGAGTGCTGAGATTAAAGGTATGTACCACCATTGCCCACCCATCAAAACATTTTATAAATAATAATACATTAAATTTTGCATATCTACAAGGTTTTGACTTATCCAAGGGTCTTACAACATACAATTTGTGATGCAATAAAGTTAATAAAATAACAATTTTATTTGGTTTCACGTAAAGTCTTGATTTTTGTCTTAAATATCTAGTATGTATAAGGCTAGATCATCTAATCAATAGATTTGAATAATTTTAGGAATATTATCTTAAATTGAATAACAATACATATTTATACTGTTTGTATGCCTAGTAACTCAGAAAATAGCTGTTTTGTTGAACAGTATTGAAGGTAATATCATTTCCTATGATTTAATCTATGTCTTTTGTTTTAAAAAATACTTATATTATTTTTGTAATAATAATTTGGAGAATTTTAACATACTTAATTTGTACAATTACTTTATTTGGTTTTGAGGCAATCAGAAGAGAGCTCCCTTATTGTTACTTCACTTTCTCACTTGATAATGTAACCCAAAGGTATATAAATAGCATGTTTAACATGTACACATGTGATCAGATATGGACCTGTAGACAAACACAATTATTTTGTTTATCTACAAGAAAATTTTGTCTTTCTTCACTATTTTTACTCTATAAAACAGCATTTTAGTTATGATATATGTAAAAAGTTGAAGTAATCAGCTCAATTGTTATCACAAAAACCTCATTAACAATAAACTACTACAGAAGAAGCTAAATATTTTCTTTGACATTGTTGGAGTTTAACTAGAAACTTCTCTACAATCAATCTTCATATTTCCAGAGATTCTATGCAGGTTACAGAGAGAAAAATGTCAAAAACAGTCTTACCCAGCTATGAATCCTATGACCTATGATAATGACATTCCAGGCCCAAAGTGTTTGCTAGTACAATAGTGGTATCACTGTTATAGTGTTAACAAACTGATCTCTGGTTGGATTTAATAATTACTCCAGAAAAGGGAAGTCACACATAGTACTGCAAACCTGTCAATGGTCCATGGCTGCTAAGTCTTGGGTCATACAGGAAACCTACTGTTATTTTGTTAAATGATCACTTTGCCTTCTAAAATACTTTCATCTATTCTTAAGGATTAGTGTTGACTCAAAGCTCAATCCGACAATCTTTTTACTGCAGTGGTTAATGTATATACCATAATTGGGTAAGTGCTAAGATAATTGATGATAGAATTCAGGGCCATAAATAGGACAGTTATGTTACCCTATCCAAAGTTCATGAAACATTTCAGAACAGGGGCTAGAAAGAATGTGAGAACTATATGATAGGGAGAGATGCAGAATAAAGATGTCTTCTGTATATGGCATAAACATTGCAACCATGAATTTATTGAAGCTGGGTTTATCTTGTACAAGATTCGTCCCATAAACATATAATCATGGGTGAAAGATGGGCCCATGAGTTCTAGCTTCCTGCGGCACTGTCAGGTATTTGCAGTTGTTTATTATTATTATTATAAAGGACTTTGGGACTTTAAATGTTGTATTAGGTTGTATATAACTATATTTATGGGAGATATTGAAGATAACTAAGAAAAGAGAAGTTATAGTTTACTATTGATTATTTGTGAGTCAAGTAGAAAAGGGTTTGATTGTGTTGGTTAATTTTTGTCAACTTAACATAAACATTAGTCATATGGGAAACAGGAAATCTTAACTGAGAAAAATCTCCCAAAAATTGGTCATTCTGCAGAAAAGTCAGCCGTGGCATTTTCTCGATTATTGATTGATATGGGAGGGCCTGACCCACTTTTGTCAGTCCTACCAATAGGCATGTAGCCCTGGGTTGTATCAAAAAAAGCAATCTAAGCAAACTATGAGGAGCAAAGCAAAATACATTTTTTTTACCCAGGCTTCAGTTCTTCCATCTAGGTTCTGGCTTTAAGCTATTGCTTTGGTATCATTGATGATGGATTATAACATATAAGCCAAAATAAACCATCTCCTCCAAAGTTATTTTTGGTCAGTGTTTTGTCATAGCAACTGAGAAACAAACCATAACAGGTATTGTGGTGGTTTGAATAGGAATGACCCTCATAGGTTCATAGATTTCAATGCTTGGTCATTAGGGAGTGAAACTATTTGGCAGGGATTAGAAGACAAGAGTATATGTGGCCTTGTTGAACAAAGCATGTGTGGGTGTGGGTGCACTGAGGTTTCAAATGTGCAAGCTAAGCCAGTTATCTCTCATTTTTCTGCTTCCTGCGAATTTGAATTTAGAACGCTCAGTTACCTTTTCAGAATCATGTCTGCCATGCTTACTGTTTATGATGATAGTGACTATACTTCTGAAACTCAAATGTTTTCCTTTGTTAGAGTTGTTGTGGCACAACCCCAGATAACCTTGGCAACAAAGAAGACCCTAAGAAAGACATACATGCATTTACATAGGAAGGAGAAAATGGAAAAATCTTCCGAGTAAATTGGGAGTGTATGGGCCACTAGAGAGTGTAGAAAGGGATGGGAGGAAGGGAGAAGAGCAGAGAAAAATGTATAACTCAATAAAAACAACAAAATATATCATGTCACTAAAAGAATACCAAAAAAAAGAGTTGTCATGGTATCTCTTCACAGCAATAGAACATTGACTAAAACACCATAGCTATTGTCATTTTTCCTTAGTATTGTAGCCACAGATACATTGTCTTTCCTCTAGTAAATAACTTTCCATCCATGCTTGGACAAGAAACTTGTATTAAACTCAGTAGATTACACACATATACACAAAGGACATTAAAGATGGGGTAGGGATTTATTAAGAAGAAATGATCCAGCTGGAGAAAGAGGAGAATTGTGGGAGGCACATGGGAGGAACATAACTAAAATTTATCATATAAATGCATAAAACTATCAAATGATAAATTTTAAATATGGTTTGTTTTCTGTGATACACAATCTTATAGATTCTATGGACCGAATTTGGAATGAGAAAAATAAGGAAACAGTAAATGGTCATGTTTTACTGAATAGATGAAAAGCAAGCTGATTTCAAATCAACTTTGTGAGCCGTTAGTATTTTCCCTTAGGAAGTCCCTGTATCCTCTAAATGCCTCTAACAGGAAGAAGGGGGCTCATAGCTCAAATAAAAATAAGGAAAGAGAGGTTCATGTAAAATAGGGAAGAAGGAATATAAGCAAATAGTATATGTCAAAGAGTAGGATGTAAAGGAAGGACAGATAAAGGTATGTTTGAAAATGATAAAGGTCATGAACATCAATAGGAAAATATAGGTCTTTAATGTACTACTGGAAGGTAGTTCCAAGTTTCATAGAAGGTCATTGAATTTTTATATTATCATTTCCATTTCCTGTTGTTATAGGTATTGTCATAATGATAAGCTAATTTCATTCATGATTATGATCAGCAGAATAGTGAAAACACAAAACAGAGTGATAATTACCACAGAATAAGATAACTATGTCAAATTTAAAACCATAGAGGTTTTAAGAGACCTATATCATTACATCCTTGTACATTTATATACTGATGTGACAAAGATATTCCCTTATACAATATTCAGTAGATAATAAACAAAAAGCTATATCAAAGTAGCAATTATTTTGGCAAATATTCTTGATCAATAGTGAGTGAATAATTCCTTATTCACAGACCCAAACCAAAATTGTTTTGTCCAGAAGAGTTAAAGAAACTTCTGACCATGACATAGCATATGTGATGCTGAGAGCAATGGTCTGAGGATTGAATTCACTGAAGGTTTCCAGAACTCAAGAACAGAAAAAGTGGTTCACAGGACTTTCCAAGTGCTCTATGTGTTTTCAAGATTAAAAATAAATGTTGTTTGACATAATTTTCAATTAATAAATAATTAGCAAAACTTATATACATACCAATTCAACATGTTTGCATTTAGCACTATAATTTCCTGTACGATGGTATGGCAAAACAGACAGAAAGCAACTTAGGAAAGGAAAGATATTTCTTTCATTTTACACTTATACAACTTGGTTCATTATTGAGAAAACATAGTCCATTATTGAGAAAAGCCAAGGTAGAAACCCAAGACAGGAACTGATACATAAACTATACTACTTATTAACTCATGCTTACCTAACTTTCTTTTAGAACCCCAAAACTACCTAACTGTGAATGGTGCTGCTCACAGTAAGCTAGACCCTCATGCATCAAGTAATAATCATGATGATTCCCAACAAACATATCCACAGGACAATCTAATCTAGACAAATCTTCCAGACTTAAAAAGGATACCTCTAGCCTATGTCAAATTGACAATCATGGTTAACCAGGATAATCACCAACTAGAACAATTTCCAGTATTTCAACCAGGAATGCCTTCATTATTTAAAAATGACCAAGATTTAGTACATTTTTCTAGGTTTTTATCTAAGAAACTCAAATTTTCCAATCAGAGCTCCAAATAATATGATGTAACTGGCAAAAAAATCTCATCATATAAGCAAACAACTTCTAAAATCTTGGTTTAGGAAGGCTATGGAGAAATTAAAGTGCTTATTTATGGCTTATGGGAGTGTAAACTAGTGTAGCCTTTATGAAAATCAGAATGGAGGTTTCTTAAAAAAATTAAAAATAGAATTACCATCTGACCCAACCTCTCCTGGATATGTACCCAAAGGACTCAATAGCTGACCACAGAGATACTTATACATCCATGTTCATGATTACTGTATTCATAATATTCAGTAAATGAAAAGAGCCTTGATGTTCAGCAACTGATTAATGAATAATGAAAATATGCTATACATACAAACTAGAATTTTATTCATCTTTGAAATAATACTAAAATTATAAAATTTCAAGGAAATAAGATGGAAATAAAAAAAATAAAATAGGTGATCAAGATTCTGAAATACAGAAAAGTGGATGTTCTCTCTCACAAGTGGATATTAAATTTCAATGTTAATATGTATGTATATAAGTGGTTGTGAGAGTGGGTATAGGCTATGAATCAAGATCGATGACCATGAGGGTAAGAAGTGATGGTGGGGATAGGGTGTTAAAGACACCTGTGGTTATAAAACAGAGGGGGTAATAGTAGGGTATACAACAAAACAGGGTAGGTCAGGGGAATTGGGAAGGATGGACAAGCAAGAATCAAGTAAAATAAATTTGGTTATAAAGCATTATAATAATACCTAATACTTTGTATTTTAATAAAACATAAAAACCATGAAACTTAGTTTAACACAAAGATTCTAATTAATAAGATACTGTGGCCTTGGGCCAATAATCACAAGACCATGTACATTTCTTGCATAATGGCACACAAATAAAAATATGAATTATGTTTTATATACAAAAGATAAATAAATATAGTCTTATGTATTAAGGGGAGTTAGGGGCACACCAACTCACAAAGATAAACTAGAATAGGTTGAAGAGGAAAAAGTATATTGTTCACTGGGAAAATAATATAACATTTGGGGGGCTTCATTCAGTGACTTCTGTGCCAGATCAGTAACATTGGTGTATCAATGTGCATGAAGAGACAGCTTCATGACTGGAAAAAAATCTAGCAATTTGTCACCACATCCTAGATGTACTGAAATGTTCAATAGATAATATTTTGAATAAACAAAAAGTGGAAACCTCTTTCAAAAAGAAGCAAAATATCTTTCCCCACATAGAGTCTGCTCATGCTGTCTATAGCAGTTAAGTAGCTAATGACAATTTTTGAGGTCAGTGTCTATCTCTAAAGCCCTTGGAATCAAATCCATAAAGCAAGAAGTTTCCTTTGATTGGAAAATAAAACAGACAATGCAAGGAAGCTCTAACACTTGTACTTCGTATGTGTTTCAACTATGACAACACTGTCACAAGCTCCGACCCCATTTTGATACTATCTCATTAGTACAGAATGACAGTTAACATTTTATGCCCTTAAAAACATTCTTTCCCCAAAAGTAAATAAATATCAAACAAAATGTAATCTTACCTCAAATAAAGATCCATGTCAACTTAAAGAACCTCACATAATTCCACACAAATGCAGCACATTTTAACCCATTTTGCTTCTCTTGCAAAATATACCCACTCTGTGCTGCTTTATAAACAACACAACAGTGCATTAGATTTTTCTGTTCAAGGAAGTTAAAACACTAAAAACTGGTACATTTACATATTTCTTACACTATCACAGATGGGTACGTACCGAAAAGGCCAATGACCAAACTTCTTAGTTCTTGATCATCTATCAGACTATTATATATTTCCCTTGAATCATAAAAAGCAATGTGACAACTGAAGAAGAAACAGATTTAGTCATAGAAAAATAAAACTAAGCAGCAAAAGAATCTTCTCTGACCAAGTATGATAGCAGCACAGGTCTGTGAATATAAGCATATGTTGTAGTTTGAATAAGGATACCCGCCCAATTGTCTCATATATTTGAATGTTTGGTTATCAGAGAGTGCCTATACTCTACAGGGATTAGGAGATATGGCCTTATTAGAGTAGATATGACCATGTTGGGGGAAATGTGTCACTGCAGATGGGCTTTGGGGTTCCAAAAGTTCAAGTCAGTCCCAGTGTTTCTTTTCCTGCTGACTGTGGATCTGGATGTAGAATTCTCAATCTACTTCTCCAGTACCATGTCTGCCTCTGTACTGTCAGGTTTCTCACCTTGATGACAATGGACCAAATCTATGAAATTTTAAGCAGACCCCAGTTGAACTCTTTCTTTTATAGGAGTTGCCACTTACTAAGACAATATAAATTTTTAGAAGGCACTTGATCATTTATCAAAATGATGATAACAGGCTCCACCCTAAGACCCAAAACCTCCATAGTCATGTGTTTTTGGACAGAATTATAATATCAGGCATATTATTCATTCATGTGAAGAAGGTCTCAAATCTAATCAGAAAACCATTGGTTTCTGAATAACAGTCATGTGACTATTGTGCCAGTAGGCACATCTTGGCTGGGATGTTGGTATTGTATTATGCAGGCTACCTCATGGGTAAAGACCTTTCAAGTCTTTTCCTGTAGCAGACCCATAGCACGTTCAAGAACTATGGAAGTTGGCCATCAGAAACGCAGTTTCCTAGTCAATTCAAGACTAATTTCTCTATGTTCTGTAACCAATGAGTATGATGTCTTCAGCAATAGCATCTCATCTAATAGGTATGGTAGATAACCAAGGACAATGGCAATAACCTGTATTATTTTTGAGCCTTCTGGGTCCTCGATGACCAAACTCAGAGAATTATCCCATGTATTTTACACTGCAATTTTCATTTAATGACACATATATTCTGGGAGGAATACTTTCTATCCAGGCAGGATAACGCACTTTGATCTGGGATATTTTTTGATTGTTCTGACGTTGTGTTTTGAAATTAACTTGCTACCTAGTGGGTATTCATATTTTTTTCTGATATCTTTAGTTTTAGATAATGCACTGCCATGATTCACACATCTTTTAGATTGCCTTGATTGGGGCTATGGGAATAAAGATAGACACACCCAGAAAATCTGGAATCATATGGGCTGTGTGGTCCCTATCTGCAGCTCAGAAGGCCAGCATATTTAATATATATATAGCACTGACAAGAAGAAGGAGAGATAGGAAGCAGTCTCAGGCTGCAGGCATCCTAGATTAGGAAGCTACAGTTAATTATTTCTGCATATACAATCAACATCTATACTCAACATCTATACTCAACATCTATACAATCAACATCTATACCAGGAGAAGGAGTTGCCATTTCTCTGAACTTGACCAAGAGAAGGACTTTTAATTCTCATTAGTTTGGGGCACTGGAGTTTTTGACATGGTCATATTGTGTCAATAATAAATGCTCACTCCAGTTTTCATCTGTTCCTAACAATCCAGACACTACCTTCTCTTCTTTCTCATCTGCATTCCTCTATCATTATTTAATTATTTGTACTCAGAATTCCTTTATCTTTTTCCTTTTCCAACATCTTCTATTAGCACTCAGCTTATTTCAACTTGGACCATGAGATAGTAAGCTTCACACAGCTCTAGATTTTCAGAAACTCAGTGTGTATATCAGGCTGGCCTTGAAGTCACAGAGTTCTGCCTGGCTGTTTATGCCTCCCGAGTATTGTATTAAAGGTATGTGCCATCACACCCAAACTTCCTTTCAGCATTCTTGAAAATTCCAAGCCAAAGCCTAAGGTAATCATATTCAAATTTACAGCTTACTTTTTCTTCAGATTCTCAAATTTTGGTATTCTCTACTCTATATGTTCAATGAGATCTTAAACATTTTAGGAGTCAGATGCCCCTATAGCACTAAATAATACAGCCAATTTCATCATAGAAAATGATACTTGTTAGTCCATTGCCCCATATATTCCTAAAAAGAATTGACAATGTCCCAGGGTATTCAGCAAGGTAAACTAGTACTACGTTATGGATGATAAACTTAGTATTTCCTTTGCAAACAGTTTTTTTTCAGCTTCTTCATGAACACAAGGATGAACAGATCTAAGTATTTTGTCATAAGGTGTTACAATCTGTGACCAAATTTTGTCCCATTATTCTTCAAGTTATAATTTTCATTAAATCTATGTTCCCATTAGTTTGTTTTTTCTATATTTTTCCATGAGTGGAGTCCAAGCCTTGCACCTGAATATGGAGGCCATCTGTGACCTTGTGTCTTTTCATCTTTTTTTAATTCACTGCTTTCAGCCATATTGACCTAAACATGCCAAGCTCTTCCCAGATTTTGTGTGTGTAATTCTTTCTGACTGGGATACTGTCCCCAGATCTTTGCTTGGCTGCCCTTTCTCATCCTTCCACATTCTGATCAAATATCCTATCTTTGGAGTGGCCTTTCCTGGCAGTTCTAGCTAAAACAGCCCCTGTCTGTGCTTGCCCTTCTTTGGCACTTATTTATTTATTTTGCAAGGAATTTGGCATGCTTATAGAAACAGAACTGTATGTTATATTGTCCTTTTATCAAGTGGTAGGCAATCAAATATAAAGGTATATTAACTAATAAGGAAAAATAATAATAGCTACCCTTTGTTGGGCTCTTAATACTCACTGTAGGGCAGTTACCATAACTCACTTCATTTAACTTTCACCTCCTTAGAATTAGAATCACTTAATATCCCTGCCTTACCAAATAAGGACTTAAGGTTTAAGGGATATATCTGGATACCTGCCCAAGGTCACATAGCTCTTAAGTAGCAAAACCCAAATCCAGTAACTATCAGTGCCCATTCCTCATAATAGTCAAATACTTAATACTCAGGATGCCTGTATAGTAGACTTAAATTCACTTGAGCAAAGCAGACTGCCTCACCTCTGGCACGTAGATTTAGGAATAGAGGAAACTTCTCAGAAATTCTGAATAAAGTACTCATATAGATAGAGGCAGGCATATGATCTGTTAAAAGAAGGATTAGAGGGTCTAAATGGTGCCCAAGGGTCCTTTTTATCTGCTGAAATGTCTCAGAAGATAGTAGATCTTTTTCAGGATTTCTATTCTCCCCTCATTGTAGTGATAGAGATCAGACATTTTACACATAGAATCTGATCCAGAGCAACCTATCTTCAAATATTGTGTCATTCAGTGTGCAGCTTCAGATGATATGTTAGTGCTCCCTGAACCAGATTCACTAACTGTGACATAGATGTTATGTCAGCATTTACTTCATGAATTGTGAGAAATTTCTTTGAGTCACTAACTCCTATGAAGTACACATGGTACAAGCATACTAGTATTTGCCTTCTGAACATTTTCTCTTTGAGATTCACATCATCCCAGTGAAGTTGTATTATTATCTTTATTGATGCAAAGCAAAGATTAAAGCTTAATGAAATGAAGTGACTTCATGTGTACTTACAGATGGTAAGGCTGAGTTCAAATCTGTAAGTCTGGCTTCAGAGCTAGGAACATAGAAACATCCTAATATGGCATATAAAATGCTTAACATTGAAATGGGCACACAATGAAGATCAGACTCAACAGCTACTATTGCTGTGATTATTATTACTGTTATCATTTCCTCTTCTTTCTGATGTCCAAGACATTATGGTCGTCTTATGGGTCACTTGTGTTTATTTTTGTTTCATGCTATTCTTTACTGAAGATGTTTCTACTATAGAATACTGTTCTCTCTAACACAATTACATAATTTTTAAAGGCAGCATCCGTCCGACCCTTGAAGCCCAGGGTAGAACTATGTCCTTAGGAAGTACAAAGTGATTCAGAATTTGGGTTGTTCTGAGCATGTTGACATGACTCAGACTGCAATTTCATCATATGACCATGAGTCATACATCCCTGTTCTTTAATTTTCTAAAAGTCAGAGGCCTTTGAGAATGTGTCGATGGCTTTCACGGCAAGGAACTAGAAAAAACATATACCTGTGTGTGATTCTAGAGATACAGTTTGTCTTTTTAGTTGGATTTTCCCCTCTCGTCACATAAAGAAACTCTATCTACTACTCATTCTGCTTTTAGTCCATGAGGGAAGGGGGTTCTGTCTTTCCTCCTCCTTACAACTTCTACCTTATTAAATTTTCTACTCTAAGCAGTTAAAGCTCTCCACACCCCTCTACTTTTTTATTAAAAATTTCCATCTCCTCACCTCCTCCTCCCCCTTCCCTCCCCTTCCCTCCCTCTCCAGGCCAAAGAGCCATCAGGGTTCCCTACACTATGTTAAGTCCAAGGTCCTCCCAACTCCCCCCAGGTCCAGGAAGGTGAGCTACCAAACTGACAAGGCTCACACAGAGCCTTGTAGTAGAGTCCGAGCCCTTCGCCATTGTCCTTGGCTTCTCAGTCGGCCTCCACCATCTGGGAACTTGGGGGTGGGGTAGGATAGGGGCAAGGGGAGATGGTGAGAGAAAAGCATGAAGGGGAGGATGGGAAGAGCTTGGGGGAATGGGATGCTTGGGATACAGGAAGGGTGGATATGGGAGCAGGGAAGCATATATCTTAATTAAGGGAACCATCTTAGGGTTGTCAAGAGACTTGACTCCAAAGGGGTTCCCAGGTATCCAGGGAGATGCCCCCAGCTTGTTCCTTGGGCAGCCGAGGAGAGGGAGCCGGAAAAGGCCAGATCCTATAGCCATACTGATGATTATCTTGCATTTCACCATAGAACCTTCACCTGGCGATGGAGGGAGATAGAGACAGAGCCCCACATTGGAGCACCGGACTGAGATCCCAAGGTCCTAATGAGGAGCAGAAGGAGGGAGAACATGAGAAAGAAAGTCAGGACCGTGAAGGGTGCGTTCACCCACTGAGTCGGTGGGACAGAACTAACGGGTGATCACCAAGTCCAGTTGGAATGGGACTGATGGAACATGCGACCTCTACTTTTTTTAAAAAAAAAATTAATCATTCTCTTAATTTTGGACACCACTATTCAAAGCACCCTCTCAAAAGTCCATATTTATCTTTGCCTCTCACTCTAGTGCCTATTCTATGCTAGTCTTGATCTGAGATTCTTAGCCTAGATTCCATGCAAGAAAGAATGACAGCTCCAACCTGTTTGTGTAGGAAGTCCCACCTTGTTCAGTCAGCAAAGGCATTGCTAAGCTCTTACCAAGAAGGAAGATGATTTGGTAGATACCCAGGAGGTTTTTCCTTTGTCTGTCAGATAATACATACTGCCAAAAATGTTCTCAGTTAAAGATTACTTTCAAATCCCAGGTGCCTATACAATGCTCTCTTAATTTCTAAGGAATGGATGGATTCTTCTTTGGGTCTCTGGGTAATGACTATGTAGGATCATTTGAGATGAGTCATCTGAGAAAACAACTCTCTTATCTTTCTCTTGTGCAACCATATATTTAATATCTTAATGGCATCTGTGTTAAACTCTTCTATGGCTTGTAGTTCCAGTTTTCCAGACATTATTAATCCCTAGAACATGTAAACTCTATTTTATTTAATAATTGTATCTTCCTTTACCACATGTTTTCTCAAGGTCTTGGGGAATGCTGGCCAAGATTATATAGGCTTGCCACGTTGCATTCAATTGTGACAAATTATTAGGTTGACACTTGTCTTTTATAATTTCATTCTTATATTTTTCTCTCATTTTCCTATTTTCTTTACCATAGATATGGGAAACACTATATCCTCTGATATTTTTAGCCTCTATTTAATGTTCATTTCCCTTTTTCTATATTCATTAATAACATAAAACTCCTTTCATGCTTTACTTAACTTTTTGGCTCTTTCTTGCTTCTCCTCATTCTTGTTAATATCACCTTCAGAATTTGCATAGGTGAACAAACCATAGTTCTATCATTTCAGTTACTTGCAGTGCTTTATTTTTTAATTTTATGTAAACTTTATTATGAAAATTTGCAATAAATGGGTGTATGCATGGTTTCAGTGCTGACTGTGGCACTGGACAGCCAGCCAGTTGATGCATGCTTCCCTAGGAAAGACTATTTCTCTTATTCTCAGTTTTTCTCAGTTGCCTATAGTTCTCTGTATGGGTTTGAGGTCTTTTGCGCTTTTCCTTGTCCAGTTTGGCATGTCTATTGGTGTCCTCCTTGTTTAGTTCATGTTTGGGCAGTCATGTTGTGGGGACTTTTTGGGTATAGCTCCTGATGTTACTAGGAAACACAATATTACAGCAAACTCCCTGACCTCTGGTTCTTACAATTTTTCCATCCTCTCTTTCTCAGTGGTCTCTGAGCCGTTCAGCAATTTTAAACAATATATACGTTATTGAGAATTCTAAGGATTTTACCTATGTTTCTGATCTCATGGCTATTTGATGCCTTAATATAAAAATTAAATTATCTTAATTTTCTTTTTGCTCTAATGTTCAATTACTCCTCAAGCTCAGTAACGGTAGTTGAATATTCCTAATTTTCAACAAAACATAAGAAAATAAGTATTTCCAGTACCTGTTGACTATGGACAGTTTTGTTCTTCTCCCTAAAGACAATGTGAAAAAGTTATTTTAAGAGAATTTTATTATTACTTAATTTCTTCATTAATTCTCTTCAACTCTATTTACAATAAATATTTCACAACATTTTATGAATATTTCACAACAATGTTTTATGAGGAACAAATTTTCTATATACTTTTCTAGTTATACTATTTATTATCTATAGTCACAAATTTTGTAAAAATTTTCCAATTTAGTTAAATTATGGCAGTTCTCCAAAACTAAAGTAACTGAGATCTAGAACCAATGAAACTTATTTTTTGATGTTTTCCCCTCCCCATCTTATAGATTCCTCAGTAATGGCTGGCCACAACAAAAGATGTTTATCAATCACCAGACATTCTCTCTTTCTCTCTCTTATCTTTTATTTTATTTTTATTTTTTATTTTATTTTATTTTATTTATTTGTTTTGGTTTTTGAAGACAGAGTTTTTCTGTAAATCTTTGGAACCTCCCTGGAACTTACTTTATAGAACAGGCTGGAATCAAACTCACTGAAATCTATCTGCCTCTGCCTCCTGGGTGCTAGGATTAACACCACCAAACCCTACCACACATTCTTTATCTCACCATATATTCTCCTCCCTAGCTACTCCCAAACAATTGCAAACCATGAGAAAAAAATTAGTTCACCTCTTTCTTCTTTTCTGTCTTACAAATATCCCAGGTTGTAAACCAACAATGGCCTTGCTCATTTTTGGATAAAAGACTCTTTCTTCACCGGTCCTTTCCTCAGATAAAATCTATACCACTGTTGAGTCATTTGCCCACTGTCTTTTTATAGACTTTATATAAAATCAAGTAAATACTTTTCATTTATGTAAGTATAAATTCCTTTTTGTACTTTTGCTTCCCATAAATTGTTTTTAGTCATTTTTCAATATTTAATTTTAAAAATTTCTCACTTTAATTAGTTCTTTGAACCATTTTGTGGTGTAGTACTTAGTTTTACATGTGTGTGAATTTCTCATATTTCCTTCTGTCACTAAGATCTAATTTAATTCCACTATTCTACATGAAAATAATTTCTAATGGCATATTTTTATCATTCCCAGTAATATGCAATATTTCTGTCTGGAAATACTGGACAGAGAGACCATTCTCTTGGACATATCTGAATAAAGTATAACTTTTGTTAGACTCAAATGAATGAAGGAGAAGGAGAGTATGTTGTGGTTCAAGCGCCACAGATTGTCATTAATTTTTCCAAGTTTTATCATTAAATTTAATTGAGTTTGTTGAACAAATGTGCATTCATGACTATGACATTTTATAGAGGCTTTAAATGGTTCTGCATATAAGGCATTTTTACATGTTATGGTCACTTCTCTTGGAAACTGTTTCATTGTGCATCATGAATTCAGAAGCTGAATATCCCTTTTATGTGTGAATAAACTTTTATTAGGAAGAAGACACTTTCTTTACAGAAGACTTCATAGTAATTCTAATTTTACAAGGCAACATTCTTAATTTTGGAATAAAAATACCTGGTTTTACTAAGAGTAAGGAAGTTTTTATTTATGTTCCTAGAATTCTGTAGACAAAAGAATCAACCAGGGGCGGGGGAAAAAAAAAGAAAAAAAAAAAAAGAATCAACCATCTAAGTTTTAATTGACCAAACTAAATTTAATTGCAAACATCTTGGGTTATCCACAAGTGTTTTAAATAATTTCATAATTATCTTAAGGAACACTTTTGGAATAAAATCTCTCTCAGTTGGAAAATAATTTTAACTATTGTGCTTAATAATCCTTCAAATTTTTCTTTGTTTTATTTCTGTTGCTCTGATAAAATACTCTGAACATTGCAATTTTGGGCGGGGTTTATTTTACTTCTAAGTTCCAGGTTATGACTCATCACTTTACTTACTGATTCCATATTGTATTCAATAGATAATCAAAACTAGTCATCATAGGGCTGGAGAGATGGCACAGAGTTAAGAACACTGACTGATTTCCAGAGGACCTGGGCTTGATTTACAGCACCCATATGACAGCTCACCTCTCTAAGTCTAGTACTAGGGGATAAGGCACAGGCATGCACACGGTGCATTGACATACATGTAGGCAATTATCCATATACATATAATAATAAAAGTAATGTAAAATCAGAACTGTAGTCATCATACTAATCCATTTAAAATAGAGTCTTAGGCCCTATCCCCAAAACCATCTCAATAAGTTTAAAAGAGCACCTTTTCTAAGCTTTGGATATCATTTTTTGACTGATTAGTAGCCTATTATTTGCTGAGAACACTGAGGTTGTTATTGAAATTTAACCATTAGTAGCATATTTAAGAGAACCAAATGTAGCAGAACAATAGTTAAAGATATTAAGTTGTCAGAGTCCCAGTACAGAAATGAATGGGAAGATGGAGAACAAGGTTACATTAGTTTCATGCTCAATATATTTACCTGTAAATAGTACATGACACTTATCAGGAGATATGCTGATGGATCGACTATCTTGTATAGTTAAATGTACACCCAAAACAACAGAGATATATTTTCTTTTCCAACCATAAAATTTATAAGTAGATTACATCCCATCAGAGATTATAATGTCTTGATAATAACTTCGTTCTCCAAACTAAACTCTTCATAGACAAAATAAATTGAATAAAAGAGTTAAAAATTAGAGTATATTTTAAGCATTGCTCTGGGGTCTGTAATCACTAATATGTTGCTAATAAATACAATGTAATGCTTTTGTATGTGTTTCCCAGGATACTCAATAAAGAGGTAGAATGCATTATGATTTTTTAATAATAATTTTATTCAGTTACGAACTTTTATTCTTATGTAAGATACTGACTTTGTTTTATTGAATTCAGCATTAAAAAATAAAAGAAAGTCATGAGAGACATCTCATTATGTAAAGTGCTTGCCATGCAAGTATGAGGACATGAGTTTAGAACTTCAGCACTCAGACAAAAAGCCAGCCAGACAGTGAAAGTTGCCTACATTTATAGTACTGGGCAATGGAGACAGATAAATCTTAGGGGTTTATTAGCAAAATGCTTTATCAAGTTGATAAGCTCCAGGTTCACTGAGAGACTTTAGGCTAGAATGAAAAAGAGATAATGTGGAATAAGATAAAAAAAGATATCAGTTGCCTGTCTCTGGTATCCACACATGTATACCTTGATGGGAAAATCCACATGCATGAAGGTGGTGGTGTACAAACACAGACACACCTCTGTGGGTGTACATGTTTTTTTATGATTTTTCTTTTTGTTCTCTACTTGTATTTCCTTTGTTTTACTCTGGTTTGTTTGTTATTTTATTGGCTAGCCTGTTTGTTTTATAGAGAAGGAGAGAAAGAGGGCATGAATGTAGATTGGGGAAGGATAGAGAAGATCTGGGGGGAATTGGGGGAGGGGAAACGATTAGAATATACAGTAGGAAAAATTCTTTTCAAGAAAAGAAAGAGCAAATACACACACACACACACACACTAAATAAATAAATAAAAAGAGGAAGAAGATGTATAAAATGTATCAGAACAAGAGACAGTATCTGTAGGTGAATATGATCAAAGTTCACTATATATGCATATGAATATCTAATAATTTCATTATTGTTCATAATTAACATATGCTACTAAAATATGGTGTTAAAGAAATGTTACAGAGATGAAGAGCATTGTATGATCTTTGAAAGAACTTAGGTTCAGCTCTCAGCACCCACATAATGGCTCACAACATTGTGTAACTTCAGTCCCAGGGGATCTGATTTTATTTTCTGTCTTTTGGGACAACAAGTTTGCACTGGGTACACAGACATGCATTCAGGAAAATTTCCCATACTTGTAAATAATAAAGTAATTTGAAAATATTACTAAATTATTTAATTGATTATGCTATAAAGTGAGATTCAAAGAACCTGTGTATTGAATGACAATTTCATATTTTGTTTGCTAACCTGCCTTATTAGTCATTGCATACTCAGCCAGTGAATTATGTATTGACTGTCTTCCATAAATAGAACATTTTCTCTATTTCTACTTTTTCAGTAAAATATTATAAAGTTTTACAAGTATAGTTTCAGTTCTGATATCCTTCTAGCATTCTGTGAAATGATTTTGTAGTTTAAGATAACCTCAAATATTTATGAGGAGTAGTACTCTTGAGACATGGAATACTTAAGAAAATATTTGTT
The DNA here is from genome assembly GCF_903992535.2 of Arvicola amphibius. NCBI lineage: Eukaryota > Metazoa > Chordata > Mammalia > Rodentia > Cricetidae > Arvicola > Arvicola amphibius. The sequence goes on along the minus strand of NC_052065.1, from coordinate 128,514,375 downwards.
CATTAAAACTTCCATTAAACACAAAGGTGTTTTGCACACATACACATGTGTTTGTGTATGCATATGTACATGTGAGTTTATTTGTGGAATATGCAGATAATTTCTGATACTTAGTACTTAGCAAGTGGGAAATATTTTTACATATATCCATTTTAGAATAATTGGGAAGAGCCAAGAATTTATATGCAATATGTATCGATCTAGAAAAGGCAAGACTTTCTAGCAGAAGGCATGTTTCTTTTGGACAGTGAAGGTTCACAGCTGTAAATAACCTCTACTAACTCCAGGGATCTTGCTGTGTCTCCTTTTATCAGGCACATTGCTGTCCCAAGCTGCTTTCTGTGAAATAGGAATCTTCCCTTTTTGTAATAAACACCTCAGTCTTAATTAGTAACATTATTTGAATACATTGAATTATCTCATAGCAATGACTGAAATTGCTAGACAGAATTGAAGTAGAATGTGTAAATCAGCTATTGAAATGATAAAACACCTTCAAATTAAATAACATAAACTTACCTGAAGATAATTTAAAGTATCTGACATTTAATTGATGCAGAAGGTTTTTCAAAGTGATAATATGTAGTATCACTATACCCTCCAAATAAGCTTGGAGCAGAAAATGTTCTATTTTCTCTACCTAAACCCAGTAGTCTAATGTTTTTCTGCTGTTCCTGAGGTTGCATTACTTGCTTCATATCTTCTAGAGAATGCTCATATAAGACACTCAAACACTTAGGAATTTATTAATAAAGCAAACAGAATCTGAAAGTCAACAATGCTCTGAAATCAGGGGATAAAGCAAAACAACCGTGACATTTTGTGGGCTTATGACTTTTCTTTGTGAGGTAGAAATTATTCATGTGGATAATAAAGCAAAAGAGTCTATGTAATTGGTATTCTTTCTTTCAATAGAGCTTTGGTTATATTTTATGTTTTGTGGCACTGACTTAGAGAAGTTCATACTGTTGTTCTTTTACTTGAATGTACTAAGGCACCACACATTTAAAATGCAGATTCCAGGAATCATGTCCTAAATCCTGATCTCAGGTGTTGGTACTATGTTTCCTTTCCCAAGCATTTTGGGTGATTAGCATACCACATATTTATACTACATTTTCATTTTCAGAAATATTTATCTGGATAGTTTTTCTAGAGCTAGGAAAGAATGATGTGATCATACTAATAAATATTATATGGTTAAAAATACAGAGAAATTTTAGGTAATATTAGTCAGAATTTATTTAAAATGTAGTTGAATTTATAAGAAAGAAGGAAGAATTTTTGGTCCAAAAACTGAAATACCATAAGAAATTTCCATGTATACAGTTCCACTTAATTATTGTATTTAACTCTATTCTTACCACAAATATTCAAGGTGGAGCTATTACAAATTTACATGTCAGTTGAAGATAGCATAGTAAAACTGAGATGTGCAGACATGTAATTACTTACAACTAAAATATGCAATAAAATATTTTAAAAATTATAGGCTTTATTAATATCTACATGTGCTTGTATGTATGTGAGTATATATGTGTCATGATACATATATGGAATTCAGTACTCTCCTTGCACCATATGAGTTGTGTGCATCAAATGTGGGTTAAGTTTGACACTAAATATCTTTACTTTCAGAGGCATTTTATCAGTCTAATCTAATTTTATATCCATAGTTGAACCTAAGAAGTGTACTTCCAAGTCTGTACTCCTAACTATAACTAAATTCTTAGATAATCATAAACCTCCCATGTCCACTGTTTAGAATAAAAAGTGCATATTATCTGTATATGATTTGACCATTGTGCCTTTATCAGATGGCACATCCTTTACTGAGTCAGAGTTATGATCTGAACTCTGCATTTCAGAACCTGAAAACACAGACTTTCTGTTGTTTAAACCATCAAAATGTTGGCAAGGTCTTTCTCTGGAGACATCATGAAGAACAGATTTACTTTCAATCTCATTCATGTGTCTGTAGAACTGATTTTCTTTCCATTGTAGTATTGAAGACTCCTTATTGGCTATCAGTTTGAAGTGTCCACTACATTTTTGAGCCACTTTACAGAGCCTTAGTCCTTAGGTTTATTCAATATCACTACTAACTTCATCAAAAAGAGTATCTGTAATGAAGGAATTGTAGATAAAAGTATTATATAGTGCAAAATAGTCATGGGACATATGCTTTCTAACCTTTGCTATATACTCTAGTTGATTTATGTTGCTGTAATAAACACCACAACTGTTATGGTTTTGGTCCCTGTCCCTTTAAGAGACAATTTCCCTCCCCATCCGCTGAGGCAGGGTGATCTTCAGCTTCCGGCCTGAGCTCACTCCCTTTTCCATCTTCCTCTCAGAGAGGCAGCTTCGCTTCTGCCTCTCTTCCCCTTTTTCTGTTTCTCTCTCTCTCTCTCTCTCTCTCTCTCTCTCTCTCTCTCTCTCTCTCTCTCCTCTTCCTCTCTCCTTTAATAAAGCTTTATGTCTATTTTCTGTGTCTGTGCTGTTAAGCTGCCACTGCTGCCACCATTAATCTGCCGCCACCACTGCTCTGGTCACACGTGTTCCACAAGTCTCCATGCAGTTATGCACAGCTGCTCAGCTACTAAGTTTTTAAGAACAAAATTGGTGCCATGTGACCCCCGAACCAGGTTGCTTTTCCACTCTCGCCACCGTGAATTGGACTGGTCCTGGGGCCCAGTCCGCCCACGCGTTAGCACTGCACACTTTCCGTGCAGTGCATTTGACTGAGGACCGGGTCCTCAGTTTTATCTTTTTTTTTTTTTTTACTTTTTTCTTCTCTCGATGGTTAACTGCTGCTCAGAGCAGCTCCCTCTGGCCTCTCTGGGTTCTGGGTCGTCAGAATCCAGCTAGGTCATAGCACTCAGGTTATGGGACCCGGGTGTTCGCACGGCTCTGCATCCCACCTATATTTCTTTCAGAAGATGTTCTGATATAGGCCCTGGGTGCTTTCCACAGGTTTTCACGATTTTGGCTCTGGATAGCAACCAGCTCTCCGGCTTTTAAACTTCCAGCCAGCTTTTTTAATTCCAGCCATGGCATAGTGCAATTTTTTTTTCGGTTTCAGCCTTTTGCCCCTCCCCTCTGTGGCTTCTGTTATGTCATGGCGGCTCAGCAACAGAGCAGATCATGCCTTTAGGTCCCTCTCATTAAACTTAAAGTCCTTACAGCTCAAAAATTGTAACTTTTTTCTCCACAACACGTGGCTGCTGCCATCTTGGCTGAGGGCCAGGTGGATCAGGTGACTCGTCGCCATCTTGGCTGAGAGCCAGGTCAGGTGACCAAGCTCTCCTAATTTCACCCTGCCTTTTCACCAGGTCTTCACTAAAATTCTCCTGTTAACTCTGCTACATGTGTTTTGTGCAAATGGTATGTCTCTGATAGGGCCCATCAGAGATATCCACATTGCCCAATTCCCATTCACTCTTTCTATGTATAATAATTGTTCTTTATATCTCATTTCAGACAACAAAATCCTAAGTCTCATATTTTAAACTGGTATGTACTTTTAAGTCTCTTACAAAAATGCCTTAAGCTGTTCTCTACCATTGCCAATTCTGACATTAACCTTCCATTGCCAGCAGTTTCTTTCTGCCTTTTTTACAAGTCTGGATCTTACCTGTTAAGAGCCAATATACTACAGCTATATTTAATCCAGCCCTCAACTGTTCAGAGATCTGGGGAATGTGATATTTAAATATTTAATTATTAAAAACTTTTCATAACAAAAAGAGACAGGTTGGCTCCTAGCAGCAGCTCTCTTCTTCCAAAGAAGACAGACGCGTGCAGAACAACGTCCTGCAGTTTGCTTCGACTGCCAAGCACTGACCATTGGGTAGACTGCCTTTCATCTAAAGACCTCCAGATGTGGACAGAATCACTGGAATCGACAAGCCTAGCTTCTCAGGTCAAGGTAGGCCCGTCTTCCTACAGATTTCTTAGCCCACAAGGTCTTCTGGAACCTGGCAGGCCTGTGCTAACCAACAAAGGTCAAGTGCAAACTTCAGAGACTGTGCAGGACCTAAAAGAGTAGCTCTGGGTGCCAACCAAGTAAGTTCTCTTTCATTTTTTAATCAGTAACTCAAGTAAAACCTTATCCTTCTCAAAGATCTCTGACAGTTTGATAGCTGAGAGGTTTTCCCAGATTACCTCACCAAACAAATTTCAAATCAAATTTATCTCTTTATGCTACAGTCATTATATGTCTAAAACTTCTGTTTCCACAAATTCAAGGAGTTCTTGTGAGTTCAAGGGAGCCAAATTAAAGAATCCATCTTAAACAGGTCAGATACCCGCTCAATTCCCTGGTCCAAAATATTTTCTTTAATTTAACTTTGTTCTTTGTTCTGCCAATACCTTAGAGACACCAGACATTTCCATGCCACAGACAGCAGTCAGAAGCAAAGAGACCAGCTATGCCAGGATGTGACCAGCACCCAGCCTTCTCTCGGGTTCTCCCCAAAGACGAGGCCCACAATCAGCCGGAAGCAGTCTTGAGAATTCGCCACCCCAATTCCTTCAAATTGTGGTGTCTAATCTACTGCTTTTTATTATAAGGAAGACCTGGGAATGTTATGGTTTTGGTCCCTGTCCCTTTAAGAGACAAGCCACACCCATTCCCTCCCCATCCGCTGAGGCAGGCTGATCTTCAGCTTCCGGCCTGAGCTCACTCTCTTTTTCATCTTCCTCTCAGAGAGGCAGCTTCGCTTCTGCCTCTCTTCCTCTCTCTCTCTCTCTCTCTCTCTCTCTCTCTCTCTCTCTCTCTCTCTCTCCCTCTCCCACTCTCCTTTAATAAAGCTTTATGTCTATTTTCTGTGTCTGTGCCATTAACCCACTGCCTGTTCACCCGCTGCCCTGGTCACACCTGTTCCGCGAGTCTCCGCTCAGCTACACGCAGCTGCCCAGCTACTATCTTTTTAAGAACAAAAGCAGCTTGAGGAAAAAAGAGCTTATTTTGACCTACAGCACATAGTCCATCACTAAAAAAAGTCAAGATGAAAGCTCAATAAGAACCAAAGTAGACATCTTAGAGGACCTCTTCTTAATGCCTTGCTTCCTTTGGTTTGCTCAGCTTTCATTCGTATACAGCCTCAACCAACCTGCATAGAAATGATACCACTCAGACTAGGCTGGGACCTCTCACAATGGTCACTAATCAAGATGATTCTATGCAGATATATACGCAGGTCAATCTGACATAGGCAATTTCTAAATTGAGGTTCCTTCTTCCCACATGACACTGGTTTATGTGAAGTTGACAGTAAAAACAACTGGTATACTGTATAATATAATCATAGGATTGATATCTCTTGGACTTTCCAAAAATATCAAGTTAGAATACAATCATAAATCCTGTAGCCAGTCTGAGGAAATTGCAAAACTTCATGAATATCAGGAGGTATATGTCAATAAAGGGTACATTAAGATATATTTAAAATACTCATTTTGTCAGGATTATATTTTACATAAGAGATCTTTATACTCCTCTGCATATGAACAGTGCACCATTTATCCCTACACAATCAGACATCCATTTTATTTCAGGTCTATGAATGGTGTTGCAATATTTAGTCATAAATTCAAATATTCGGCAATTCAGTTTCTCTATCAGAAAGAACACCATGAATTTTGTGAAACATATTTATCTTCCTAATTTTCCAGGCTTGTGCCACCTCCTTGCTGCAAATTGGACTTTTTAGTTTCATAGAGGAGATTAAAAAGGAGATAATTGGCAAATATGTGTCTTTTTCAGTGTTTTCTTTTTTAAGCCCTCTTGAATTTTTCCTGATCTCAATACTTTGCAACTCCACTATGGATTTGCCAGTTCAAACATCATTTGAAACTCTGTCTTAGGTATTTGAAATGAAGGACACCCAGTTCATGCTAAAACTGACAGAGTTTTTACAGAGTATCTGGGAAAAGGAAATCAATTTTTATAACATTTTAAACAATATGTTTAATTGTTTAAGTGCCATTTTCAGTAAAGTATTTATGTTCTTTACAAAAGGATAAATTATAGATTTTACAAATAAAATATTGCAGCCTCTCACTTAATCTTTCCTTATAGTCATCTAGTCTCAAAGAGTATCCATATATTTCAAATGCTTTTAATTTTAATTTATTAGTAAATAGCCTAGTAATAACTACTTGTTTATTTTCAAATAAGAGAAGTATCACTGAATTTCCTAAATTACATTTACAATGAAAGATGTTTTATGTTAGTGTCTTAGATCTTGACAAATGATGCAGGATATTCATTAGTTTAATATTTCTACCCCCATTGTGACACAAATATATAGTATCACAGCATAATTAATGTGAAATTATTCAACAAAGTAGAGAAAATTCAATAAGCACTACCTGCAAGTTGTAATTCTCAAGCATGTCTTCAGAATTCTTCAGCTGAAAATTACATGAGATATCATGAAAAACTTGTATTTTCCATTATCGTCCCTTACTTGTTTTTACTTTTCCTCAAGAAAAAGGGTAAAAGTTAATATATGAATTCTTAGACCCCCATGAATCTTCAGACAAAAGGATATGGACCATGAAGATGTCAAAAGAATAATTATTGTCATCAGTATATATCTTATTGTAACAGAGATTAGAGATCAGAGGATAAACCATAAAATAACAAAGTGAAGGTAATGTCATAGCCTTTTCTCATTAGGCTCGAGTGTATGTAAAACATAAAAAGTAGCCTGCTGAATTTTAAAATAATAAGAGCCAGATGTCATGGAGATTCTGTTATACTTCAATCAGTGTTTTCATTTTCCAGACTTCAGTTTTCCATAAACAAATTTAAGTGATTGGGTTTATAGAGTCACTAAACATTAATGACAGGCCTTTTAAAATAAATTTGACTTACTCTGTTATTACTATTTGGATAATAATTTTATTGACTTTCATTTTATTAATATATTTTATAATATAAATTTCATTGTAATTTTCATTATGAAGCCAAATAATTTATTATTATTATTATTATTATTATTATTATTACAGTATTAAGTTGTACTTATCATTATAAGACATATGTTATTAGATTATAATATTCTAAGTCAATAACATTCAATAAAAATTCCAAGTGTAGTGGTCTCAGTTCTTCAATTAAAGACATCAATTGGCAGAAAGAACTAATTAATTAAGAAATCTATTTGTTGCCTACAAAAATATGGCTCATTGACAAAGACAATCATACCTTAAAAGTTACAGATTAAAAAGTAATCCAATGACATGAAGGAGAAATAAATCAGTAGTAGGCAAACTTGTTCATGACAAAATAAACTGGGAGCAAAAATTTATTGCAAAAGTGGTAAATAAGAACATTACATATCTATAAAGAGAACAATCATTGAAGAAAATATTGCTGTTGTAAATAGATATTCAGAAAAGTTTGGTTTACCCATAAAACAAACATACAAGATCTTAAGAGAAAGATAAATCCAGATACAATGATAATGGGTATCTTTGACATCTCAGTTTCACAAATAGATCATCTAGCCACAGTATCAATAAAGGATTCACAGAGTTAATTTGCGTGATAAATTAAAGCAACTTAACAGAAGTGTTGAGGATATCCCATCTAACGGCTGTGAAATATACATTCTTATTATTATCTCATCAAACTTTCTCCTTAAATCAATCATACTGTAAGGTATGAAGCAACTATTACCAAACAGAAAAATATTGAAATAACTCTTGGTGCAGACCCAGAATCCACCTAATTCTTTTTTTTTCTTTCAATGTTATTGCCATACTTCTATGTTTTTTTTTACATTCAAATATCTACACTTCCTTCTCTTCTCCCAATCCACTCACACTCTCCTCCACCTCCTCCTCCCTCTCCCTCCCTGCTTGAGAGAGGGCAGGGAACCCCGCCCTGTGGGAAGTCCAAGGCCCTCTCCACTACATCCAAGCCCAGGGAGCTGTGCATCCATATAGACTAGGGTCCTAAAAAGCCAGAACATCCCACAAAAACAAGTCCCATTGCCTTTATCAATGGCTTCTCAGTCAGCCCCCTTTGTCAGCCACAATCAGAGTCTGGTTTGATCACATGCTCATTCAGACCCGGTCAAGCTAGATTTGGTGAGCTCCCATTAGAACAGGCACACTGCCTCAGTTGGAGGACCAACCCCTCTCGGTCCTGACTTCCTTGCTTGACTTCTCCTTCCTTCTGTCTTTCAAATGGACATTGGGAGCTCAGTCCATTGCTCTGATGAGGGTCTTTGTCTCTATTTCCATCTGTCGCCAGATGAAGATTCTATGGTGATATTCGAGATATTCATCAGTGTGATAGTGGGGCAAGGACAGTTCAGGCACCCTCTGCTCTGCTGGCCAAGGACCTAGCTGGGTACAACCCCATGGACACCTGGGATGCCCTCTAGAGCCAAGTCTCTTGCCAACCCTAAAATGGATCCCTTAATGTAGGTATCTTCTTCCCTGCTCCTATATCCGCCCTTCCTCCATCTCTACCCTCCCACTCCCCAAAGCTCTTGCCTATCCTTCCCTTCTCCCTTCCATCTCCCCTTCTCCCCTTCTCCAAACTTTAACCCCACCTGTGCCCCTACCCCCATGATCACAACTTTTGCCCAGCAATCTTGCTTGCTTCCAGTTTCTAAGAGGATCTCTATATGTTTTTCTTTGGGTTCACCTTCTTATTTAGCTTCTCTAGGAACACGAATTATAGGCTCAATGTCCTTTATTTATGGCTAGAAACCAATTATAAGTGAGTACATCCATGTTCATCTTTTTGGGTCTGAGTTATCTAACTCAGGATGGTGTTTTCTATTTCCATCCATTTGCATGCAAAATTCAAGATGTCATTGTTTTTTTACCGCTGAGTAGTACACTAATGTGTATATATTCCATACTTTCTTTATCCATTCTTCCATTGAGGGGCATTTAGGTTGTTTCCAGGTTCGGGCTATTACAAATAATACTGCTATGAACATAATTGAACAAATGCTGGATCCTGAGGTAGATTGGTTCCCAATTTCCTAAGAAATTGCCATACTTATTTCCAAAGTGGTTGCACAAGTTTGTATTCCGACCAGCAATGGATGAGTGTTCCTGTTACACCACATCCTCCCCAGCAAAGGTGTTTTTGATTTTAGCCATTCTGACAGGTGTAAGATGGTATCTCAAAATTGTTTTGATTTGCATTTCCCTGATTGCTAAGGAAGTGGAACATGACCTTAAGTGTCTCTTGGCCATTTGAACTTCTGTTGAGAATTCTCTGTTCAGTTCAGTGCCCCATTTATTAATGGAAGGATCTTCCATGCTCTTGGATGGGTAGGATCAACACAGTAAAAATGGCAATTCTACCAAAAACAATCTATTAATTCAAGGCAATCCCCATCAAAATCCCAACAAAATTCTTCACAGACCTTGAGAGAACAATAGTCAACTTTATATGGAAAAACAAAAAACCCAGGATAGCCAAATCAATCCTATACAATCAAGGAACTTCTGGAGGCATTACTATCCCTGACTTTAAACTCTATTACAGAGCTACAGTAATGAAAACAGCTTGGTACTGGCATCAAAACAGAGACGTTGAACAATGGAATAGAATAGAAGACCCTATTTAAACCCACAAACCTATAAACACCTGATTTTCAACAAAGGAGCTAAAAGTATACAATGGAAGAAAGAAAGCATGTTCAACAAATGATGCTGGCATAACAGATGTCAACCTGTAGAAGAATGAAAATAGATCTGTATCTATCACCATGCACAAATGGATTAAAGACAGCAATATCAATCTGAGCACACTGAACCTGATAGAAGAGAAAGTGGTAAGTACTCTACAACACATGGGCACAGGAGACCACATAACCCTAGTAGCACAGACAATAAGGGCAACATTGAATAAATTGGACCTCCTAAAATTGAGAAGCTTCTGTAAAGCAAAGGACACTAAGGATTCTACTGAATGGGAGAAGATCTTCACCAACCCCACATAAGACAAAGGTCTGATCTCCAAAATATATAACGAACCCACCTAATGCTTTCATCTAATTATCTCCAGACTTATTTGTTATATTGCATGGAGTACCACCTCCTTCCATCCTACGTCTGTTCCTAGGGAAGTACACCTCTAAGTGCAGATCTAGCTTAGCTTTTCATTATCAACTCTCCTTTAATACTAATTCAATTCTCTGGGGACCCAACCTCTTGGTCTGGACCTTTATCCTCCAATCTCTTTCCTGAGGTCCCTTACAGTCTTTTCTCCTAGCCTATCTCCATTCCATTCTGTCACCTGAAGACCCACAACAGCACTAGTGTCTAGTTGGGGTAGCAGCAACCAAAAAGCAGAATACCCACCTAACAAATGCAAAACCACATACTGATACTTAGAAGCATATCGAGCACCACAATTGTAGATGCTTAGACTTCAGTGAAAAAACACAAGCATGACCAGTCAAGACAATATAACTCCTCCATATTCCTGTAGCCATTTTGTAAGTAGAAACTTAGAAATGCAATATAGCTGAACCACAAAACAAGTACTGCAAAATATCAATTGTGAATATGTTCAAGGGCCTTAAAAAGGATATAAATAATCCCTTAATGAAGTCAATGAAAACATAAAAAGTTGCATGAAGTGATGGAAATAATTCAAGACATTAGAGTAGAAATTAATGAAGAAATAGTATCACTAAAGAAAATCTGAACTGAAATAAAAATTAAGATGAAAAATCATAATGTCAAATGCAACAAGGGCCAGTCCTCCACTCAGTGACGTCTCTGCAGGACCCCCTCCAGCAGGGCTGTGTAAGCTCAGGTAACTAGCCACTCCTGTTTATTTGCTAGTGCCTCTGCTCTGGAAATCTGTGATCTGGGAGTAAGTGTCCCATTTCTACCCTTAGCAAACAGCTGTCTCTCCCTCTCTGCCATGCTGTCGTCTGAGGCCATTGTGTAAATAGAATCATGCAAGACATGACTGTTAAGAATTAGCTTCTAGGGGCTGGAGAGATGGCTCAGTGGGTAAGAGCACTGGTTGCTCTTCCAGAGGTCCTGAGTTCAATTCCCAGCAACCACATGGTGGCTCACAACCATCTGTAATGAGACCTGGGTGCCTTCCTTGCCAGCATAACATTGTATGCTTAATTAATAAATAAATCTTTTTTAAAAAAGTCTTTAAAACAGATTTAAAACATGGAAAAGAGGGTCTCAGGTGTCAAAGAAAAAGTAGAAGAAATGGATATCACAGGCAAAGAAAATGTTAAACCAAAAAACAATCAAGGCACCAAACATCTAGAAAATCTGAGATACAAAAAAAAATCTATGAAAAATAGGGATAGAAAAAGGAGAAGAAGCACAAGTCAAAGGCACAAAAGTATTTTTAACAAAATCATAGATTTTACCAATTTGAAAAGGGTTGACAATCAATGTAGTCCATAGTGTGAATTCTAATTGGTCTTAATAATAAAAGTCCAGAGTCAGATATTAGGAGGTGAAAGCCAAAAGATCAGAGAAGCAGAGAAGCCAGCCTCTAGTTCTTTCCTCTACTGAATACTCAGACCAAAAGGTGATCCTATCCCTACAAATCTGCCACGGACTGGCTCAGGGGAGCCACTCAGACCATGGGAGAAGCAGGGTCTTGGTAACAGGAAGGCACAAGTTCAGTGAATGACAGACAGACACAACACACAAGAGAATGGTTGGAATCCACTGGGATTTTGCTAAATTCATGTTTTCATTATATAGTATTCAAACAAAGAACAAATCAGAAGGTCATATATCATTGGTTGGCATACTATGAAAGCTTCTTTTAGTCACACCAGCAATATTTAAGAAAAGCATATTATCAGGGACAGGTGTTAGACATAAAGCATCCTTAGAAGAGGAAATCTTGTCCTTGGGAACGTAAACCTCAAACAAGTGGTTTCATAGTATGAATATAAAGTTTCTGTCTCATTATCGCTATAATGGCCCTTCCTCTTTCTAACCCTTTCTTTATTTCATCTAGTGACCAAATATGCCTAATCAGCTCTCTGCACCTGCTTAAATATACTTTTTTGTACCTTCTTATGCAGGAGACACTATGGGGGGATCTATCAAGCCTATCCATAAAGTTCAAAGTATAATATAACAGTCTTTGTCCATCAACATTAACCCACCTATTCCCTTGCTCATCATACACCCCGTGTATGACAAAGGTTCTGCTGTAGTCTTATACATTCCCATACTTTGCCTCCCTATTCCAGAGATGTTCCTGAAGAGATAATCCTTGTCTTGTAGATATATAGAATATTGTTATTATAAAAGAGATTTGCAAAGCCCATACCTTGCATAGCCAGCTAATCGAGAAACCTGTCTATGCCTCAGCAGTGGCTAATACCAGGCCATCTGCCATTGACCTCCAGGAAGCCTAGTCCCAGAGGACACTTAGCTCCTGCCCGGAATAATGACATATGTCATGTCACACAGATGACACTGGAGTTGGTATGGCATGAATCCTAATGTTGAATGCCATGAATCCTCAGACTGAATGTTGACTCTGTAATCTCAGACTGAATCCTGAGCTCTTGTCCCCTCTTGCTTTATAATCCTCTCTCCACCAGCCATATCACTTCTCATCTCTGCCTGTATAGTTCTTGGATTAAAAGTGTGAACCACCAATGCTTGGCTCTGTTTCTCTTTTAGAGGGATTCAATCTCATATATCCCAGGGTGACCTTGAAGTCACAGCGATACATCTGCCACTGTCTCCTGAGTGCTGGAATTAAAGATGTGTGCCAGCACTGCCTAGCCTCTATGTCTGACTAATGTGGCTAGCTCCACACTCTGGTCTTAAGGCAAGCTTTATTTGTTACAATACAATCAAAATATCACCACAGTGATCTCATGGCAATATCCCACCCAATATTTCCAACTTGTGGAAAAGTATTAAAGAAAACCTCACATCCAGGTATGATGGTACATGCCTTTAATCCCAGCACTCCAGAGGCAAAAGACTGTTGAGCTATTGTTGTCAGAGACTGCTGATTTGTTTCTGGCCACCGAAAACCTAAATAATCACACAGAAACTGTACTAATTTAAACACTGTTAGGCTTATTATCTCAGAATTCTTATTAACTAATTCTTATATGTTGACAGAAGTTTCTGTCCCATCTGGTCCCACAGCCACTCAGTCCCAAAAAAAACATACAGAGGCCTACATCAATTATAAACTGGTTGGCCTATTAGCTCAGGCTTCTTATTAAATCTTATGTATTACATCCTAACCTATAATTCTTGTCTGTGTTAGCTATGTGGCTTGGTACCTTATATAAGTGAGGCATTCTCATCTTTTTACCTCTCTGTCTGGGTGACAGCTGCAGACAGATTTTTCCTTTTCCCAGAATTCTCCTGTTCTGGTCACCCCTCCTCTACTTCCTACCTGACTACTGGCCAATAAGTGTTTTATTAAAATAGTACAATAAATGAGTACAAGGCCATTGTCCCACAGTACTTCCCCCTTATTTAAAAGAAAAAAACTTGGAATCTAATCTCTTTGTTTAGTTTTATTCCTAACCATTATCCATAAAAACTTATAACCAAGATTCTAAAAAAAGAAAGATATTCATAATCCATTTTGGGGAATGTGGGCATAGTTTTCCAGGATACTTCCTGTTGATTGGAGGTGCTGATAATCTTATGGGAACCTAGAGAAAATTTAGAATTATGATCAAGTCCTGAAAGGAGTATTCTGTGATGCTTTATTATCTCAGTCAGCAGTCTGGAAACTGTTCAGTATGTAGAACTCAGACATCTGGGCCATTTGCTCTTATTGGGGATTTCTCAGGGTTTCATCCTTGATCAAACCTTATTTTTCTTAATCCAGAATAAACCTGCAGCCTCTCACTTCCTGTGGAAACAAAAGCAAAACCTCTTCTCCAGAGTAGCATATCTTTTGACTTAAATTTTAAAGTCAAGGCATTTTCAAAATACATATGTTGGACTGATTCAGCAGTATTTAAAATCAAATGTCTTTTAGCAGATATTGTTCCTTCCTCAGTCATCAAACAATTCAAAGACAACATAATAACACACAGTATTCAGATTCTCTGTGTATTTTCCATCTTTATATGGCTTTATGTTAAACTGTATTTTTTATTGTTATTTTAAATTTTTGTTTTGTTTCGTTTTTTGAGGCAGGATTTTTCTGTTTATCTTTGGCTGATATGGGAGGGTCTTCTGTTTGAGCTGATTTCATTGGTTAATAAAGAAACTGCCTTGGCCCATTTTATAGGCCAGCCCTTAGGTGGGTGGAGTAGACAGAACAGAATACTGGGAAGAAGGGAAGTTAGTCAATCATCATGCCTCTCCTCTCTGGGCAAAAAAAATCGCCATGCCTCTCCTCTTTGGGACAGTTGCCATGAAGCCAGCCACCAGGTCAGACACACTGAATCTTTCTCGGTAAGCCACCACTTCGTGGTACTATAAAGATTATTAGAAATGGGTTAATCAAGATGTGAGAATTAGACAATAAGAGGCTGGAACTAATGGGCTAGACAGTGTTTAAATGAATACAGTTTGTGTGTTATTATTTTGGGTTTTAAGCTAGCCAGGTGGCCGGGAGCTGGGCAGGAATGCAGCCTGCTGCTCTCCACACTACATTTGGCTGTTCTGGAACTCACTTTGTAGATCAGGCTGTCCTTGAACTCACAGAGATCTACCCGCCTATGCCTTCCAAGTGCTGTGATTAAAGCTATGTGCCACAACAACCAAGTTTTCACTTTTTTATTTTTTAAGAACTTTATCCTTTTTTGTCTTTCAAGCCTGCATACATTTTTAAATTCTAAATGTAGAGGATTTTTTTCATCTTTGAATCTATCTTTACTGTATATTGCTCTTTTTCTGACTACATGAGTCTTTAATTTGCTAAGCAATATGCCTGAGATTGATGGCTGGATCTACCCATTCCTTAGCTTTCTTAGAGTCTAGAGTCATGGCAGAGGTACTGGCCAAAGCCATGTTTATTGCCAGAAATCTAGGGAGTTTCAAGGTCCATGCCACTACCTAGAAGCATGCTGTTGAATATTCATCAATACCATTTAAGTGTTTAATGTTGGGGCCTCTTAAAAGAGCTGCAAGGTTTTCAACTAAAACTGAGTCAGGAAGCCTATACTAAACAAGACACACTTTCCTCTAGAAAACAGAGCCTAGCTGAGAAAATATTGATATCAATAATCTGTGTTTACTCTGTTCTTTGGTGTCTAGAATTACTTCCCAAGCTCTTCAGGTTTTGTATGGATGTAGCTGTCCACATTTGGTGTCATTTGTTGACAGAGGATTCTGTTCTGCACAGTCCTGCAGCAGCTCAGTCAAAGAAAACACACAAAGGCCTACATTAATTATAAACTGATTCTCCTACTAGTCCAGGCTTCTTATTAACTCTTACTTCTTAAATTAGCCCATAACTCTTTTCTGTGTTAGCCACATGGCTTGGTACCTTTTATCAGCAATGCATTCTCATCTTACTTCCTCTGAGCCTGGGTGATGACTGCAGACTGACCTTCCTCTTCCCATAATTCTCCTGTTCTCATTACTTCAACTTCTACTTCCTGCCTGGCTACTGACCAATCAGCATTTTATTAAAACAATACAACATAAGTGACAGGGTACAAGACTATTGTCCCACAGTGCTTATATCTTAACACATTCCTATTATTTTGTATTTTACTGTGAGGCTTGTCATTTAGTGGTAAGGTTCCTGTGTATTGTTTTCTTTCTCCTTCGGAGGTTACATGGTATCTCCGTGACTCAGCCTTCTTTTCTCCTCTATCTCTGCTTGGAATTCTCACCTTGCTCCATTCTGCCCTGTGATAGGGCCAAACAGTTTCTTTATTCATTAACTAATAAAAGAAACATATGTACAGAAGGATTTACCACACCTTCCCCCTTTATGGCAAAATAAAAAAAAGTTTTAACTTTAACATAGTAAAATTACATATACAAACCAGTTATCGAGAAGAATTATAGTTACAATATTTAGTTCATTTACATTTGACAAATTAAAGAAAATACTCTATCATCAATCCTATCTTTGTGAGTCCAAAGTTTTATATATAATTTATCCTTTATCATGACTAAGGAAACTATCACTATAACTATCTGTTTTTAAATTGTCAAAGACCCTGGAAGGATATAATATTATCTAAGTAAAAATAAACTGAATTATAAGCAACTTCCAAGATAGAGTTGACACAGATATCTTGGTGCATGGACAGTCATCCAAAGTTCTTCTGTAAAATTGGGGCATCCCTATTCAGCCTAGAGGCCCATAGTACCTGGCAGGCTTTATATGAAGCAGGAAATTTAAAAGACTGCTTTGCCTATATTGACAGTTTGTCAGTTCCTTTCTCCTGTATCCTACAGAATGCCTGGCAGACTGTTTCATGAAGCAGGAACCCTGAAGGACTGTCTCGCCTTTAAGTAAGTTCAGCAGTCATTTTTCTGTGGGTCTTGAATGTCCAGTTCATACAGCAATACCATCAAGTAGTCCAGGCAAGAGCAGTTTCTTGCTGAAATGGCTAACAAACTCCGTAGGAGCCTCTTTGATGCCCATCATCCTTTTGGAGTAGATTGGTGCTGCCAGGAGCAGATGTGTCTCATTTTTGAGAAAATTCTAAGTTTTTAAAACATTTTAAATGCCATATTCTGTAGCCTTTGAAAGGTTTGAAGAATGCCTCTTCATCTTAAATATATCTCTGTACATCTAGAAAACCCAATTAACAAGACTACAAACTTGACTATTATAGATGACTATCTATCTAATAACATGTATTTCTTAATTATATACTGCATTTTAAATGAGCTACACACAGTACCTAAATCAAGAGCAGAAATATACATATAACAAAATTATCCTTAAATTTGTATCAATAAACCAAGATCCATATCAATGCAAAGTATTCATCTGTATAGCATATCCCCCTTTAAATATAAAAATACATTTACAAACAACCATTTAAGGAATTTTGGCATTATTTTCTCCAAACTGATTCCTGTTGTTTGTTGGTCAAATTATTTTTAGGGTTTATGGAGAACTGTCTGTGGGTCATGTTCCATCAAACCATATTAGCCAGAAAGGAATTCACAGCTTCTATCCTCTGAGGAAACAAAAGCAGAACATTTTTTTCAAAGTAACATAACCTTAGACTCAAAATTTGAAGTAAAGATACCTTTATCTTGTTTTAACTTAGCAGACCCCAGAATCAAATGTCTCTCTGCAATCAACTATTCAAAGAAAGCACAGTAATATATGTAATCCAAACTCTTGTGAATATTCCATCTTTACATGTCTTATTTTCCCTTACTCCTTTAATCTACAACTATCTGCACTGTTTTATTTTACTTTTCCTGTCTCTTTAAAGACTTTACTTATTTTTATAACTCTCTATATTCCTTTTTACCAGAAAACCATGAGAACTAGTAGTTTCTGCCTAGAGATCTCTGAGTTTAAGGCCAACCTGGTCTACAGATCCAGATTAAGGACAGTCAAGCATAGACCGTAAAGGAAACTGTCAAAACCAGAAAGTTGATGAAGATGTAATTGTATGAGAAGCCTATGTTCCAGTCCTACAAAGTAACAGAACTTGGCAGCTTTGGTCATGTTTTTCCTGGCTTTAGAGTCGAGTACAGAAGAAAAGGGTTATTGAATATTACTCTGCAACTAAGGAAAACCACTGAGGTCAGGCATATGTCAGAGGCCAGTGAAGGTGAAGTCTAGAATTTCTTGGAGAACTTAAAATCTTAGAAATGCCAGAGTCACTGAATACCTGCTGAGGAGAGTTGCTAACTGGGACTAAAACAAGCCCAAGAAAAAGAAATGAAAAATGTTGGAGATCTGAGGCATGTTTAACATCAGATATTGAAATACAGAGATTCGGGATTGTCCAGTTGGTTTTTATGTCTTACTTTGGTCCAGTATTTCCTCCCTATGCTCCCTTGCCACATTTTGGAACAGTAATGTATATCCTGTGCTATTTTATGTTGGAAATACATGTTCTGTTTTTGATTTTGATTTTATTTAGGTGATTATTACAGTTAAGAGAGTGCATGAATCTCAGAAGAGACTTTGAATTTAGAATTTTTAAACATTGTTGAGACTGTAATATACTATGGGAATTTTTGAAGATGAACTAAATGCATTTCTCATGATATTGTTACAAGTTTATAGAGGACATGGAGTGAAATATGTTAATTTGAATGCAATTGGCCTCCAAAAGTTCATAGGCTGTGATACTATTAAGATGTTTGGAAATTTTGGAATAGATGTGGCCTTATTGGAGGAAATGTATCACTGTTTGTTATAGGGAGTGGGGGGGCTGCTTGTCATTCTAGCCACCTGAGAGGAGTGCAGATCCTTTTTTTCATCCAGCCTGGCTAGCTTACACCTGAAATAATCACACAGAAACTGTATTCATTCACTCATTCATTAGAGATAATGTATCCATTATCTCTAGCCCCTTATTGCCTAACTCTCACAGATTAGTTTAACCCATCTCTACTAATGTGTATCACCACTTGACTGTGGCTTACTGGCATTAGTCTAACCAGTGTCTGTCTTGGGCAGGAGAACCATGGCTTCTGCCACTCTGCCCTTCTTCCCAGAATTCTGTTCTGTCTTTCCTGCCTACCTGAGTTCCACCCTTTCAACTAGCCCAAGTCAGTTTCTTTAATAGCCAATGAAAGCAACACAAATACAGAGGGACAGTATTACACCAACTGTTGGAGTGGGATTGATGTCTCCTTTGATCAGCCTCAGTGTGACACTCAGTTCACTTACTGGTGTCTATGGATCAAGATGTAGGACTCACCTCCTTCTTTAATACCATGTCTGCATGAACACTGTAGTATCCAACCAAGATGATAATGGATTAAATCTCTGAATCTGTAAGCTACCTCATTAAATGTTTTTCTTCATAAGAATTGCTGTGGCCATGGTGTTTCTTCACTGCCGCAGGAAATGCTTCAGCCAGTAGCCTTTAAGTTACTTGCCCACTTGGGTGTGGCCACTTATGCTATAAATGCCAATGTAAAGTACATGCTTTCTCTTTTGGCTGCTTTTTGGTTGCTGTTTCCCATTCAAGCAGAGGACTGTTATCTGTGAATCTACCCCTAAATAAATAACCCTTTATTATACTTAATTCTGAGCTAGTGTGGGATAGCATTTTAGCATCTGTCTTTACCTAGTGCCCCACATGGAATCCAAAATCCATACCTACTGGGAGGACATGTCTAAAAGGCCTAAATGGTCCATAGCCCAGAAGGTCTCCCACCCAACATGCCTGGCTTGCTTTCAGCTACTAAGTGCTTTTTTGTATAGCCACCGCCACAGGGCAGCTAAGTGTGTGGCAACTTGTAAAATTTCCAAGCTTGCATACATTCCCCCGACCACTGCTGTGTTCCCTGTCATATGGCAACTTGCACAGCTTCTGGTTTGTGCCCCCTGCTCGTGGGTTCTGGGCTTTTTGCTCAGTGTACAGAATTGATTTAATTGCTCTTAATTTGTCAAACAAGCATATTTGTCAGTATTTAACTAGCACCAAAGCAGAAAACCAAAGCAGTGCAGGACAATTCATGCCACTGGTCACAACTCTGCAATGGTGATACCTGCTGGACAAAAAAAAATATTACACTTAAAACAATTTACTGAATCTCATAACACAGGAAAGTATTTGATTAATAAATCAATATAACTAAAAGTTATATAATTGCAGACAACATTACATTTCAAACTTTTAATAACATTTTTGCTGATACTATGAATTGTATTCTGCAAAGTTTATATGGTTATTGTAATGCATCCATTTATTGGCTACTGGGACTCAATTTTTTCTTCATATTATATCCTTAAGAAGATGGTTTGATAACAGAGCCAAGAATGAGGCACTTTTAGAAATGATACAGTCTTTATATACTAATAATAGTGAACAGCTAGCTGACAGGGTTAATACCATCAAATATCAAAGGTTACCTGAAAAAAAATAATACTATTGAAAAAGGATAAAATTAGTCTGACACACAAAATTCAATCCATGAAAAAAGGTTACTGAGAAATTATCAGAAAGAATTCAAACTGTTGAATTTGACAATCAAATCTGTTAAAAAGTTATAATGGGTTAGCAGATAGAGTATCAGTCCAGGAAGGCAATCTACATGCTATAAAAACAATGTCCAAAGATGAGGTGTTATCTTTAAAGAAAAAACTCTAGACCTTGGAATCACATGTACAGAAGGAGTACCAGAGGCTAGGTGCCTCAATGAAATCAATAGAAATATATACAGGGCAGGAAATTCAGGACTTACAAAGAGAGTAGTAAAAAGATTTAAAACGACTAAGGAAATTATTAGAGCTGATGAACATGGAGAGAAGGTAGAAAGACAGGAATTAACATCACCTGTAGCTGTTAGAGATGACTTACCTAGGGTTTTAGCTTCCTACCCTGTAATCTACTCTGAAAAAGCATCAAGTTCTAAATGCCAAAAGGTTCCAAAGAAGGTAGATGGATACCTATCGGAATGAATGATCTAAAAGCAATTAAGCATGCAATAGTATCTTATGGCTTGCATTCGGCATTTGTTATGGAGATGATAAATCATGGACTTCTAGCAATATGGCTACCCTGCATGACTGGCTTTAATTAGTTTCAGCAGTCCTGGATGATGTGCCACAATTGCTATGGAAATGTAATTTGAGAACAGGCAAAAATTTTAAAACTCCAGGGAAAAGCAAAAGAACTTGAGACTTCCCAAAATCAAATTCTAGGTGAGGCACTTATGCTGACCCATAGGCTTACACTCTTTAAAATGAACAAATCTTGTCCCCATGCCACAAAGCAGCCTGAAATGCTTGGGACAGGATTCAAGTACCAGAAAAACTAATTGAATCATATATGAGGGTTAAAGAGAGCCAGAGAGAATTATTTCATGACTTTTTACAAAGATTATCTAAGGTTTTACAAATAGGAGTACCAGACCCAGATGCTAGATGCGTACTTTTTGAAACTCTGGCTTTTTAAAATGCCAACTTAGAATGCAAAAAGAAAGAAGATACTTGTGCCATTAAAGGTTAGATCAACACCAATGGATGAATGGATCCTGCATGCAATGAATGTTGAGACATTTGACTATAATACTGAATCTTGGACAGGAGAAGCAATTTCCAAAGGTATGAGCAGACATCAAAATGCCATATGTTTAATTGTGGTAGAATAGATCATCTGAGGAGGGATTGCAGACAAGGAATTCCTAGGAATAATGTCTCCTCCGGTAATGACAAAAATGAAAGGTAACAGCCTTCTGGATTATGTAGAAGGTGTGGCAATGGTTCACATTGGACCAATGAATGCGGATCAACATAAGACACAAAAGGCAACCCAATACCATCTGGAAACTCCTTGGGGGGCCTCTTTCAGGCACCCAAGTCAAAAGTGGTCCAGTCATTCCCAGTCACTGTGGAGGACATGTCTCACCAGGAAAATTAAAAATCCAGAGCCTTCAAAAAAATACTAATGTAGGAGGTCCTTCTGTATTTCTGTTGCTTTCATCAGTTAATAAAAAACTGCCTTGGCTTTTTGATAGGGCAGGATTTAGATAGGTGGAGTAGACTGAACAGGATGCTAGGAGAAAGAAAGAAGAGTCACATGGATGCCATGGCTCTCCTCTCCAAGATGGACGTTGGTTAAGCTCATTCTAGTAAACCACAGTCAAGTGGCAATACAGATTATTAGAAATGGGTTGAATAAATATGTAAGAACTAGCCAATAAGACCTTAGAACTAATGGGCCAGGCAGTGTTTAAATGAATATAATTTCCATGTAATTTTTTCAGACATAAGCTAGCCAGGCAGCAGGGATCTTGGTGGGAATGCAGCCTGCCTCTCCTTTTATACCATACTGCTCTGGATTATGGAATAAACGAGTAGGATGAATCAAAAATTTCAATAGAAAATAGGAAATCTGTATTCTTGCATACTTCTATAAATGATCTAAGACCAAACCTAAGAATGCATATAAATGACATTGTAATTGTGGGTGTGATAGACATGGGTACAGACATGAGTAACATTACTTCAGAATCTTGGCCTCTTTAAGAGGCAGATGCTCAATTCCTAGGAAATGGAATCCTATCTCAAGTGAAACAAAGCAGAAGAAGGTTTGAATGCATAGGGCCAGAAGGGCAGTGAGGAAGGCTGAGGTCATTTTTGGCCAATATTTCAGTGAATTTATGTGGTCTTGACCTGCTGCAGCAATGGAATAGCCAGGTTAACATTTTGCAGTACCTGAAACTCATTTTTTCTAGGAAGCATATTATAAGATACTATACAAAAATTGTCACCAGCCATTCATGGTGTACATGACCAAAAAAGCAACTACCGAACTTTTAGATGTACCAATGTCCCTCCCTTTAATATGGTTAACTGAGAAACCAATTTGGGTTAAACAGTGGTCTTAACAGAAGACAAACTGTATGCTTTAGATCAGCTGGAACAGGAGCAACTAGATGCTCACCATATTGAAGAATCAACCAGCCCTAGGATTTCTCCTTTATTTGTTGTTAACAAGAACTTTGGTAAATAGAGAATGATGACAGATCTAAGAACTATCAACAAGGTAATTCAACCTATGGACCCTCTACAATCTAGAATTTTTCTGTCTTCTCTATTGCCAAAATGATGGCCTCTTATAGTTATTGATTTAAAGGATTGTTTCTACACTATACCTTTACATGAAAAGGACAGAAAAAAAATTGCCTTCACAGTGCCTATTTATAATAAATCTCAGCCTATGAGGAGATACAAGTGGACTGTCCTCCCAAGGGGACTGCTCAATAGCTCCACCGTATGCCAATACTTTGTAAGTCAGCCATTAGAAATAATACATAAAAATTTCTTAAATCTATAATTTACCATTACATGGATAGAACTAGCCAATAAGACATTTTATATCTGATATTTTATATCTGATTCAAATGTAGATACTTTAAAAAGAATGCTTGAAGAAGTAAAGAAAGTTTTGCCAAAATGTGGATTACAAAAAATACGAGAAGATATTCTGTCAATTACCTACATTATAAAGTACATTTACACAATGGAATACTATACAGAAGAAAGAAATAATGACATCTTGAATTTTGTAGGAAAATGGATGGAGCTAGAAAACATTATTTTGAGTGAGGCAACCCAAACACAGAAAGATAATTATCACATATACTCACTCATAAGTGGTTTTAAACATAAAGCAGAGAAAACCAGCCTACAAATCAACCTTCCAAAGAACTCAGACAACAATGAGGACACTAAGAAATACTTTCATAGATCTAATCTACATGGGAAGTAGAAAAAGACAAAATGTCCTGAGTAAATTAGAAGCATGGGGATCTTGGGGGAAGAATGAAGAGGGGAGGAGAGAGGCAGGAAGGGGAACAGGGAGAAAAATGTAGATCTCAATAAAAATAAAAATGATTAAAAAAATAGGCTTACAAAAATTAGAACACAAAAGGCACAAATTAGGAAAGAATGGTTGCAGACTCTTAATAACTTTCAAAGATTGTTAGGAGACATTTCCAGTGTATGACCAGCTGATGGGATAACACCTGATCTAATAGTTTATTTAAACAAAACCTTAAATGGTGACAAGGACTTAAATAGTCCCAGGGAATTAACAGCTGAAACGGAAGAGGAATTATTGTTGTTGAAGAAAAATTACAGGAGGCGCATGTGGATAGGGTGAATCCAAATCTTCTTCATTCTAGTCATATTGCCTTTCAGAATTTTCTCTACAGGAATTTTAATGCAAAGCGAAGATATTATCTTAGAATCGATCTTTCTACCACACAAACCAAGAAAAAATTAAAAACTTATGTGGTAAATGTCTCAGAATTAATTATAAAAGGAAAATTGAGAATTCCTCAACTAGCAGGTATAGACCCAGAAGAGATAATAGTGCCTTTTACTACTGATGAAGTTAAAAACTATTATGGGAAGACAATGAACCTTGGCAAAAGCATGTGTTAATGTTTTTAGGAAAGATTAATAACAATTATCAAAAACGAGATAGAATTAACCTTATGAAGAAAACTACTTGGAAGCTTCTCTGTATTGTATCGGACACAACAATAACTGGAACCCATATATTCTACACTGATGCAATCAAATCAGGAAAGGCAGGTTACAAATTAGAAGATTTAAGTAGAGTGGAACAAAGCCCTTATAATTCTGTCCAAAAGGCAGAATTATATGCCTTTCTCATGGTACTAAGGGATTTTAAAGAATCTCTTAATGTAATTACTGATTCACAATATGTAGAAAGAATTGTCTTATATATTGAAACCACTGAACTTATACCAGATAATACAGAACTGACTTCATTATTCATACAGGTTCAAAATATAATCAGGAATAGGACTTATCCCATATATATATAACATACATCCAATTCCATATGGGATATGGGTCTGCCAGGTCCACTAACACAAGGTAATGCATAAAATGATAGATTATTGATTGGAAGAGTGTTGAAGGCCTCAGAATTTCATAAGAAACATTATGTCAATAGCAAATGTTTAAAGAAAGAGATTTGTATTACATGGCAACAAGCTAAGTAGATTATAAAGAGATGTCCTACTTGTTTTTTTCTATAATAAAACACCATTACCTACAGGGAGTAACCCAAAGGGTAATCAAAGGAGTGAAATCTGGCATATGGATGTTTACCACTTTGCAGATTTTGGAAAATTAAAATTTGTATACCACACTATTGACACTTTCAATGGGTAAATACTTTGAGCTCAGAAAAGACATTTATTAGAATTTATGACCATAATGAGTATACCTGCAAAAATAAATATAATGGTCCAGCATATATCTCTAAGAAAATGAAACAGTTTTTTTTTTTGCTTATTATAGTGTAAAGCATATTACAGGTATATGGAACACTCCTACAGGTCAGGCCGTTATAGAAAGATCAAATCAAATATGCTAAACAAAAAGAAAGGGATGGAAAATACCCAGAGAAATAGATTGCATAATGCTATATTAACACTGAATTTTCTTAATGCTAATGAAAAATGGACAGCAGACGCAGAGAGACATCGGATAAAAGAAAAAAAAAAACTTCTGAATTAAAATAACCAGTGTATTTCAAGGATGTGCTGACCTCACAATGGAAACCAGGATATGTGCTACATTGGGGAAGGGGTTTTGGTTTCTCTTTTGTTTCCACAGGAGAAAAAAGCTGTGAATACCATTAATATTATTAAAGATTTTTTTGAAAAAGAAAAACCTCTTGAGAAAGATAAATGACTGCTTATTTATAGAGGTGACAATTATACAAGTGGTAAGAAAACCTCTTAAGGGTTGGGGCCGAGTTCTGTTCTTGTCATGCCAGAAAATACTCAACTTCAAAAAGTCAAGAGACCCTGGACATCTGGATTCCTAAACAGAAAAATATAACTATCCAAATAGGATCACCAAGGAAGAGAATTATGACTTATAAGGACAGGTCATCTGAGTGTAAGAATCTCTGAGCATAAACTAGAATAATAGTCATGACTCACTTAAAAATCAAAGCTGACTTTGGAGTTAAACAATGGCTCAGTCTTCTCTAAATCTAAGCATGTTGTTAAAAGAAAAATTCAGAGTTTTTTTCTCATGTCAAAAGCTGTCTGGTATGGGACAGAAAGAAGAAAAATTCAGAAAGAAATTTTACCTTTCTTCATAACATATTTTTGTCTCTATCATACATTTTATTGAATATGTGACTGTATAAATAATGTTAAATTTTCCACAGTGAGCAATGAATTTTCCTGCAGTAATCTTTGATGTTTCCAGGAAGGATATGGGTCCCCAGAACAATGACTCCATCTGGTTGATATGACATCATGATGCTGATAGTGCTAATATAAGACCTGTTTTGGGTACTATCTGCTCAATATGTTTACAACTTGGTTATCTGAAATGGTGCACTTTTTGCAATGTTCTGGCCGGAACTCCAAATAGGATCCCCAGAAAAACCCTACCAAATACTCAGAGACTATTTGCTATTATACCATACCATAATCTTGAAACTTAACCATCATTTTATTTTCACAGGATCCCATAGAAAGGACTTCACCCCCTTGACAGATGTAAGTAATTCTAGAAGACGATATGCCATCTCCCAACAAAGTTTGTCTTCAGGGTTAGGGCCATCATTTAGGGGATGATTATAATTGGTATGTTAGGAGATTTGGGGGAAAATTTTATAGGCTCAGGGATCTCTTTTTAAAAAAAAGTGGGGGGAATTGGATGGGATAATATGTTAGTATGAGCTTACACTAATAATAATAGTTAATCAGGGGTTGATTATAATTGGTATAGGATTGAGGGTTTGGAGGGAAATTATGTAAGCTCAGGATATCTTTAAAAGAGGGAAATTGGATGGGATAATAGATACATTAGTGTGAGATTACTAATAGATGGATATTTGTGATCTATTATTTTTACTCATTTTACATTGGTAAAGATTCTTGTATATTGATATAAACTTAAATTATATTGAATATTTTCCTATATTTGTCTACAATGTTTGTACACCTAGGCAAATTTTTTTGTTATATTGTATGTATGCATGCTAGTTTCTACCTCTGCTTAAGACATTTTGTATATTGATATAATTTTAGGATATATGTATTATATTGCAATATACATTTCTATCTCTGATCAAGACACATACATTGTTTACATTTTGAGGTCATTGTCCTCATTTGTTGCAGTGTTTAAAGATTATTTAGTATTCTAATATGAAGTCTTAGTTTTAAGTTATATAAGTATTAAGAATTATAGGTCAATAGTCATTCATGTTTGTCATACTTATAGTTAGCTAATTAGGTTCTTTAGATACATAGAGATTGTATTCTGCATAGATAGGCAATCTTCAACCATTTCAGAGAGCTATAGAACATGGCATTTAAATAACTTAGTATTCTGTTGAAGTAAGACACAATTGCTCTTGGCAGCACCGATCTATTCCTGAGAGAATGTTGAACACCAAAGACATTCCACTTGGAACTTGTTTCCTTCTTGGCAAAACTGGCCTTTGGGACTGCCTATGCATTGACCACTGATAAAATGCATGATGTCCAGATAGGACAAGCAGGATACAAGAAAAAAGACTGTCAAATCCTGCCAAGACAGAGTAAGATGGTTCTGAAAAATTTCCTGCTTCTGAAAAAGGTCTGTCGGTTTCTCTAGGACTTAGCCAATGTTGGTTGCCACAACACTGCAAATGAGACTTTGGGTGATTTTTGAATATTCAGTCCTAAATATATTTTTATTAAATCTCTCCCTTAAAGGTTCAGGAATCTACGTGGTTGAGTAGGCACAAAGAATGTAAGAGCCAGAGGGTATAGATTCCTCTATGTATTTAAATACTGTTTGTTTTATCATTTTATTCCTCTTTACAATCAGCTGAAGGCAAGAACAGATATACATTATATATAAAAAAGGATTAGTCCAATAGAAAATAGCATATAACTCATTCCAAAAGCACCACAAAATGAAAAGCAAATACATACATATGCACAAAAATTCAGTTTCTTACTAGTTGTAATAGCCATCCATATTATTGACAAAAATAATAATTAAGGTGATTCTATTACAATTTAACTCTCACGCTATGTTCGTATCAATTTTAGTGTAACTTTCATAGTTACATATAAAGAGGCATATACAACGTGTTTATTGAGGTATATATCCTAATGTTAAAATATTTCAAAGCCATATAATTAAGAAAAAATTTTCAGAAATATAAATCTGTTCTTTTGTAAAAGACAGTATAATAAATCTATGTATGACAAGTATACTCATATATGCAATTAATGTATACAATAATTATTATGTATATATTCCTGAAAGAACATAAATACGTGGTTTCATAAACTTAAGTTTTACATATAGATAAATATTTTTGTAAAAAATCATTCTTTCCTATTTTTATCTCAGTCTTACTTTAAAAATATGTTTATGTTGTTGTACCTGCATTTCATTTGTTGTTGCTATGTTGGAAAAATTATATTCTTTAACATATAATACTATTTTTCTCCTAGTGATGGATTAGTCTTTTTTGTAGTAAAAATATGAAAACAATTACCTGTAGCAATGGCCCTCTTTTTAATTCTATTCTTTTTTTTGAATCTACTCTGATTACTCTTTTATCCCTCATAATCCTGCTTTTGTTAATGTTATATCAACTTCTACACTGCAAAATGCAATGTTATTTTGGCTGTGTTGATCTTAATAGACCTCTTTTGTGTGACTGTTCAAAAATTTGGTCAATCTTTCTTCCTAGGTAACTCTTTTTTGAAGCAACCACTGTTATCTGTGTTCATTTAAGTATTTTAATATATATGCATATAAAATACATTGTTATCTATAAACACATGTGCTTGTGGTAAAAGAATAATATAGCTTCATATTTCTCACTCTGCTTTAGGAATGCCATGCTTTCTTAATTTTCATTTTATTTTACTTGCTGTTACTTCTCAGTCTCCCTGTTGACTCCTCTTCTACATTTTAATTATTTTCATGTATTGAAAATTGGACCTAAGGCCATGCATTTCCTATACAAGTGTTTTATCACTAAGCTCCTTTTACCACCCTCACAACTTGACTTCAAATCAGAATAGATTCAAAATAGCCCCTATCATTGCTCTAAATATTTGTTTCAAATATCATTCAGCCTATTTGATACTTTTTGTGTCTAATAGCAATATTGAAATGGACTTGTTCCACCTTAACTCTTGGTAATTTCTATCCTTACCTTTCTACAAGTTTTTTTCTAATCAATAAACCTCATTCTCATTTTTAAAAAAATTGGTGATATCTTTATTATATTGCAGAATATACTTAATTCATCAGTAAACTTCATTAATCTGATTTAAAATACATCTAATAATCAAGCTATTAATATTATTCAGGGTTTGATCACTATAATCTCATCACTGAATTATTGTGGTATATTCCTATATTTAATTCTTTTCTAATATCTAACACCCTTTTTTCACCCTTGTTCTATCTTAGAGACACGTCAGACATGTCAACAATTTGGAACACATTTACATAATGCTCAGTGTTCCTGAAATCTTTCTTATGCCATCTGTTTTCTCCTGTTCCTTGTCCAAGTAAGCATGTTCATATCTTGTACTTCAAATAAATATTATCTCATATATCTAAACCTTATCTAACTACTTTATATCCCCTCCAAATCACAAAATTTCTATCAAATTTTAACGAGTTTTAATAGCAAAATAATACATAGAAATATTATTACTTTATACTACTTTTCCCCTTAAATAGTATAAACTATTTGATTCCAAGGTTTATTATTTATTTATGCCTCACAAATGTTTAGCACAGATCCTAGCAAAAGTGTTTTAAGTACTAAAAAAGAGAATGCAGGAAACTAAAATAAATGGCTCAGAGGTATTTGGCTATACTGTGTTTTTTTTGTAATTATAGTAGTTAAAATTAATATATATTAAATATTAAGTTGACTCAATATTTCAGTAAAGGATGGAACAAATGAGTAATGTGATCAAGCTTTGCACACCCAATGACTCTGAGAACTGTGACTTCATTTGTTTTTTTTTTTTTTGCCATTTCTTTAATGAACTAGAGCAGTTTTCTTAATTAGCAAGTGCCCATCTGTTTCAAAAATAAATGTTATTTAGTATAACAAGAGCTGAAACAGTGAGACAGCTTAATTTTGGAGTGCAAATGGCTATACTAAGTGACCTGATTGCTATTTGGTATTTTCTAGATGTAGTTTAGTAGGTTTTCTAAAATAGAGGTCAACCTGGTCATTGTGCCTTGTAATAAATAAGTCAGAATGTAGTGATTGTTGCTGTTCCATTAGAAATTAAGAAAGACTAGTTGCTAGAGGAAAGAATATAAAATTCCATACTTCATTAATAATTTGAAATGGACTATAAAGTCATTAATTGGAGGCAAGTAACTATAACTTTAATTTTTTATGTTCAGAATTTTCATAGGCCCAAGAGATAATTTTTCATTTGAGTATTTTCAATATATTCATCGTTTAATACATATTTTATGGACCTTTACAAGTTTGTTGTTCTTTTAATCATTTATAAAATCAAGTGGCAATTATTTCTTTGGTCTAGATCTAGTTCTCACCCCTCAAAGATAAACAATGTGAGAGCAATTTCAGAAAACAGGTAACACAAATCAATTGAATTATCTTCCTCTGCTTCTTTATTTTCTGACTGTGAAACATTAAATGTTTTTTATATATTAACTCCAGTAGCTTTGGCTTCTTTCAGTGTTGTTATCTTATTTTTCCAATGTCTACATAATATGTTTGGTACACGTAATAGAGAAAGGTAGTAGATGTTGTTGAATATACCAGAGCAAGTGGTTCAAATGGGATATCTCTCTCTTTGTCTGATCTATAGCATATTGCTTTTTCTTACTGAAATTATCCATCATATATTGAATTATAAACCACTGTCTGATTTGACTCTTTTCTACTGATATTATTAAAATGGTAAAAATGTTGAGACTGTAATAGATACTTATTATGATTATTGATTCATGGCTTAGGATCCATAATTAGACATGCATACTAAACAATGGCAAAACAAAGTAAAATAAATAACAAGCCAATCTTTCCATAAGGACATTACTGTTTAGTAATGGGAGGAGATATAAACAGAAAAATATAAATAAGAAATAATAGGGTCAAGACCATAATGGGGAAACCCACAAAAACAGCTGACCTGAGCAAGTCATGGCTCACTGATTTCAGACTGACAGATGAAGAAACTGCATAGGACTGAACTAGGCACTTTGATTGTGGCTGACGATTGTGTGGCTTGAGCAGTTTGTGGAGCCACTAGCAGTAGAACCAGGATTATGCCTACTGCTTGAGCTGGCTTTTTGGAGCCCATTCTCTTTGGAAGGATACCTTGCTCAGTCCATATATGGGTGTAGGAGCTTGGTCCTGTCTCAAAGTGATGTGCTAGACATTGTTTACTATGGATGGAAGGCCTAACCCTCTCTGAATTTTGGGTAGGGGTGGTTGGTGGTAAGGTGGAAGAAGCTGGATTATCTGAGGGAGAGGGAACTGAAATTGATATGTAATATAAGATTGTCATAAAAATAAAAGGAAAAAGAAAGGCAATATTAAAAATTAAAAATAGAATTATGAGCTATAACAATATGAAGGTATGGGAAAGAACAAGTTATAGTGACAAGTCTGCCTTAGAAAATCTGTTTGTTTTGCCAATTTAAAATTCATCAATGACTTAATACATGTTTCTAATCCAGTATCAGAGAACAGTGTTGTGAAGACAATCTAAGTGTTGCATATTCAACAGAGAATGGGATGTTAATATGAAGACATTACAAATATGTTTCCGTACATTTAATTGTAAAAAGAGCAGAAATGTGATCATAATTCATATTTAGAAAATAAAAAGTTAAAAATGATGGAAGTAATATGTGAACTATTGCATAACAGAAAGAAAAGAAACTACATAAACAGACAGCCATGTTGATGCATTCTAAATGTATAATTGAGAACAATTTAAAGCTTTATTTTATAAGTTGCCTTTATCACTGTTTTATCACAGCAATAGAAATGTAACTATGGTAGGACATGACAAGGTCATAAGGGAGAAGCCCTTATAAATAGGACTGGTACCATTACGAAAGGATGTAAGAAAAATCACTTAACTCATTTATTCATGTGAACAAATAAGGAAAAATATGTCAGTGAACTAGGAAGCAGGCCTTTTAACAGACATTATATCTCATAGAGTATAGATTTTTCAAACTGTCAACCTCCATACTTGAGTGACATTAACACGTAGTTTGTTAGCTGTTCTGTATATATTTTATTTTAGCAATTTAAGTAGACTAAGACAGGATGGCTTAAGAGGGTTCATAATCAGGCTGGAGAAATGGCTCAGTAATTAAGAGCATTCGTAGCTCTTGTGGAAGGCCCAGATTCAATTCCCAGCACCTACATAATATGTCTGGAAATCAAGTTCCAATGGACCTGATACTTTCTTCTGGTCTCCATAGGTATCAGACACACACATGGCACACAGATATACATGCAGTCAAAACATACATACACTTAACAAACTAAATTTTATATATATATATATATATGATTAATAATAAAACCTTGGTAGATCCCATATTCTCATGATGTTAGTGTCTGTAAGACTCATTGATCCATTTTTTAATTACACAGAAGCATGGCAATTGAAAGATTCAAACATTGGAAAGCCTGAAAACCTGCACTTAGTAAATAGTATGCCAAGTAAATATGTCAATTTGAGACATTTATTCCATTTTAGTTACTATTATCTGTTATTTGCTGAAGAAAAATGTCTGAATGAATGAATTCAATGATGAGTCCTTAATTTTGAAAAAAAAACTGACACAGAATACAATAGCACAGACACTTTTATTATGCAGGAATGAGATGCTCGAAGATGTTAGTATAATTAAGTGGCAAAAGCAAGATTCTCAATGTAGATGTCCACAAAAAAATAGCAGATGGGATGAGACACATTGCATCCTTAAGAAACAGAGACAGAAAAGAGTCAACTGCTAATTTTAAGAGAAATGGCTTTGCAAAATGAAAGAAGGAAGAAAAAACACCTATTCAGAAAAATCAGTTTTGATCAAATTTGACTGTGCCCTATCATAGGCATTTATATAGAAGTCAATTAGCCTCTAGTTTATTATTTTAAGTGTTCAACATTTGGATGCTTTGAAATATCTAAATTTATTTGCTAGATATCCCATGCAGAAATATAAGTGTCACATTATTTATACAAATGTCCCTTATCCTATATACTCTTCAAGTATCACTGTAAACCATGATTCATGGTTCCATATTTATAATTTTATGGTTGGATCATTGATGATCTATAAGCATTCACATCTGAAAACAGAACATATGTTTCACAAGTTGAAGATAGGACTCATTTAATTTGTAGAGTGGGGACAAAAGCTCTTTTGAATATGAAATTTAACCTATAGCCTCATATATTTGAAGATGTGGTACACAACTGTGATATGTTTTGTAATGTTGTAGAAGATGTGGGATTCCCATCTCTATGCTATGAATGTTTTAATACCATTGGTTAATAAAGAAGCTGCTTTGGCCTGTGGCAGGGTGGGGTGGGAAGTCCTTCTGTCTATATGTTGATTTTATTGGTTAAATAAATAAATAAATCTGTTTTGGCCAGTGGCTTAGCAGAATTGAGATAGGCAGGAAAACTAAACTGGATGATGGGATAAAGAAGGTAGAGTCAGTGAGGTGACAAGGAGCCACCAGAAGGAAAAAAAAAAGCAAGCCGACAGCTGGAACTTTGCTGGTAGACCACAACCCTCATGGTAAAATATAAAATAATAGAAATGGGTTAAATTAAGATGTAGGTGCTAGCCAATAAGTAGCTAAAGCTAATAGGCCAAGCAGTGATTTAATTAATACAGTTTCTGAGTGGTTATTTCTAGTTAGGGCAGTTGGGAAACAAACAAGTGGCTTCCTACAACAGATTGTTATTTGTGGATGCAGTTGGGAATGAACAAGCAGCCTCTCACAATGGCAGGGCAAAGTTGAGCTTGGCAGGACAACTAAACTAAATTCAGGGAGAAAGAAAGCAGAGTCAGGGAGATGCCATGTAGCTGCTGAAAGGGAGAGATGCTGGAATCTTACTTGTAGGCCTCATGATGATAAATAGGTTAATGGAAATGGGTTAATTAAGATGTAAGAGTTATCCAAGAATAATCGTAAACCATGTTGGAATTAATATAGTTTCTGTGTGATTATTTGAGTCTGGGCAGCTGAGAAACAAGTGAGCAGTCTTCGCTTACATGTGCAAAGTTTAGACTGGGAAATCTCACAGGAAGAAGTGGATTACTATGAGTGAGCCTTGAGATCTCTCAGTCAACTTACTTGTTATTTGGTCTCTAATTCCCAACTGTCAACACAGTGTTACTAGCCTTGTCATGTTCTTACCATGTCTCCCCTGTCCTGATGGACTATATTTCTTCTCAAACTTGGAGCTAAGCCTGTCTTTCTGTCTTCTATGTTCTTTTCAGGTATTTTTCACAACAAGAAAATTAACTAACAATGGTTCTTAAGCCCAGATTAGTATGTCTAGATTAGTAAGGATAACTACTTATTAAAATTTGGCATTATTGAGAGCTCTAGAAGAGCAAGGGTTGAGGGTGGATCTTAAATCAACATATTTAAGCTTGTCTCACAAATTCAACTAAAAATTGGTTTTTGGATCCTATAGGCTGGATGATGAAAACATGGGAAGATCATAAGCATTAGATATACAAGTAAAACACAGACCATTAACAAAATATTTTAAGTGTGTCAAAGGCAGACATTGCAGAATAATGATTACTTGTCAAAACATGATTCAAGAATGGAGTTTTCCGGGTGGTGGTGGCGCACGCCTTTAATCCCAGCACTCGGGAGGCAGAGGCAGGCGGATCTCTGTGAGTTCGAGACCAGCCTGGTCTACAAGAGCTAGCTCCAGGACAGGCTCTAAAGCTGCAGAGAAACCCTGTCTCGAAAAACCAAAAAAAAAAAAAAAAAAAAAGAATGGAGTTTTTTTTCAGGGGAATTCTGAGTGCCTGTTAGAAGACTCCAAGAAAAAAGAACCATAGAACTTTCATCCAGCTACTGATGGAAACAAAGGCAGAGACCTGCATCAGAATACTAGACTGAGCTCCCAAAGTCCAGTTGAAGAGTGGAAGGAATGAGAATATGAGCAAAGAGGTCAAGACCATGAAGGGTTCATCCACTGAAATAGTTTACCTTATCTAATGGGAGCTAACCAATTCCATCCAGACTGGGAAGGAACAAGAATAGGATCAAAGTAGTCCCTCTGATTGTGATTGACAGTTGCATGGCTGGGGCAGACTGAGGGGCCACTGGCAGTATCACTAGGATTTATCCCTACTGCATGTACTGGCATTTTTAGAACCCATTCTCTTTGGATGGATACCTTGCTCAGCCTAAAGTAGGGAGGGCCTTGGATCTTCTTCAAAGCAATGTGCCTTATCCTCTATGAGAAGGTGGATGGGGGTAGGGTGGGAGGTAAGTGGAGGGGAAGAGGGGAGAGAGTGGAAACTTACATTGTACGTATAATAAAAAAGAGAGTTTATTTTAACTTTTTATAAAATAAAAAAGTTAAATTAAAAAGCAAAATAAATTAATAATAAAGAGAAGAGTCTTGTGATCTAAGTTTATTCAAAAACATGGAATTGTTCATGGAATTTGCTTTCATGCCCTTCCCAGATGTAACAGATAAGAGTGAATTTTATTCAGATTATACATCAAAATTGGCTATAGTTATTTGCTTATATACCTCTATGGAAAACATGATTATACTACATTTGAATTATCCTTGTTATTGTATAATTTACTCATGTGACTCTTCTTATCCCTAAAAGTATAAATTATCTGATGCTCTGAATAAAGCTGGGTCTATATGAGACTTTAGTCCACCTCATTTTAAACTCCAATCTCCCAGATTCTGCTACCTTTAGAGTGATAAAGAATTACTGACTCAGTGTTCTAAATCTCTTTGATTCCAAGACCAAAATAAATATTTTCATCCTCCTAGGGAGAATGGAAAAGAAGAATGAGTAGAAAACTTAATTGCTTATACAGAAGAAGCTACATCTTGAGCTAGAAATTATTTGATTTATTTTGGGTAAATCTGGATGGTTTTGTCACTATCACATATAACACCATGTTTTAGTTATGAAAATAATGAACTTCTACTCATCAGAGGTGATAGCTGTGAAATTCAAATGCCCTAACAATTTTGGTAAAGAAAATCAGATTTAGAGATTTGGATATTTTATAATAACATCTTAGAATTTTTTTAGCAAAGACTTAATGGCTATTCTCTTAGAAAAATAATGCCATGCTCTCTTTATTTTAGGCTATTTGGATGCTTTGTTCATTAGTTACTTTTCTGTTGCTTTGGTGAAACATCAAGACCAGAAGCAAATTACAATGAATTGGGCTTACAGTTCCAGAGCAATAAGAGTTCACCATTGTGGTAACTTGTAGCTGGCATGACAGCAGGAGAAGGAACCTGAGATCTCACATCTTCGAAGGCTAGTACAAAGTAGAGAGAGCAAACTAGACATAGGGTGAAGTTATATACTTTCAAAGTCCGATCTAGTGACAAATTTCCTCCAGCAATACTGCAATGCCATGTAAATCTCCCCAAACAGTGCCACCAACTGAGAACCAAGTGTTAAAACACTGGAAACAATGGGGGACATATTCCATTCAGACTAACATACTCTTTAAATAACAACAGTTGTCACCATTAACTGAGCCCAGACATGCTGAAATAGTAATAAGAACATTTTATCTGGAATTAGGCCATTTACTTTCTAATATAAGTAAGTTAATTCTGTAAGTATCACATTATTTGAAAATGAAAATAATGGTGTCACTAATACATAACAGCCTAAAAGATTGTAATATGGCTTTTAAATTAGGGGCCAAGTTATTTAAATATTAAAAAAATAAGAAAATACTGTCATATACACAGTGCTGCTGTGACCACACATAAATTACAGAAATAGCAGGGCAACTAGGAGATTATTTGGAAGAATACATATGTCATATATAGTAGGAGGGAGAAAAGAGAAGGTAATTGGTGGATAACTAGGATCAAACACATTTGTCAAAGAAGAATTAAAGAAAAATCATTAGTTTCCTGTCTCATGGCTTATACACACAGTGGAGTGAATTAGAAATTTGGTTTCCTCTATCAGTCACCCCTAACAATAACCATATTTATACATTTTGTCTTGAATATTTACCATTTATATACACACAATGATTCTGTTCTTTTATTTAATGGAATAAATTAAGATGTGCTTTTCTACTACATGCAAATGTGAATGTATTTAATGACATATAAATGAAGTGTTGTTTCCTGTTTCAAAATGAATAAATTGAAAATCCTGGATAATTCTATCATCATTTTTTTAGAATTACAAAGAGTATACTTTATATTGAAAAACTCAGAATATTTATGCAAAGACTATAAATCACATAATATCCTCTATATCGATAGGCTTCCTTTGTTGAAACTGAAACATCATTTTTATTTTCCATATAAGACTCTTTGTCAGATCAAAATGGGAAACATTTATTTTTTTATATATCCAACTGCCATTCATTTTAGCATTCTGATGTGAAAAGAAACATTAAAAAGACATTTGTAAAGACACAGGTCCTAAATAAGACACTATAGACTATCAGGATGAGGGAGGAAGGTATGGGAGAAATGACTGAATTATATTGGTTTCAGGAGTAGTTTTCCAGGTAGACAATTTACATTCTTAAAGAAAAGATAATAATGAGTGAATGAAATATTATTTTCTGTTCATGGTGGACTATTATTAGACTCAGATAATTTTTGATGTCATGAAATGAGAGAAGTGTTTCTGCAAATAAAAAGATAATATATCAAAACATCAAAAAAGTGTTGTTAGCAGAAATTCTATTGATAAATTCAGAGTCAGCCATGTGTTTACTTTCCATATCCTTGGCAATACATTTTGACATTTAAGACCTCTGACATGGACGGCTGAAATCCCCATGTGCTGAGGGGGAGGACAGGTTTTGATAGATTGTCAACTCTTTAGTTTTCTTAACTGTCACCAAGTTTATTATTCACTTTTTCTGGTCCAGATGATAGAGTGATTTGATTCACTTTCATAGCATTGAAAATCACAATTGGTTTATGTTTCTAGCTATGTCAGAGGCAAAACCTGTACATAATACATGAAAAACATCAAGATGGTATCGAGAAAGAAATGAATAAGAAAACATAAATTACTAAGCATCATATTATTATAGATAAATGTTAGTATTTTATTTTTAAATATATTTGTTACATTTAATATTAGAGTATTTATAACCCACAATTTATATTTTATATACTTTTATAATTATATAAAATATATTTAAGCTGATCTATACAAAGCATGTCCTGTGATTTATGTTTGAAGACCATAACCTAAAAAAAGCAGATAAATGTGTATGATTGAATTAAAGAATATACATTCCTGTCTTCAGCAATATGGCAGAATACATATCATAAAAATTTCTCCCAGCTAGGACCCTAGGAGGGACACACATGGAGAACTTCAGGAAAAGGGAAATAGTTAAGATCTCCTTGGTAAACTAGGAAGGGGAGTAGAAGGGAAGAGATCATGAATGGGAACATGAGATCTTTAGATGGCCGAGTTGGGGGAGGCATTGAGAGGGGAGCAATGCAAAAAATATCTTGAGAGAGGGAACCATTATGGGATTAGGGAGAAACCAGGTACTAGGGAAATTCCCATAAATCCACAACGATGACCCTAGCTAACACTCCTACTAAGAGTGGAGAAGGTGCCAGAACTGGCCTGCCCCTGTAATCAGATTAGTGACTACCCTAATTTTTATCATAGAACCTACATCCAGTAAGTGATGTAAGCAGACACAATGATCCATAGTCAAGCACTTGTCTGAACTTCTGGAGCTTACTTGAAGAGAGGGAGGAGGAATCATATGAGCAAGTGGAGTCAATATCACCACTGGGAAAACCACAGAGACTGTTGACAGGGAGCTCACAAACTCTGAACTGACATGTGGGGATCCTGCATGGGACCTAACTAAGCCCTCTGAATGTGCATGACAGTTATGTGGCTTGATCTGTTGAAAGAGAGACTGGCAGTGGAACCAGGACTTATCCTGGGTACATGAACTGACTTCTTGGAGCCCATTCCCTATGGTGGGATAACTTGCTACCTCAACTTGGTATACCAGACTTTGTTGACTCCCCAATGGAGGCCTTACCTTTTCAGAGGACTTGATGGGGGCGGGGTGTTATGGGGGAAGATGGGAGGCAGGAGAAGGGGAAGGAGGGGGAACTGGGGCTAGTATGTAAAATTAAATTTTTTATATAAAAATTCTCCCAGATAAGCAAAAATTCAAAACTAATCTCACTATGAAAGGCAGAATAAAGCAAAACTACATAGTTTCAAATAAATACCCAGAGTGATAAAATTAAAGAAATTTCTAGGGAACTAAACAAAAATAGCAAACATAAATCTAAAATAACAAACTGGAAGGGGTATATTTTCCTGTCTTTATAAGGAAAAGACTCATATTTGAAGGTTCATTATTATAAGAGGTATTGATTTCATAAAAACTGTCGATTTAGAAATGAAACACCTGCATAATGATAGATTCTATTTGTAATATAACAAAAAATATCTGCCTACCTACACATAAAAAGTAAAGCATCTTGAATAAGTCAGTCAAGATAATTACAGAATTAGTAAATATAGGCTTGCTCTATAATTGGTTGAAGTTCAGGTGTGTATTATTTACCTTGTCCAAGAACCTTGGTATTACACAATTACCATAAAATATTCATACATGCTGGCAACTTTCCTGGGAAGATGGCAAGGGAAATAAATATTAGAGGCCTAGAATCTCAACCTAATCTATACACAAAATCTGCAGACAAATCCTGTTTTAAACACCCAAATGAAAAAAGGAAACTGAAATGAATAGCTGAACAACATACCTAAATGAACTACTAAAAGAAAACATATACACATAACCATAAAATACAAATTAAAGAAAGAGGCCATGAACTTGAAAGAGATTAAGGAGGGATACATGGAAAGTTTTAAAAGGAGGAAATGGAAAGGAGAAAAAAAACTAATATAATTGCACTATTATTTCAAAAACCTATTAATAAAGAAATAAACCTCCAAAGTTAGCACTTTAGTAGAAAGAAACAAAAGAAAGAGTAGACAAAGAATGCAAAATACAAAAGTAGAGATTTTTTAAATTGACAAAATTATCAACCTTCCTGTCAGCCTAAAATTAATAAAGTTTAGCCGGGTGGTGGTGGCTCACGCCTTTAATCCCAGCACTTGGGAGGCAGAGGCAGGCGGATCTCTGTGAGTTCGAGACCAGCCTGGTCTACAAGAGCTAGCTCCAGGACAGGCTCTAAAGCTGCAGAGAAACCCTGTCTCGATAAACCAAAAAAAAAATTAATAAAGTTTGAAATGAAGAAAGAAGCATCACGTCATACCAATCAGTTTATCCTACTGCCAGTGCCCAATGAGGACACTAGAAAAAAAGCAAATTAAACTCCTCTGATAATTACATTTATCAAAAAACAAACTGCAAAAGTCAAAATAAAAATAACTGGAAAAGCATCAAAAACATTATGTCTTTGGGAATACAAGGAAGATTTAACATATACAAATCTGTACTAATATTTTATTTGTGTTTTAATAAATAAAGCTTTTCTAAAGATCAGAAAGTGAAAGAGTCCCACTGGTCAGTCTTACAGACCAGGCAGTGGTGACATACACCTTTAATTTCAGTAGCCATACTAGTTTGCATAGAAAACAGGTGGTGCATACTATTAATCACAGTGGTTCATGTCTTTAGTCCGAGCATTAGGGAGGAATATAAGATGGGAGAAGACAGATTTCAGACACAGTCTCCTTCTGGAATTCCTGGAGGCAGGATCACCATTTCAGACTGAGGTAGAAGTAAGAGTCAGTGGCTGGTTGTTTTGCTTTGTTGACCTTCAGGTTGAACCCCAATATCTGCCTCTGGGTCTTTATTAACTGTACTACCCAAATAAATAAATATACAACATTAAAATGTAAAGAAAACATACTGCTCAATCATTTCAGTATTATAAAAATTCATAGAACATATTAAGGATCTGTACATAATAGAAATCTCTAGAAGTCAGGTAGAGAAGGAAATTACTGCAAATTGGTAAAGGCCACATTTGATATGTTACCACAGTATCTTAGTTTATTTTTCCTATTGTATTAATAAAAGACTGACAAAATCTCCTTCAATGTGTAAGGGTTTATCTGCTGTTACTGTTCCAGAAGGATGTAGTTCTTGGTGGGAAAATGCTACACTGTGGCATCAGGAAGAGGAAGTTTGGCTATAACATTGCATCCACAATTCTTGCTGCTTCTCAATTTTCATTATAAGTATTGTACAGTCCAGTATCTCTACTCAAGGAACAGTCTCACTTTCAGTTAAGAAAGGGTTTTTGTATGTTAATCAGCAATCAAGTTAATCCCCTATAGGCATGCCCAGAGGTTCATCACCTAGATGATTCTACCTAGAGCAATCCAAATGGTAGGTGCTATTAAAATGCTAATAACATTTTTTACAAATATACAAAGAATAGAAAAAGATATCAAAAGATGCCAAAAACACATTGAGGAAGAACACACCTAGAAATTTCACTGTTCCCAATTTCAAATTATATTACAAAGACAAAGCAGTGAAAAAATTTCATTGTCATAAATGTTTTTTTGACTGAGAAACCAAGGACAACGGCAATGGGCTTGGACTCTTCAGCATGGATGGGCTCACTGTGAGCCTTGTCAGCTTGGTTGCTCACCTTCCTGGACTTAGGGGGAGTTGGGAGGACCTTGGACCTAACATAGTGAAGGGAACCCTGATGGCTCTTTGACCTGGAGAGGGAGGGAGTGGGGGTATGGGTGGAAGGGAGGGGAGGGAAAGGGGAGGAGGAGGGGAGGAGATGGAAATCTTTAATAAAAAAATGAGAAAAAAAGATTTTTAACATAACTACCTACCACTGAAATGTACCCTGAAAATACAATGACATAATTAGTCCCCTCATTTTGGGGTGATCATTATTTAAAAAATTGAAAATTGCAAATGTTGATTTTTCTTGCTCTTAGAACTCTTTTCCTTAGGGTTCACAGAGATTTAGGCAGTGTAAGTATGTGCCCTGCATGGGACTGCAATAGGTCCCCTGCATATATATTATGGCTGTTGGCTTGGTGTTCTTGTGGAAGTCATAATACTGGGAGCAGGTATATTTCTGACAGTTTTACCTGCTCCTAGGACCCTATTCTTCCTCCCTGGGTTGCCTTCTCCCGTCTTTGGTTTTGAGAGCTTTTTACCTTATTTATTGGTATCTTGTTTTGTGCTGTTTGACTGTCATCTCTTGGAGTTCTGTTCTTTTCTGAAGATGAAAAGATGAAATGAAGGAGGAGTGGGTATGTGCGAGAGGGAGGGGGATACTAGGAGGTATGGAGGGAAGGGAAATTGTGGTTAGGATGTATTGTATGAGAGAATAATCTATTTTCCATAAAAACAGTGGGGAAGTTGAGCAATTTGAATCTTTATAGTAGAAATAAATGTTGGACCTGTTAGAGAAAAATGCATGGAGTTTCTTCCAATTTTTTTTTTAAATTTTAAAATAACCACCAGGCACCTTACTTCTGAGTGTATACCCCAAACAAATGAAATCAGTTTGTTGAAAAGATCTTTCTACATCAATGTTTATGGTAGCATTATCCATAATTGTCAAAAAGAGGCCAAGTGTTCATTAAAAAAAAACTGATAAAGAGGCAATCAACACTAGTTGAATCACTGGACAGATTCAGGAGTCTTTTTGGCTATGTATCATGTATCTGCTGGGAAAAATCTGTCTTACCATCATTTGACAAAGGAAGCAGGTGAGCAGGTGATTCAAATCTGATCTGAGCCACAGACTAGATGGTTACTTATTAGTTCCTCTGAAGATGGATGGATGATCACTGGCGAGTGTTTACAATGGTTAAGGTTTACAAGCCTCTTTATTATTCCCCTTCTATTTACCTCAGCTTCATTTTTGTCCATTTAGCTGTAATAACATTCGCCAGCATGATGACTGTACTCTGATACTAAACAACTGCTTCTTCTTTGCATACCTGCCTTTGCTGTGATGAGTAACCTTCACTATTAACTTGGTTGAATTTTGACGCACCTAAAAGACACACCTGTGAATTATATTGTACCAGCATTCCCAGAGAGCTTTCACTGAGCATAAATTCACACCCAGAATGTAGGGGACAACTGTCCAAAAGCTGGAATCTAGAACTTAATTAAAATGACAAAAAGAAAATGTAAGCTGAGTACCAACATTCATCTCTATTTTCTGGCTAAAGATTGATTCAGCACTGTAATTTCCCTTCCATGATGCAATATATCCGCTCTAACTGGGAGGCAAAATGGCTCTTTCCTTACACAAATTGACTTCGTTATATTTATGTCACAATCAGAAAAGAAATAACTAACATTCTTAGTAACTAGTATCTTAGTACACACTGTACTATTCTTTTTTCCTTATATTCCTAAAAATTTTTTGAAGTTCAATGGGTGAAATATTTAATTACTTATTATTGTATTTTCATAGTGGGCCTATTCATC
Organism: Arvicola amphibius; assembly: GCF_903992535.2. Taxonomy (NCBI): domain Eukaryota; kingdom Metazoa; phylum Chordata; class Mammalia; order Rodentia; family Cricetidae; genus Arvicola; species Arvicola amphibius. Next base: position 128,471,020 of record NC_052065.1, on the reverse strand, counting down.
AGTTATAGTTATCATTTTCTTTAAATTTTCAAATTTTGGTGTATAGTTAGAGATGTCCTCTTTCCCTTTATATTTATACAGAATATGTAAGCACATTCTTTTATTTTTTATTTATTTTTGAGATTTATTTATTTTATGTTTATGGATATTTTTGCCTGCAGGTATTTATAAGCACCATATTTGTGCTTAGCCCCCACAGAGATCAGAAGAGAGTATTGGGTCCTTTGCAATTGGAGTTACAGACCATTGTGAGCCAGCCTATTGATGCTGGGAATTGAGCCTGGGTTCTCTACAAGAGTAACTAGTATTCTTAACAGCTGAGCAATCTCTCCAGGCCTCTGTTTCAGTTTTTCATGTTTTGTCTTTGTTTCTTAAGTTACTGAAGGGTTATTCATTTGTTGTGCTACAGCACTGACTTTATTTCGTTAAATTCTGTCCTTTTCTCTGTGTATATGATTGTATGTGTGTATGAGCATGTGTGTGAGGTGTGTGTGTGTGTGTATGTGTGTGTGGTGTGTGTGTGTGTGTGGTGGGGACTCACATGGGAGTTCATAGGACAACCTTGGGTATCTTAACGTTTCTATTACTGTGATTAAACACCATGACCAATAGCAACATGGGGAGAAAAGTATTCGTCGTCTAGAGAAGTCAGTGTAGGAATTCAAGGCATCAACCTAGAAGGATCTGAACATGGCTCATGGAGCAGTGCTGCTCCTGACTTGCTTCCCTTTGCCTTATTCAACCTGCATACAGAGATAGAACTTATTTGCAATGGGCTGGGCTCTTGAATAGCAATCAGTAATTAAGAAAATGCATGATAGACTTGCCGCAGGCAAATCTTATGGGAGCATCTTTTCAAATGAGAGTTCCTCTCCCAAATTACTTTAGTTTGTATCACATTCACATAAAATTACCCAGGACATTGGATATTAGTCCTCATCTTCTACCTTGTTTCTCTGACAGGGTCACTCTTTTATTATTTGTTGCTAAATATATGGAAGGTAATATCAAAGGACATACTATCATTGAAAGGAAGAAATTCCATAGTGTGTCACCCCTAGCCAAAAATAAATAAAGGCAACTAATTGATGTCAAGGAGAAGGAGAATTTGTCTTTTCCAGGAAATGAACCCCTTTATTGTCCAATGCAATATGATTAGCCTCGATATCACATACCAACAGACTCACCAGGTTGAATTTCTACATCTATTAACACACACACACACACACACACACACACACACACACACAAAGGACAAGCAAAGTAAAAAAAGGCTATCAAATCAATAGTTTGGGGGCATGGAAGATATTAAAGGTAGGGAAACTGGGAGGGGTTGGAGGAAGGAAAGGGAAGAGGGAAATAATATAATTCTATTTCAATTAGAAATATTTAAAAATAAATGTAAAGAAATCTCATATTAAGGCCATTAAATATATACTGATTTATTCTCAGCTTCAAAAGAGAAACAAAACCAAAGTAAATTGAGCTGCTAACATGATTAGACAACATCCTATGGATAGTATATAAATTTCCAGTATTACTCTGCTTTGATTCTCTACCACCTTTGCCTAGAGATATTTGATTTCTTCTTATTAGGAAAATGTATGATTATTATTATTTCAATTTGTTTCATCTATCAGATTTCTATCCTGTATTCCTATATCATTTTTCTATGTAAAATACAGTTTTTGACAACCTTTTCCTCATTTCTATTCATTCTGCTTTCTTTCTGTTGTGAGCTTGTTTTTATTGATTATAATCTGTGCTTCACAATGTGATTTACATTGTTATCTTCTTATTTTGTGGCTTCATATTGTTTATTTTTTTAGCCTGTTTGCTAGTATAATTTTATAGTGTTAGTCTCTTTCTCCTAATATTTCACTTCTATGGAATGCATATGTAATAGTCTAGATTTTTTAAATGTTAATTTTTCTATATCTTTTTACCTTTTTCTGTAAACTTTTCCCCATATACTATTTCTCTATGATGTTAAGCAATATGATATCTTATTGAAACAACACTCCTTGGAAGCCAGCTGCAAAGTTGGGAGAAACCCAAGCCCAGTATGGAAATATATGCCTAGAATTGAGAAAAGATCCTTTGCCAACATCCCCAGTTGTGTTCCCAGACATCTGCCACAGTCTATTGCCAGTCATATGAATAAAGCTACTTTGAACTTTCCAGCTGCCCTAATGCCCCAGTTACTTTCAACACATTAAGCAGAAAACCACTCAGCTAATACAGAACAGATTGTTTTTAGATGTTAAATTTCAAGGTGTTTTGTTATATAACAATTACTCAAACATGTGTAATTGCATTTGAAAAACTGTTAGTTGAATTCATCAAAGGAAAGTTCAAACAAATTACTCCATTTTCTAATTTTATCAATTATCATTATATACTACAGTATTTAGTCTTCCCATCACCATTGCTTATCACCTGAATAAGTTTATAGTTAATATGACTGTGATATTAGAGGAAAGAATGAAAGGAAATGTAGTATACTAGGGGCCACCAAAGCAATGAATTTTCACACTGAATTTCAACAAACGTAGACAACACCTTATATCAATAATAAAATACATAATAAAATACAGTAAAATATATAATTTTAGAATTTACAGATTTGGAAATTTAAAGATTATTTTGTAATGAACTCATAGAAAATTATATATAATAATTGTAATAATGAAAGTGAAACTGAATGATAATAAAGCTATATTAAACTCAGAGTCCATGTGTCATATTTTAAAAAATGAATCGATTTTAATTACATATTTAAAAGAATAGGTTGAAAATTAACCTAACTTTAGTTGTTAGAAAACAATCATAGAATTTATTTCTTTTAAGGAAGTTTAAATAATGTAAACAAACTTCCTGAAAGAATATTAACCTACATTTTAAACTCCTTATTATAATTTTAAAGAACATTTATACTATTTTTTATTGAATACTCAATAGATAAGTATAATACCTTTTATTGAGGCTAATTTTAGAAGAAATAGTGTGGAAGTTCAGAGTGGTTAATGGTTTATTGAAAAAACATGGCTTATAAGTAACATAGGCATGGTTAAAATTTTTTTCATGAATTTGAGTCCATAGATCAATTCATGGTTTTATAATGACAACTAATATTAGGAGAGAATACAACATATTGTCACAATCTGCGTCTAGTGTAATAATAAAAAATTCTATACTGGGTATTTTATACTGTAATTGATTAGTGTTTTTTTTTTGTGTATCAGGCTTTTTCTTTTGGGCCACCAACCATCGCCCAAATCATAATATAGAGACTTCTTATTAGCTATCAATTCTTGGCCCAGCTTAGGCCCATTTCTGATTATCTCTTTTAACTTAAATTAACCTGTTTACCTTTATCTACGTTTTGACTTGGAGCCTTTTACTTTTTTATTCTATATATCTTATTTTCACTGCTTCTCATGTCTGGCTGGCTGGAGGCTGCCTGTCTGTCTGTGTCCACATACCTTGTTCTCTTCTTTTTTCTTCTCCTATTATTCTTTTTGAGCCTATATTTGTCCTCATACTTACTCTTGCAAGGTGAAACAAATGCAACACATCTTTACATAATTAAATACACATTTCTACTTCATTTGACAAATGCAGCATAATGTTATAGAATGTTAGTTTAAGAGGTGTTACATTCATATATGTTGTATTTGTTTAACTCTGTAAAGCTGTGTTACTTTGATTGGTCTAATAAAGAGCCAAATGGCCAACAACAAGGCAGAAGAGAGGGATAGGTGGGGTTGCCAGGCAGACAGAATATATAGGAGGAGATATTTAGGCTCAGGGGAAGAGAGGAGGAAGGAGCAAAAACGAAGAGGTGGATGTCAGGGGGCAGACACTGAGTCACACAGCCAGCCATGGAGTATGAAGGAAAGAGAGATGTATAGAATAAAGAAAGGCCAAAAGCTTAGAGGCAAAAGGTAAAGAGAAATTGGATAATTTAAGTTAGAAAAGCTGGTGTGTTACATGAAGAGGGGTCCCCTTCTGTTTAACATAGTAAAATTACATATAACAAAACAGTTATCAAGCAAGAATTACAGTTACAATATTTATATCTACTTTATCTTTTATCATAACTAGGGAAAACTCTAACTATAAATTCTTCAACTCCATCAAAGACTTCAGAAAGATATATTACCTATGTAAACTGGAAGTTCATTATAAACAACTTTCAAAACTCTAGAAATGACACAGACATCTTGCTTCCTGGACAGTTACCCAAAGTTCTTCTATACTGTTGAGGCATCCATCTTCAGCCTTCAGGCCCATAGTATCCAGCAGACTTTTTCATTAAACAGGAGATTTCAAAGACAGTTCAGTCACTTTCTTTCTTTTTTGTTTTGTTTTTTTTGTAGTTTTTTTATTTATTAAAAATTTCCACCTCCTCCCCTCCTTCCATTTCCCTCTCACTCTCTCCACTCCCTCTCCCTCTCCCTTCCAGTCCTAAGAGCAGTCAGGGTTTCCTGCCCTGTGGAAAGTCCAAGGTCCTCCCCGCTCCATCCGGGTCTGGGAAGGTGAGCATCCAAATAGACTAGGCTCCCACAAGGCACTTTCTTCTGTATCCTGCAGAATGTCTCACAGTCTTTCATGAAACAGGAAACCTGAAGGATTGTCTCACCTTTAGGCAAGTTCAGTTCAGCAGTCATTTCTCTGTGGGTCCTGCACATCCACTAAAGCAGTCCAAGCAAGAGCAGTTTCTTGCCCAAATGGCTAGCAAACTCCATTAGGAGCCTCTTCGATGCCCAGCTTCCTCTCTAAGTAATTGGTGCAGCCAGGAGCAGACACGTCTCACTGTCATGAAAATCCTAAGTTATTAAAACATTTTAAATGACAGATTTTGTAGTCTTCGAAAGATATGAAGAATCCATCTGAAATATATCTATGCACATCTAGAAAATCTAACATGACTACAAGCTTGACTATTTTTAGATGATTATCTATTAATCTATACTTACTGATTATACATTACATTTTTAAATGAACTACACAATCACAATACCTTAATTGAGATCAGAAAAATACATATACATATAACAAAATAGACCTTAAATTTATATCAATAAACTAAGATCCATACCAATGCAAATTATTCATATCTATATCATATCTCCCTTTAAATGTAAAAGGCCATTTATAAACAATATTTGGGAATATGGGCATAGATTTATCCATTCTGCTTCATGCTGATTCGGGGCACTGCTAATCAGATCTTTTATGGTGCATCCTGTGTCCTAGGTTTATCTCAGTTGGCAGTTGGGTGAAGAAATTTTTGAGGGTGTTTACAGCGACCTTTTAGGAGGCTTTGATCCATGAAACCATATTGGTGTAGAAGCAATCCACAGGTTCTCATATTTTGTGAAAACAAAAGTAGAACCTCCTTTCCAGAGCAACTTATCCTTAAACTCAAATTTACAAGTCATGATACCTTTATAATATACATGCTGGTTTAGCTTAGCAGCCTATACAATGAAATGTTTCTCTGTACTTATTTCCTTCACAGTCCAAAAATTCAAAGAAAACACAATAATATACATAATCTAGACTCTGAATTTTTCATCTTTATGTGGCTTGTTTTTACTCTTTTACTTTAATCTGTCTCTTTAAAGATTTTACCTTTTTTTTTAAAGCATTAACTTTATTTTATGACTCATTATACTCTTTTTTTTCCTCAGGTCTACATTTATTTATCTAACATTGTGACCCATTTTTAGGTCTTCTTTTTTTAAATATTTATTTATTTATTATGTATACAGTATTCTGTCTGTGTGTATGTCTGCAAGCCAGAAGAGGGCACCAGACCCTATTACAGATGGTTGTGAGCCACCATGTGGTTGCTAGGAATTGAACTCAGGACCTTTGGAAGAGCAGGCAATGCTCTTAACCTCTGAGCCATCTCTCCAGCCCCATTTTTAGGTCTTTTATGTCTGAATCTGTCCTTATTGCATTGTCTGTAATTTTCTACTGTCTTGAAGAGCTTTTAAAATGCTAAGCAGCTTGGTTGTAGCTGCTCTGGATGTTGGCTCTGCCTCTCTCCAATTTTAAAATGGTGGAAGCACAACCAGTGCTAGTTCTGGGGCCAAAGGCAGGAGCCACTCTCAGCAGTCCAACCCCAAAAATGAGTGTGCAGCACATAAACCTTTTTAATCTGAGTTACCCCCAAATCTGCAATGAAGAGCACTGCACAGCTTGGAAACATCTCTATGTATGGTGGCAGGAATCTGTCATGTTCTCCTGCTTGTGCACACCTAGTAGATCTGATACCTCTGCCTGCCCATTCAGGGAGCGCTGAGCCACAGGCATGGTCTTAGCCACTTTCCTCTCAACCATAGTAGGCACATAAACACCCGGACCCACAGATGCCATCGAAATGCTTTATAGCTGGAGTTCACACTGGTGGCACAGCCCAAGAAGTCATGTTTTAAAATGGCAAGTTTTTTTTCTGTTGCTCTTGCTGAGTCAGAAAAATCTCTATGTGGCATGCCACCAACAAGCAGTAAAAAGCTGTGTTACACTCTGTTTTTTTTGTGTGTGTCTCTCTCGGGTTTTTAAGTGGATTTAGTCCATCACACTGGCACCAATTCTTGCATGAGGAGGAAGCCTCTTGTTTTTCCCAGCCACTGAGCTAGCTTATACCCACACAGAAACTGTATTAAGTAAAACGGTGCTTGGCTATTAGCTTTAACTTCTTACTGGCTAACTCTTATATATTAGTTTAACCCATCTCCATTAATCTGTGTATCACCATGTGGCTGTGAGTTACCAGAGATTCTAACCAGTGTCCATCTCAGGCAGAGGATCCATGGCTTCTCTCTGACTATGCACTTCTTCCTCCCAGCATTCATTTCTGTTTTCTCTGCCTACCTAAATTCCGTGCTATCAACTAGGCCAAGGCAGTTTATTCATTAACCAATGAAAACAAACCACAAACAGAAGGAACTCCTAACCAGTTGGAATTAAGTCAAGCTAAGGCCAGCAATTCATAAATAAGAATTAAGTCTGTGTATTTATTTGGGAGCTGGATAGAAATTCTCAAAGTGTAAAAAAAAGCATAAGCAAATTTAACATATGTTTACACAGTTAAAGTAATATTCGACAGCATAAAGAAATATAACACATATTTAAACAGTTAAATGTTCTACAACAATTCTACATTTTGTTTCTGTATAACTAAAGGTTTTAACTTTAGCATAGTAAGACTATATGCATTAAGAACAGTTGTCAAGTAAGGATTATATTCACAGTATCCATTCCATTTGCATTTGGTAAACTTAGTACAGCATACTCTCAATAGTCAAAGCAAGAGCAGTTTCTTTGCCTGGTGACTAATTTGAAATAATGAAAGCAAACTCCATATGTGATTTCTTTGTAGCCCATTATCTCTGAAGTAAATTGGTGCTACCAGGGAGCAAGTGTGTCTCACTATCCTGAAAAATCTTAAGTTATTAAACACCATAATGTCATATTTTGTATATCTTTGGAGTGCTTGAAGATCATCTATCTATCTAAAATATATCTATTTAGCCCTGAAAACATAACCAACATATCTATAAGTTTGATTATTATATGTGACTATTTACCTGCATTTATTAATTATATATTGCATTTTTATGAAGTGAATATGTACAATACCCCCCAAAGAAGAGTAGAAACATACATTCAGTATAACAAAAATAACTTTAAACTTGTATCAATAAACCAAAATGTAGTAATGAGGTGAGTCATTTGTAGAAGGAGCAGCAGGCCCATGCCATTCTGTAGTGAGGAGCTTTGAGCCACTTCCCACCTCCTGGCTCCCAGCTACTGGCTAGCTTTACACCCGAAATAATTACATGGAAACTGTATTCATTTAAACACTGCTTGGCCCATTAGCTCTAGCCTCTTACTGGCTAACTCTCACATGTTGCTTAACCCATTTCTAATAATCTGTGTAGCACCACAAGGTGGTGGCTTACTGGGAAAGATTCAGCATGTCTGACCTGGTGGCTGGCTTCATAGTGACTGACTCAGAGCTGAGAGGCATGGCATCTGCCTAACTTCCCTTCTTCCCAGCATTCTGTTCTCTATACTTCACCTATCTAAATCCTGCCCTATCAAAAAGCCAAGGCAGTTTCTTTATTAACCAATGAGAGTCCTCCATCATTTCCCCTTTTTCTGTTTAAACAAAAAAGAAAGGCTTTAACTTTAACATACTAAAATTTCATATAACAAAACAGTTATCAAGCAAGAATTACAGTTACAATATTTATATCTATTTTATCTTTTATCATATCTAAGGAAAACCATAACTATCTATCTATTCTTCAACTCCATCAAAAACTCCAGAAGGATATAAGTAAACGAGAAATAAGTAGAGAAGAAACAAGCAACTTCCAAACTCTGGAAGAACAGTCAGTACTCTTAATTAATTCCAGAACAACCTCTTCAGTCTCCCATTTGTTCTTTTGAGCAAGATAATAGTTTATAATTTATACTTTAAGATAATCATTCAGGTTTTTTGGGTTTTTGAGTATTAATATTTGGTTTATTTATTTAATTAATTAATAATTTTACATCCTGACAGCAGGTCCCCCTTTCTCCCCTCCTCCCTCCCCTCCTCCCTTCCCTCCTCACTCACTTCCTCCCACCTGCCCTCTCTTCTCCTCCACATTCCACTCCTCTGGTTCTGTTCAGAAAGGGGCTGGCCTCCTCTGGGTTTGTTTTAAATTTTTTACATTGCAAACAGTTAGAGCCAGGTGGATCTCTGTGAGTTCAAGTTCAGCTGGTCTACAGAGTGAGTTTCAGCACAGCCAGGGAAACCCTGTTTTGAAAAAAGTAAATGAAAAGAGAAAATAAAAGAAAGAAAACAAACTGAGGAATGGCCCCTTGTGCCCCAGGCTGAACTTCAACTCATTATGTGCCAAAAATGACTGTTAGCCACTGATCCTCTGCCTTTACCTCCAACAGCTGGGATGACAGATAGGGCTCACCCAGTATGTGTGGCAATGTAGAAGATTCAGGTTTATTTCAGTCTCTATGTACTTGTTTCTTTCTTCTTTAGTTAGAATCTGGGCTCCAATCCCAGTGGGTGGACAGAAGCTACTCAAGAGCGTTGCCCTTTGAGATAGGACTTTGATTACATGTTTATCTTAGTATTTGAGGAAATGGCTCTAAGCTATGAAGGTGAAACTGGTCATCTGACAGTCTGAGTATATCTCTTCCACTTCCCCAACTTCATTACAGATATTGAAATAATTTAGTCATCACTAAGCTCCAGGTAAAGAGAAATGTGCACATGGAGGGGTGCTGGTTAGTGCTACAACCTGCATTCTAAAATATGCAGAGCAAGTTTGCTTTCCTTTTATGATTTACTTATTTTTTTCTTTTCATGTATTTACTTGTGTGCATCTGTACAGGAGTGCTGGTACCCATGGAGGGCAGAATAGTTGATGGATCCCATGGAGCCAGACTTGCAGGTGGTTGTGAGTCGCCTAATGTGAATTATATTGATAGAGTGAAGATAGTGAAATAAGGCATTAATGAAATCAGCTTATTAGTCTAATGATACATACAATTTAATGTAAATAGTTGTTAGGAAAAAGTCATAGGGGTACAAGCTGAGAAATGTTAGAAGTTTGGGTATATTTTGTCATGATTTTCTGAATGACACATAATTTAAGATGTAGAGACAAAGTGAGAGTGGTCTATGAATATGTGCCCCAAGGTATTCAAAGAATAGAGCTCCAGGTGCCCTGACATTCCATCTGAACTGGTGAGTGAATGTGGACCCTGGGGCAACCTGCCCTGGAAGAGAGCACAGACCCCTACCCCCATTTCCCTCTGCAGGCTTGTGTCGGTTTCTCCAGTCCCTGTGTCTCCCAAGTTTTCCCTAGTGTTCTCAGGTGTCCTGCTCCTGTTCTAAGGCCATCCACCCAAAGGGGTCAGATTCTGGCCTCCAGGCAGGTCTGAGGATTCCTGCGGAGGGGTGCAGGCTCCTTTAGATTGTGCTGCCAGATTCGCTGTGTGGTATTCCATCCCGCCCTGCCCCCACCTTGGCCCTTTTGTCTGGGCTGCGACCCTGGGCTGCCTGGAATCCCTGATCCTGTGCCCTGACATTCCATCTGAACTGGTGAGTGAATGCGGACCCTGGGGCAACATGCTCTGGAAGAGAGCACAGACCCCCTACCCCTACTTCCCTCTGCAGGCTTGTGTCGGTTTCTCCCATCCCTGTGTCTCCAAAGCTTTCCCTAATGTTCTCAGGTGTCCTGCTCCTGTTCTAAGGCCATCCACCCAGAGGAATCAGACTCTGGCCTCCAGGCAGATCTGAGGATTCCTGCAAGGGAGTGCGGGTTTCTTCAGATTGTGATGCAAGGAATAGGTCCTCCTCTGGCACTGGGGAGATCCAACCAGTTTCAGTCACAGCAAAGATTGGTCTAGGACACCAAACGCCTCCGGGCTCCTTTTGAAGGAAGAGATGGGCAGGCGCCAATGCAGGAGCTCCTCCAACAACATGAAAGGCAACATGACATCACCACAAGCCAGACATCCCGAAACAACAAGAATTGAACACCCTACCCCAGAAGATATAGAAGAATCCGACCTTAAACAGTACTTTATGAAAATAATAGAGGACCTTAAACAGGAGGTAAAAAACTGCCATAAAGAAATGGAGATGACAAACAAAAAGGTAGAAGAAATAAATAAATCTCTCAAAGATACCCAAGAAAAACAAGAAAAACAAGAAAAAGCAATCAAACAGGTAAGGGAAACAGTACAAGACCTGATAAACGAAATGGAGGTATTGAAGAAAACACAATCTGAGGGACGACTGGAAATGGAAACTCTGAGTAAACGAACAGAAACTTCAGAGACAAGTATTTCCAACCGAATACAAGAGATGGAAGAAAGAATCTCGGACTCTGAAGATACTATAGAGGAAATAAACTCACAGATTAAAGAACTAAACAAATCTAACAAATTCTTAACACAAAACATTCAGGAAATCTGGGACACCATGAAAAGAACAAACTTAAGAATAATTGGGGTAGAAGAAGGAGAAGAATTACAACTCAAAGGCCCAGAAAACATATTCAACAAAATTATAGAAGAAAACTTCCCCAACCTAAAGAAGGATGTTCCTATGAAGGTACAAGAAGCCTACAGAACAACAAATAGACTGGATCAAAAGAAAGCATCCCCATGCCATATAATAATCAAAACACAAAACATACAGAATAAAGAACAGATATTAAGAGCTGCAAAGGAAAAAGGTCAAGTAACACATAAAGGGAAACCTATCAGAATTACACCTGATTTCTCAATGGAAACCATGAAAGCCAGAAGAGCTTGGATAGATGTGCTACAGACACTAAGGGAACATGGATGCAAGCCTAGACTATTATACCCAGCAAAGCTTGCATTCACCATTGATGGAGAAAACAAGATATTCCAGGACAAAAACAGATTTAAACAATACGTAGCCACAAATCCAGCCTTGCAGAAAGTAATAGAAGGAAAATCACAAACCAAGGAGTCCAACAATGCCCACAATAACTCAGGCATCTAGTGACCCTTCACCAGCACAACTAGAAGAAGGGAAACACACAAACTCTACTACTAAAAATGACTGAAGTTAACAACCAGTGGTCATTAATATCACTTAATATCAATGGACTCAATTCACCTATAAAAAGGCACAGGCTAAGAGACTGGATACGAAAACAGAATCCAACATTTTGCTGTTTACAAGAAACACACCTCAACCATAACGACAGACACCTACTCAGAGTAAAGGGTTGGGAAAAGGTTTATCAAGCAAATGGCCCTAAGAAACAAGCGCATGTGGCCATACTAATTTCCAACAAAGTTGACTTCAAACTAAAATCAATCAGAAGAGATGGAAAGGGACACTTTATACTCATAACAGGAAAAATCCTTCAGAATGAAGTCTCAATCCTGAATATCTATGCCCCTAATATAAAAGCTCCCACTTATGTAAAAGAAACACTTCTAGAACTCAAGGCAGCCATCAAACCACACACACTAATAGTTGGAGACTTCAACACTCCTCTCTCACCAATGGACAGGTCAATCAGACAGAAACCTAACAGAGAATTGAAAGACTTAATGGAGGTAATGAACCAAATGGACTTAACAGACATCTATAGAACATTCCACCCAAATAGGAAAGAATATACCTTCTTCTCTGAGGCTCATGGAACCTTTTTGAAAATTGACCATATACTTGGTAACAAAGCAAACTTCCACAGTTACAAAAAAATATTAGTAACCACCTGTGTCTTATCGGATCACCATGGATTAAAATTAGAATTCAACAACAATGCTACCCCCAGAAAGCCCACAAACTCATGGAAACTGAACAGTCAACTACTGACCCACACCTGGGTCAAGGAAGAAATAAAGAAAGAAATTAAAGTCTTTCTTGAATTTAATGAAAACAAAGACACAACATACTCAAACCTATGGGACAAAATGAAAGCAGTGCTAAGAGGAAAGTTCATAGCACTAAGTGCCCACTTAAATAAAACGGAGAAAGCACTAATTGGTGACTTAACAGCACACCTGAAAGCTCTGGAAAGAAAAGAAGCAGACTCACCTAGGAAAAGTAGAAGACTGGAAATAATCAAACTGAGGGCAGAAATCAACAAAATAGAAACACAGAAAACAATCCAAAGAATCAATGAAACAAGAAGCTGGTTCTTGGAGAATATCAACAAGATTGACAAACCCTTAGCCAAACTAATCAAATGGCAGAGGGAGAACACGCAAATTAATAAGATCAGAAATGAAAAGGGGGACATAACCACAGACACAGAGGAAATTCAGAGAATCATTAGATCTTACTACAAAAGCCTGTATGCCACAAAATTGGAAAATGTAAAAGAAATGGACAGTTTTTAGATAAATACCATATACCAAAGTTAAACCAGGACCAGGTAAATGCTCTAAATTGTCCTGTTAGTCGCGAAGAATTAGAAACTGTTTTCAGAAACCTCCCTACCAAAAAGAGTCCAGGACCAGATGGTTTCAATGTGGAATTCTACCAGAACTTCCAAGAAGACCTAATACCTATACTCCTTAAGGTATTTCATAATATAGAAACACAAGAGTCACTGCCAAATTCCTTCTATGAAGCTACAGTTACCCTGATACCTAAACCACACAAAGACTCAACCAAGAAAGAGAATTACAGGCCAATCTCACTCATGAACATTGATGGAAAAATTCTCAATAAAATACTGGCAAACCGAATCCAAGAACACATTAGAAAAATTATCCATTACGATCAAGTAGGCTTCATCCCAGAGATGCAGGGCTGGTTCAACAAAGGAAAATCTATCAATGTAATCCATCATATAAATAAACTGAAGGAAAAAAAACCATATGGTCATCTCATTAGATGCTGAAAAAGCATTTGACAAAATTCAGCACCCTTTTATGATAAAGGTCTTGGAGAGATTAGGGATACAAGGGTCATTCCTAAATATAATAAAAGCTATTTACAGCAAGCCGACAGCTAACATGAAATTAAATGGAGAGAAACTCAAGGCTATCCCAATAAATTCAGGAACACGACAAGGCTGTCCACTCTCTCCTTATCTCTTCAATATAGTGCTTGAAATTCTAGCAATAGCAATAAGACAACATAAGGGAATCAAGGGGATTCAATTTGGAAAGGAAGAAGTTAAACTTTCATTATTTGCAGATGATATGATAGTATACATAAGCGACCCCAAAAACTCCACCAAAGAACTCCTACAGCTGATAAACTCCTTCAGTAACGTGGCAGGTTACAAGATCTACTCCAAAAAATCAGTCGCCCTCCTATACACAAAGGATAAGGAAGCAGAGAGGGAAATCAGAGAAGTATCACCTTTCACAATAGCCACAAATAGCATATAAGATATCTGGGAGTATCTCTAACCAAGGAAGTGAAGGATTTATTTGACAAGAACTTTAAGTCTTTGAAGAAAGAAATTGAAGAGGATACCAGAAAATGGAAGGATCTCCCCTGCTCGTGGATTGGGAGGATCAACATAGTAAAAATGGCAATTCTACCAAAAGCAATCTATAGATTCAATGCAATCCCAATCAAGGTCCCATTAAAATTCTTCACAGAGATTGAGAGGACAAAAATCAACTTTATATGGAAAAACAAGAAACCCAGGATAGCCAAAAAAATCTTATACAATAAAGGTTCTTCTGGAGGCATTACCATCCCTGACTTCAAACTCTATTACAAAGCTACAGTATTGAAAACAGCTTGGTATTGGCATAAAAACAGAGAAGTTGACCAATGGAATCGTATAGAAGACCCGGATCTTAAACCACAAACCTACGAACACCTGATTTTTGATAAAGGAGCCAAAAGTACACAATGGAAGAAAGAGGGCATCTTCAACAAATGGTGCTGGCATAACTGGATGTCAACCTGTAGAAGAATGAAAGTAGATCCATATCTATCACCATGCACAAAACTCAAGTCAGAATGGATTAAAGACCTCAATATTAATTTGAACACATTGAGCTTGATAGAGGAGAAAGTGGGAAGTACTCTACAACAAATGGGCACAGGGAACCGTTTCCTGCGCATAACCCCAGCTGCACAGACTTTAAGGGCAACATTGAATAAATGGGACCTCCTGAAGTTGAGCAGCTTCTGTAAAGCAAAGGACATTGTCACTAAGACAACACAAAGGCAGCCTACTGACTGGGAAAAGATCTTCACCAACCCTGCAACTGACAAAGGTCTGATCTCTAAAATATATAAGGAACTCAAGAGACTAGACGGTAAAATGCCAATTAACCCAATTAAAAAATGGGGTGCTGAACTGAACAGAGAATTCTCAACAGAAGAAGTTCGAATGGCCAAAAGACACTTAAGGTCATGCTCAACCTCCCTAGCTATCAGGGAAATGCAAATCAAAACAACTTTGAGATATTATCTTACACCTGTCAGATTGGCTAAAATCCAAAACACCAATAATAACCTTTGCTGGAGAGGTTGTGGGGTAAGGGGTACACTCATCCATTGCTGGTGGGAATGCAAACTTGTGCAACCACTTTGGAAAGCAGTGTGGCGGTTTCTCAGGAAATTCGGGATCAACCTACCCCAGGACACAGCAATTCCACTATTGGGAATCTACCCAAGAGATGCCCAATTATACAACAAAAAGCATATGCTCATCTATGTTCATAGCAGCATTATTTGTAATAGCCAGATCCTGGAAACAACCTAGATGCCCTTCAGTGGAAGAATGGATGAAGAAACTTTGGAATATATACATGCTAGAATACTACTCAGCGGTAAAAAACAATGACATCTTGAATTTTGCAGGCAAATGGATAGAAATAGAAAACACTATTCTGAGTGAGGTAACCCAGACCCAAAAAGATGAACATGGGATGTACTCACTCATAATCGGTTTCTAGCCATAATTAAAGGAAATCGAGCCTATAATTTGGGATCCTTGAGAAGATAATAAGAAGGTGAACTCACAAAAAATGATGTAGTAATCCTCCTGGATATTGGAAGTAGACACGATCACCAGGCAAAATTGGGAACTTGAGGGTTGGGCAAGACTGGGCCAAGGGAAGATGGGGAGAGGAAAGTGTGAAGGGGAGAACGGGGGGAGCTCGGAGGAATGGGGTGCTTGGGATATAGGAAGGGTGGATATGGGAGCAGGGAAGCATATATCTTAATTTAAGGAGCTACCCGAGGGTTGTCAAGAGACTTGACCCTAGAGGGGTTCCCAGGTTTCCAGGGAGACGCCCCCAGTTAGTTCCTTGGGCAGCTGAGGAGAGGGAGCCTGAAAAGGCCAGTTCCTATAGCCATACTGATGAATTTCTTGCTTATCACCATAGAACCTCCACCTGACGATAGATGAAGAAAATGACAGAGCCCCACATTGGAGCACCGGACTGAGCTCCCAAGGTCCTGATGAGGAGCAGAAGGAGAGAGAACATGAGAAAGAAAGTCAGGACCGTGAGGGAACCTCCATCTGGCGACAGATGGGGAAGGTGACTGATCCCCACATTGGAGCACTGGACTGAGCTCCCAAGGTCCTGATGAGGAGCAGAAGGAGCGAGAACATGAGGGAGAAAGTCAGGAACGAGAGGGGTGCATTCACTCATGGAGACGGTGGGACAGAACTAATGGGAGATCACCAACTCCAGTTGGAATGGGACTGATGGATCATGCGACCAAACCCATCTCTCTGAATGTGGCCAACAGCGGGGGCTGACTGAGAAGCAAAGGACAATGGCTCTGGGCTCTGATTCTTCTGCATGGACGGGCTCTGTGGGAGCCTTCTCAGCTTGGTAGATCACCTTCCTGGACCTGGGGGGAGTTGGGAGGACCTTGGTCTTAGCATAGAGTGGGGAACCCTGATGGCTCCTTGGCCTTGAGAGGGAGGGAGGGGAGGTGTGGGTGGAGGGGAGGAGAGGGAAGGGGGAGAAGGAGGGGAGGGAAGGGGGAGGAGGAGGGGAGGGAGGTGGGAGGAGGAGGGAAGGAGATGGAAATTTTTAAATATAAAAAAAAATAAACCATGAGAAAAAAAAAGAATAGAGCTCCAACTTGTTGAGATGTGGAAGAATCTGAATAGTAGATTTAACAAAAGAAAACAAAATTTTAGTGCTACAGTATGTTAAACTGAAATTTTCTGTCAGCTATATGTGGTTACTTATTCTTATATTCTTAAATGTTTGGAGGTTAAGACAGGAGTAGTATTAATTTGAGGCCTGCTTATGATATATAGTAATTTCCAGGCTAGCATAGTTTTAAAAAGGAAAGCCTACTTCAAATAAGAATGTTAGTCATGACACATCTATGTAAATATGATAAATAGTTGAGTATATGATTCTGGAGTTTATAAGAAGATAAAGATGAGAAATATGTGTTTGATAATCACAAACATAAAGATGACATTTAGATACATGAGATTGAAATATAATATCATACTAGTTACTAATAGCAAAAACTTAAGACTCAATCTTGAAACACTATTACATTAAAACTTTGAAGAGAAATGAATAACCCAACATAGCAGACAGAAAATTAAACAAAAACATTTTGAATTAAAATCAAAATAAACTAAAATCAAAGTGAAGACAGTATGTCAAAGAAGAAGACAATTATAAATTGAGTCAAATAATGTTGATGGTTAATGCAAGGTGAAAACTGTGTTATTGCAAGTGATTTTAGAATTGTTAGAATACTAATTGATAATAAGAGAAAGTAAACAAAAAATAAGGAGTGAATAAAGACTTTATTTATGGAGCCATAGGAAAATTTTATCATTGAGATGGCTCAAATTGTCTTGTATTTTAATAAGAGAGTGCTACATAAAAAGAAGACTAAATAGTGAGAAAAGTGGAAAAATCAAGTTGAGGAAATGGCCCAGTGGGTAAGACTGCTTCTTGTACAGTCATGGATACCTGATTTCCTGATTTCTGCATACACATAAAAAATGTGGGTATTGGCAGTTGATAAGTCTTGTATATGGGGTTGGAGACAGGAGAGTCAATTGGGATTTTCTGAACATAGCCTAGAACCAGGTTCAGTGATAGACCTTGTCTAAAAAGAAGAAACCAGAGTGACTAGAGAAGGACACTCAATGTGTGACAGTGGTTGAATTGGCAAGTAAATGTCACATTGTGGAGATGTTTTATCATTCAAGACTACAGATTCAGTTGGCGGATTTGGATGCAGAATGAAAGAGAATCTGAATAATCTGGAATGATGATGTTATTGTTAACAGAATTAGAACATATTTAGACATAAGACATGGAGAAATGTCAGTGTATGCATAAACATGTTAAACAGAGAAGTACAGATATAGTGAGAAAGTATAAATAATATGTAGGTGATTACAAGCACCAGTGATAGTGTGAAGTAATTAATAATAATATTCATAGTGACTAAAACTGGATTCAAATTCAAATTCTAGCTTTATGATGATCTGTTTAATTATTTGGCATATGTTCCATGCAAAAGAAGCAGACACTATAAAGTATATAGCTGATATCTTAGAAGAGGGTAAGAAGTTTGTGCTGCTGGAGTAAACTGAACAAGATACAGAAGATTAAGAGCTATTCTCAAAGAGGTAACACAAAGCTTGTTCTATATAACAGAAGTTCCAATGTATCTGGTATAGTTTAGTATGTAGAGGAGCATGTGATGATGTTCAGAAATCCTCACATATTAAGTTTAGGCAGGACCAAGACCCTCTACTCTGCATGAAGGCTAAACAAGGCATCCCACCATAGGAAATGGGCACAACAGAAGTAAATGTTATTCTGGGGTCTGTAGTTTCCAGACCTTTCCTATCCAAGATTCATCCATTTGTAATTGCCTCCTGGTGGGATGACATCTTGAACTTCAATTGCCACCTGCTGCTCCTCTTACATGGCCACCAGCATTAGTCCATGATTATCATGGCATGAAGCATGATGGCAGGCAGACATGCAGGCATGGTGCTGAGAACTAACATCCTGATCCATACATATGCAGGCAGGTAGGCAGGCAGAGCAAGACTTGGCTTGGCATAAACTTTTTGGAACATCAATGTCCACCCCAACTTTCTCTCTCTGTGACTAACCTCACTCAACAAGCTACACCTCCTTTAGCAACACCACACTTTCTAATCCTTCCCAAATTACGGACCAAGAATTCAAATATATGAGTCTATGGGGACCAAACTCATTCAAACCACCTCAGAGAGAAATGTAGGCAAAATTCTTTTTCATGCTTTAGGTAGGAAAGAAGAAAATGGAGTAAGCATGCTTAGAAAGAGTAGGATGCCTACAATTCACAAACCCAAAGGACCTAGAAAACAAAGAGGACCCTAAGAGAGACATACATGGATCTAAATAGGAAGGAGAAAAAGACAAGATCTCCTGAATAAATTGGGAGCATGGAGGTCATGGGACAGGGTAGAAGGGGAGAGGGGAGTATGGGAGGGGATCAGAGAAAAAATATATATTGCAATAAAAATAATAAAAATACAAAATAAAGAGTGGTAAGAATAATTTCACTGCTTTGTGAGATACAAAATATGTTCTAGCCATCAGGTAACTGGCTCTGGCATGAGTAAAGCAGATGATTAGGGAGAAGTCAGGAATACAAAAAAATGATTGACAAAGTGTTTGCTGAGTATGATCCCAGATTGCAAAACACAGAAAAAAATTAATAAGAAATTGCAATTATTAGAATTTCCTCAAAATTCTTTACTATGAATGAATTTAGTCATGATGTAAAGTTCAGTTTAAACGTGGCTTCTGTCAAGTGTTCTATAATTAGTACATCAAAATTAATCACACTTTCCTCTTCACTGACAAAATCTTTCGTTTAGTGTCCTCCTTAATTACATACCATGATCATGACCTAATAATTAATGTCTGTGTGAGTTACTAACCACATTATTTAAAAAAATAGAAAAGCTATCTTTAGTACCAAATATTTTTGGTTGGGACATAAAAGACATAATGTGACATCATTAAGGACCAAAAAAAGGATTATTAAAATAACTTTGGAATAAGAATTTCTGACATTTTTACTAATGAAACAGGATACAAGGAATACATACAGAGAAATAATATCAATTCCTTTGTATCTCAGTTTTTTTTTCATGGTTTATTTTTTTATATTAAAAAATTTCCATCTCCTCCCCTCCTCCTCCCCCTTCCCTCCCCTCCTCCTCCCCCTTCCCTCCCCTCCTTCTCCCCCTTCCCTCCCCTCCCCTCCACCCATACCTCCCCTCCCTCCCTCTCAAGGCCAAGGAGCCCTCAGGGTTCCCTACTCTATGCTAAGACCAAGGTCCTCCCAACTCCCCCCAGGTCCAGGAAGGTGATCTACCAAGCTGAGAAGGCTCCCACAGAGCCCGTCCATGCAGAAGAATCAGAGCCCAGAGCCATTGTCCTTTGCTTCTCAGTCAGCCCCACTGTTGGCCACATTCAGAGAGACGGGTTTGGTCACATGATCCATCAGTACCATTCCAACTGGAGTTAGTGATCTCCCATTAGTTCTATCTCAAAGTCTCCATGAGTGAACGCACCCCTCATGGTCCTGACTTTCTTTCTCATGTTCTCTCTCCTTCTGCTCCTCATCAGGACCTTGGGAGCTCAGTCCAGTGCTCCAATGTGGGGCTCAGTCATTTTCTTCATCTATCGCCAGGTGGAGGTTCCCTCAAGGTCCTGACTTTCTTTCTCATGTTCTCTCTCCTTCTGCTCCTCATCAGGACCTTGGGAGCTCAGTCCAGTGCTCCAATGTGGGGCTCTGTCATTTTCTTCATCTATCGCCAGGTGGAAGTTCTATGGTGATGTGCAAGAAATTCATCAGTATGGCTATAGGAACTGGCCTTTTCAGGCTCCCTCTCCTCAGCTGCCCAAGGAACTAACTGGGGGCGTCTCCCTGGAAACCTGGGAACCCCTCTAGGGTCAAGTCTCTTGACAACCCTCAGGTGGCTCCCTAAATTAAGATATATGCTTCCCTGCTCCCATATCCACCCTTCCTGTATCCTAAGCATCCCATTCCTCCGAGCTCTCCCCATTCTCCCCTTCACGCTTTTCTCTCCCCATCTTCCCTTGGCCGCATCTCGCCCAACCCTCAAGTTTCCAATTTTTGCCTGGCGATCGTGTCTACTTCCAATATCCAGGAGGATTACTATATCTTTTTTTTGGGAGTTCACCTTCTTATTATCTTCTCAAGGATCCCAAATTATAGGCTCGATTTCCTTTAATTATGGCTAGAAACCGATTATGAGTGAGTACATCCCATGTTCATCTTTTTGGGTCTGGGTTACCTCACTCAGAATAGTGTTTTCTATTTCCATCCATTTGCATGCAAAATTCAAGATGTCATTGTTTTTTACCGCTGAGTAGTATTCTAGCATGTATATGTTCCACAGTTTCTTCATCCATTCTTCCACTGAAGGGCATCTAGGTTGTTTCCAGGATCTGGCTATTACAAATAATGCTGCTATGAACATAGATGAGCAAATGCTTTTGTAGTATGATTGGGCATCTCTTGGGTAGATTCCCAATAGTGGAATTGCTGGGTCCTGGAGTAGGTTGATCCCGAATTTCCTGAGAAACCGCCACACTGCTTTCCAAAGTGGTTGCACAAGTGTGCATTCCCACCAGCAATGGATGAGTGTACTCCTTACCCCACAACCTCTCCAGCAAAGGTTATTATTGGTGTTTTGGATTTTAGCCAATCTGACAGGTATAAGATGATATCTCAAAGTTGTTTTGATTTGCATTTCCCTGATAGCTAGGGAGGTTGAGCATGACCTTAAGTGTCCTTTGGCCATTCGAACTTCTTCTGTTGAGAATTCTCTGTTCAGTTCAGCGCCCCATTTTTTAATTGGGTTAATTGGCATTTTACCATCTAGTCTCTTGAGTTCCTTATATATTTTAGAGATCAGACCTTTGTCAGTTGCAGGATTGGTGAAGATCTTTTCCCAGTCAGTAGGCTGCCTTTGTGTCTTAGTGACAATGTCCTTTGCTTTACAGAAGCTGCTCAACTTCAGGAGGTCCCATTTATTCAATGTTGCCCTTAATGTCTGTGCAGCTGGGGTTATGCGCAGGAAACGGTTCCCTGTGCCCATTTGTTGTAGAGTACTTCCCACTTTCTCCTCTATCAAGCTCAATGTGTTCAGATTAATATTGAGGACTTTAATCCATTCTGACTTGAGTTTTGTGCATGGTGATAGATATGGATCTACTTTCATTCTTCTACAGTTTGACATCCAGTTATGCCAGCACCATTTGTTGAAGATGCCCTCTTTCTTCCACTGTGTACTTTTGGCTCCTTTATCAAAAATCAGGTGTTCGTAGGTTTGTGGTTTAAGATCCGGGTCTTCTATACGATTCCATTGGTCAACTTCTCTGTTTTTATGCCAATACCAAGCTGTTTTCAATACTGTAGCTTTGTAATAGAGTTTGAAGTCAGGGATGGTAATGCCTCCAGAAGTACCTTTATTGTATAAGATTTTTTTGGCTATCCTGGGTTTCTTGTTTTTCCATATAAAGTTGATTATTGTCCTCTCAATCTCTGTGAAGAATTTTAATGGGACCTTGATTGGGATTGCATTGAATCTATAGATTGCTTTTGGTAGAATTGCCATTTTTACTATGTTGATCCTCCCAATCCACGAGCAGGGGAGATCCTTCCATTTTCTGGTATCCTCTTCAATTTCTTTCTTCAAAGACTTAAAGTTCTTGTCAAATAAATCCTTCCCTTCCTTGGTTAGAGATACTCCCAGATATCTTATACTATTTGTGGCTATTGTGAAAGGTGATACTTCTCTGATTTCCCTCTCTGCGTCCTTATCCTTTGTGTATAGGAGGGCGACTGATTTTTTGGAGTTGATCTTGTAACCTGCCACGTTACTGAAGGAGTTTATCAGCTGTAGGAGTTCTTTTGTGGAGTTTTTGGGGTCGCTTATGTACACTCTCATATCATCTGCAAATAATGAAAGTTTAACTTCTTCCTTTCCAAATTGAATCCCCTTGGTTGCCTTATGTTGTCTTATTGCTATTGCTAGAATTTCAAGCACTATATTGAAGAGATAAGGAGAGAGTGGACAGCCTTGTCGTGTTCCTGAATTTATTGGGATAGCCTTGAGTTTCTCTCCATTTAATTTCATGTTAGCTGTCGGCTTGCTGTAAATAGCTTTTATTATATTTAGGAATGACCCTTGTATCCCTAATCTCTCCAATACCTTTATCATAAAAGGGTGCTGAATTTTGTCAAATGCTTTTTCAGCATCTAATGAGATGACCATATGGTTTTTTTCCTTCAGTTTATTTATATGATGGATTACATTGATAGATTTTTGTATTTTGAACCAGCCCTGCATCTCTGGGATGAAGCCTACTTGATCATAATGGATAATTTTTCTACTATGTTCTTGGATTCGGTTTGCCAGTATTTTATTGAGAATTTTTGTGTCAATGTTCATGAGTGAGATTGGCCTGTAATTCTCTTTCTTGGTTGAGTCTTTGTGTGGTTTAGGTATCAGGGTAACTGTAGCTTCATAGAAGGAATTTGGCAGTGACTCTTGTGTTTCTATATTATGAAATACCTTAAGGAGTATAGGTATTAGGTCTTCTTGGAAGTTCTGGTAGAATTCCGCATTGAAACCATCTGGTCCTGGGCTCTTTTTGGTAGGGAGGTTTCTGATAACAGTTTCTAATTCTTCGCGACTAACAGGACGATTTAGAGCATTTACCTGGTCCTGGTTTAACTTTGGTATATGGTATTTATCTAAAAAACTGTCCATTTCTTTTACATTTTCCAATTTTGTGGCATACAGGCTTTTGTAGTAAGATCTAATGATTTTCTGAATTTCCTCTGTGTCTGTGGTTATGTCCCCCTTTTCATTTCTGATCTTGTTAATTTGCGTGTTCTCCCTCTGCCGTTTGATTAGTTTGGCTAAGGGTTTGTCAATCTTGTTGATTTTCTCCAAGAACCAGCTTTTTGTTTCATTGATTCTTTGGATTGTTTTCTGTGTTTCTATTTTGTTGATTTCTGTCCTTAGTTTGATTATTTCCAGTCTTCTACTTCTCCTAGGTGAGTCTGCTTCTTTTTTTCCAGAGCATTCAGGTGTGCTGTTAAGTCACCAATTAGTGCTTTCTCCGTTTTCTTTAAGTGGGCACTTAGTGCTATGAACTTTCCTCTTAGCACTGCTTTCATTGTGTCCCATAGGTTTGAGTATGTTGTGTCTTTGTTTTCATTAAATTCAAGAAAGACTTTAATTTCTTTCTTTATTTCTTCCTTGACCCAGGTGTGGATCAGTAGTTGACTGTTCAGTTTCCATGAGTTTGTGGGCTTTCTGGGGGTAGCATTGTTGTTGAATTCTAATTTTAATCCATGGTGATCCGATAAGACACAGGTGGTTACTAATATTTTTTTGTAACTGTGGAAGTTTGCTTTGTTACCAAGTGTATGGTCAATTTTCGAAAAGGTTCCATGAGCCTCAGAGAAGAAGGTATATTCTTTCCTATTTGGGTGGAATGTTCTATAGATGTCTGTTAAGTCCATTTGGTTCATTACCTCCATTAAGTCTTTCAATTCTCTGTTAGGTTTCTGTCTGATTGACCTGTCCATTGGTGAGAGAGGAGTGTTGAAGTTTCCCACTATTAGTGTGTGTGGTTTGATGGCTGCCTTGAGTTCTAGAAGTGTTTCTTTTACATAAGTGGGAGCTTTTATATTAGGGGCATAGATATTCAGGATTGAGACTTCATTCTGATGGATTTTTCCTGTTATGAGTATAAAGTGTCCCTTTCCATCTCTTCTGATTGATTTTAGTTTGAAGTCAACTTTGTTGGAAATTAGTATGGCCACATGCGCTTGTTTCTTAGGGCCATTTGCTTGATAAACTTTTTCCCAACCCTTTACTCTGAGTAGATGTCTGTCGTTATGGTTGAGGTGTGTTTCTTGTAAACAGCAGAAGGTTGGATCCTGTTTTCATATCCAGTCTCTTAGCCTGTGCCTTTTTATAAGTGAATTGAGTCCATTGATATTAAGTGATATTGATGACCAGTGGTTGTTAACTTCGGTCATTTTTTGTAGTAGAGTTTGTGTGTTTCCCTTCTTCTAGTTGTGCTGGTGAAGGGTCGCTAGATGCCTGAGTTATTGTGGGCATTGTTGGACTCCTTGGTTTGTGATTTTCCTTCTATTACTTTCTGCAAGGCTGGATTTGTGGCTACGTATTGTTTAAATCTGTTTTTGTCCTGGAATATCTTGTTTTCTCCATCAATGGTGAATGGAAGCTTTGCTGTGTATAGTAGTCTAGGCTTGCATCCATGTTCCCTTAGTTTCTGTAGCACATCTATCCAAGCTCTTCTGGCTTTCATGGTTTCCATTGAGAAGTAAGGTGTAATTCTGATAGGTTTCCCTTTATATGTTACTTGTCCTTTTTCCTTTGCAGCTCTTAATATCTGTTCTTTATTCTGTATGTTTTGTGTTTTGATTATTATATGGCATGGGGATGCTTTCTTTTGATCCAGTCTATTTGGTGTTCTGTAGGCTTCTTGTACCTTCATAGGAACATCCTTCTTTAGGTTGGGGAAGTTTTCTTCTATAATTTTGTTGAATATGTTTTCTGGGCCTTTGAGTTGCAATTCTTCTCCTTCTTCTACCCCAATTATTCTTAGGTTTGGTCTTTTCATGGTGTCCCAGATTTCCTGAATGTTTTGTGTTAAGAATTTGTTAGATTTGTTTAGTTCTTTAATCTGTGAATTTATTTCCTCTATAGTATCTTCAGAGTCCGAGATTCTTTCTTCCATCTCTTGTATTCGGTTGGAAATACTTGTCTCTGAAGTTTCTGTTCGTTTACTCAGAGTTTCCATTTCCAGTCTTCCCTCAGATTTTGTTTTCTTCAATACCTCCATTTCATTTATCAGGTCTTGTACTGATTCCCTTACCTGTTTGATTGCTTTTTCTTGTTTTTCTTGGATATCTTTGAGAGATTTATTTATTTCGTCTACCTTTTTGTTTGTCATCTCCATTTCTTTATGACAGTTTTTTTACCTCTTGTTTAAGGTCCTCTATTATTTTCATAAAGTACTGTTTAAGGTCGGATTCTTCTATATCTTCTGGGGTAGGGTGTTCAATTCTTGTTGTTTCAGGATGTCTGGATTGTGGTGATGTCATGTTGCCTTTTGTGTTGTTGGAGGAGCTCCTGCATTGGCGCCTGCCCATCTCTTCCTTCAAAAGGAGCCGGGAGACGCTTGGTGTCCTAGACCAATCTTTGCTGTGACTGAAACTGGTTGGATCTCCCCAGTGCCAGAGGAGGACCTATTCCTTGTGTCACAATCTGAAGAAGCCCGCACTCCCTTGCAGGAATCCTCAGACCTGCCTGGAGGCCAGAGTCTGACCCCTTTGGGTGGATGGCCTTAGAACAGGAGCAGGACACCTGAGAACACTAGGGAAGGCTTCGGAGAGGCAGGGACGCGAGAAACAGAGACAAACCTGCAGAGGTAGCTGGGGGAGGGGGTCTGTGCTCTCTTCCAGGGCAGGTTGCCCCAGGGTCCGCATTCACTCACCAGTTCAGATGGAATGTCAGTGCACAGGATCAGGGATTCCAGGCAGCCCAGGGATGCTGCCCTGACAAAAGGGCCAAGGTGGGGCGAGGGCGGGATGGAATATCACATAGCACAATCTGAAGGAGCCCGCACCCCTCTGCAGGAATCCTCAGGCCTGCCTCTGTATCTCAGTTTAAATTAAAAATTTTAAGCAATACTGATACAGTCAAAAATATATTAACAAAAACACCATTCTTGAAACTAAGTTGATGGCTCAGTCAGTAAAACACTTGTGGTATAAGTATGAGGACCTGAGTTCTATCTCAAAATAACCATATAAAAAGCTACATGTTGTTGGGTATATTTGTATAGGGGATCTTGTGACTTCATTCTCATTTAAGTGGTAAGCTTTTGGTTCAGGAAGAGACACTGTCTCAAAATAAGTTGGAGAACAATTAAGTAAGACATCTGGCATTGACCTCTTGCCTCTTTACACACTCTCATGTACATACATACATACATACATACATATCCACATATACCACACATGCATGTTTGCATAGACATAAACACATATACACACATGCATATACAAAAAATATAATTCCTAGTAAGAAACAACACATTAATTAAATACGTTTTTACATAAACGACACTAACCTGCTTCCTAGAATTTTGAAGTTACTGGAATAGTTTTCACAATATTTAGGTGATTTCTTACCTGTTAGCTATATTAAACTTTAGATTTAACCACGTTTACAATAATGAATTGAAAATACCTAGCAATTTTGACTTGAATGATAACAGTATTCATTAGTTTGCATTCTCTTAATTGATAGTCTAATGGTACCATTTAACTTTGTGATAGTACAGCTTTGGAACGGGTGAACCCAATGTATTACTCTTGAGTGTTACAAATGGATAACATACCCCCTTTTACATATTTTGGCTAATATTATCTATTTATATGGTTTTCATAATAACAATAATAATAACAACAACAACAACAACAATCAAGAATAATGTATCCTATACATCAATTTTGTAATTTGTAAATATTTCTATAAATACTAAAAATGCAAGAAATGACTCAGAAATACTTATATTTGATCAAAAAATTATTGGTACAAGTATTCACTGATTTATAATGCAGCATGTAATTTTACATTTATTTCTCCTCATTTTTGTTATTTTCAGTTACTTATGAACAACAGTTTATATTGTGTACCAACTAGCTGTGGTTTGCATGGTAGTCTGAATGTGTCAATCACAAATAAGAATTGTATATGACATAGCTCCTAGATTATTGCAAAACATTTAATTTTAAATATCAAATATCATTGTAGTAATGGTTTCATCTTGGCAAGCTGCATTCATTTTAGTTGTTTAATGAAAGGTATACAGAGAATATTGTCAATGGACAGACTTAGTGTGAAAACATGTCCTAGAGGAAGATAGAATCTATATTATTTTCTCTGATTAGGAAAGAAAACACAAGTCTTGGCCTGAAGATAAGACACAGATGGGCAAGCCGCAGCTGGCACATGAGGATGCAGAACTGAATAACATTCCCCAGTGAGAAATCAAAGTGTATCTTGGCAAAAAAAAAAAAAAAAAAAAAAAAAGAATTTGTCCCCTATATATGGGGTCACTACACAAAAGCTTTGCCTAGTCCTCCATCTGGTTTCCATGTCAAATAATATTAAATCAACTTTTTCGTGTTGATTCTCAGCCAGTTAAAACAGAACAAATGTCTCAGACATATATCGACATCTGTATGTACATATTTCCATGTATAAATAATCATCTGTGATTAGTGGTGGCATAATGTAACCTCAAGGAATGAATAAATAGGTTATTAAAAAAGTCACTTCCCAATAATGAAAATTATCTAAGTATAACATAAAAGAACCCTAATTCTTTGGAAATATTTTCAGTAATATTATTCATCTTGACTATTGAATTTTTTTTTCCTCATGATTTATTTTTTTATATTTAAAAATTTCCATCTCCTTCCCTCCTCCTCCCCCCTCCCTCCACTCCTCCTCCCCCTTCCCTCCCCTCCTTCTCCCCCTTCCCTCCCCTTCCCTCCACCCACACCTCCCCTCCCTCCCTCTCAAGGCCAAGGAGATATCAGGGTTCCCCACTCTATGCTAAGTCCAAGGTCCTCCCAACTCCCCCCAGGTCCAGGAAGGTGATCTACCAAGCTGAGAAGGCTCCCACAGAGCCCGTCCATGCAGAAGAATCAGAGCCCAGAGCCATTGTCCTTTGCTTCTCAGTCAGCCCCCGCTGTTGGCCACATTCAGAGAGACGGGTTTGGTCGCATGATCCATCAGTCCCATTCCAACTGGAGTTGGTGATCTCCCATTAGTTCTGTCCCACCGTCTCCATGAGTGAATGCACCCCTCACGTTCCTGACTTTCTCCCTCATGTTCTCGCTCCTTCTGCTCCTCATCAGGACCTTGGGAGCTCAGTCCAGTGCTCCAATGAGGGGCTCAGTCACCTTCCCCATCTGTCGCCAGCTGGAGGTTCCCTCAAAGTCCTGACTTTCTTTCTCATGTTCTCTCTCCTTCTGCTCCTCATCAGGACCTTGGGAGCTCAGTCCAGTGCTCCAATGTGGGGCTCTGTCATTTTCTTCATCTATCGTCAGGTGGAGGTTCTATGGTAATATGCAAGAAATTCATCAGTATGGCTATAGGAACTGGCCTTTTCAGGCTCCCTCTCCTCAGCTGCCCAAGGAACTAACTGGGGGCGTCTCCCTGGAAACCTGGGAACCCCTATAGGGTCAAGTCTCTTGACAACCCTCGGGTGGCTCCCTAAATTAAGATATATGCTTCCCTGCTCCCATATCCACCCTTCCTGTATCCTAAGCATCCCATTCCTCCGAGCTCTCCCCATTCTCCCCTTCACGCTTTTCTCTCCCCATCTTCCCTTGGCCGCATCTCGCCCAACCCTCAAGTTTCCAATTTTTGCCTGGCGATCGTGTCTACTTCCAATATCCAGGAGGATTACTATATCTTTTTTTTGGGAGTTCACCTTCTTATTATCTTCTCAAGGATCCCAAATTATAGGCTCGATTTCCTTTAATTATGGCTAGAAACCGATTATGAGTGAGTACATCCCATGTTCATCTTTTTGGGTCTGGGTTACCTCACTCAGAATAGTGTTTTCTATTTCCATCCATTTGCATGCAAAATTCAAGATGTCATTGTTTTTTACCGCTGAGTAGTATTCTAGCATGTATATGTTCCACAGTTTCTTCATCCATTCTTCCACTGAAGGGCATCTAGGTTGTTTCCAGGATCTGGCTATTACAAATAATGCTGCTATGAACATAGATGAGCAAATGCTTTTGTAGTATGATTGGGCATCTCTTGGGTAGATTCCCAATAGTGGAATTGCTGGGTCCTGGAGTAGGTTGATCCCGAATTTCCTGAGAAACCGCCACACTGCTTTCCAAAGTGGTTGCACAAGTGTGCATTCCCACCAGCAATGGATGAGTGTACCCCTTACCCCACAACCTCTCCAGCAAAGGTTATTATTGGTGTTTTAGATTTTAGCCAATCTGACAGGTATAAGATGATATCTCAAAGTTATTTTGATTTGCATTTCCCTGATAGCTAGGGAGGTTGAGCATGACCTTAAGTGTCTTTTGGCCATTTGAACTTCTTCTGTTGAGAATTCTCTGTTCAGTTCAGCGCCCCATTTTTTAATTGGGTTAATTGGCATTTTACCGTCTAGTCTCTTGAGTTCCTTATATATTTTAGAGATCAGACCTTTGTCAGTTGCAGGGTTGGGTGAAGATCTTTCTTTATTTCTTCCTTGACCCAGGTGTGGATCAGTAGTTGACTGTTCAGTTTCCATGAGTTTGTGGGCTTTCTGGGGGTAGCATTGTTGTTGAATTCTAATTTTAATCCATGGTGATCTGATAAGACACAGATAGTTACTAATATTTTTGTAACTGTGGAAGTTTGCTTTGTTACCAAGTGTATGGTCAATTTTTGAAAAGGTTCCATGAGCCTCAGAGAAGAAGGTATATTCTTTCCTATTTGGGTGGAATGTTCTATAGATGTCTGTTAAGTCCATTTGGTTCATTACCTCCATTAAGTCTTTCAATTCTCTGTTAGGTTTCTGTCTGATTGACCTGTCCATTGGTGAGAGAGGAGTGTTGAAGTCTCCAACTATTAGTGTGTGTGGTTTGATGGCTGCCTTGAGTTCTAGAAGTGTTTCTTTTACATAAGTGGGAGCTTTTATATTAGGGGCATTGATATTCAGGATTGAGACTTCATTCTGATGGATTTTTCCTGTTATGAGTATAAAGTGTCCCTTTCCATCTCTTCTGATTGATTTTAGTTTGAAGTCAACTTTGTTGGAAATTAGTATGGCCACATGCGCTTGTTTCTTAGGGCCATTTGCTTGATAAACCTTTTCCCAACCCTTTACTCTGAGTAGGTGTCTGTCTTTGTGGTTGAGGTATGTTTCTTGTAAACAGCAGAAGGTTGGATCCTGTTTTCAAATCCAGTCTCTTAGCCTGTGCCTTTTTTTTTTTATTTATTTATTTTTTGGTTTTGGTTTTTCGAGACAGGGTTCCTCTGCAGCTTTTTTAGAGCCTGTCCTGGAACTAGCTCTTGTAGACCAGGCTGGCCTCGAACTCACAGAGATCCGCCTGACTCTGGCTCCCGAGTGCTGGGATTAAAGGCGTGCGCCACCACCGCCCGGCAGCCTGTGCCTTTTTATAAGTGAATTGAGTCCATTGATATTAAGGGATATTGATGACCAGTGGTTGTTAACTTTGGTCATTTTTTGTAGTAGAGTTTGTGTGTTTCCCTTCTTCTAGTTGTGCTGGTGAAGGGTCGCTAGATGCCTGAGTTATTGTGGGCATTGTTGGACTCCTTGGTTTGTGATTTTCCTTCTATTACTTTCTGCAAGGCTGGATTTGTGGCTACGTATTGTTTAAATCTGTTTTTGTCCTGGAATATCTTGTTTTCTCCATCAATGGTGAATGCAAGCTTTGCTGTGTATAGTAGTCTAGGCTTGCATCCATGTTCCCTTAGTTTCTGTAGCACATCTATCCAAGCTCTTCTGGCTTTCATGGTTTCCATTGAGAAGTCAGGTGTAATTCTGATAGGTTTCCCTTTATATGTTACTTGTCCTTTTTCCTTTGCAGCTCTTAATATCTGTTCTTTATTCTGTATGTTTTGTGTTTTGATTATTATATGGCATGGGGATGCTTTCTTTTGATCCAGTCTATTTGGTGTTCTGTAGGCTTCTTGTACCTTCATAGGAACATCCTTCTTTAGGTTGGGGAAGTTTTCTTCTATAATTTTGTTGAATATGTTTTCTGGGCCTTTGAGTTGTAATTCTTCTCCTTCTTCTACCCCAATTATTCTTAGGTTTAGTCTTTTCATGGTGTCCCAGATTTCCTGAATGTTTTGTGTTAAGAATTTGTTAGATTTGTTTAGTTCTTTAATCTGTGAATTTATTTCCTCTATGGTATCTTCAGAGTCCGAGATTCTTTCTTCCATCTCTTGTATTCGGTTGGAAATACTTGTCTCTGAAGTTTCTGTTCGTTTACTCAGAGTTTCCATTTCCAGTCGTCCCTCAGATTGTGTTTTCTTCAATACCTCCATTTCATTTATCAGGTCTTGTACTGTTTCCCTTACCTGTTTGATTTCTTTTTCTTGTTTTTCTTGTTTTTCTTGGGTATCTTTGAGTGATTTATTTATTTCGTCTACCTTTTTGTTTGTCATCTCCATTTCTTTATGGCAGTTTTTTACCTCCTGTTTAAGGTCCTCTATTATTTTCATAAAGTACTGTTTAAGGTCGGATTCTTCTATATCTTCTGGGGTAGGGTGTTCAATTCTTGTTGTTTCAGGATGTCTGGATTGTGGTGATGTCATGTTGCCTTTTGTGTTGTTGGAGGAGCTCCTGCATTGGCGCCTGCCCATCTCTTCCTTCAAAAGTAGCCCAGAGGCATTTGGTGTCCTAGACCAATCTTTGCTGTGACTGAAACTGGTTGGATCTCCCCAGTGTCAGAGGAGGACCTATTCCTTGCTTCACAATCTGAAGAAGCCCGCACTCCCTTGCAGGAATCCCCGGACCTGCCTGGAGGCCAGAGTCTGATTCCTCTGCGTGGATGACCTTAGAACAGGAGCAGGACACCAGTTCAGGTGGAACTGAACTGGTGGAATACCGCACAGCGAACCTGGCAGCTCAATCTGAAGGAGCCCGCACCCCTCCGCAGGAATCCTCAGACCTGCCTGGAGGCCAGAGTCTGACCCCTTTGGGTGGATGGCCTTAGAACTGGAGCAGGACACCTGAGAACACTTGGGAAAGCTTGGGAGACACAGGGACGGGAGAAACAGACACAAGCCTGCAGAGGGAAGTGGGGTAGGGGGTCTGTGCTCTCTTCCAGGGCAGGTTGCCCCAGGGTCCGCATTCACTCACCAGTTCAGATGGAATGTCAGTGCACAGGATCAGGGATTCCAGGCAGCCCAGGGTCGCAGCCCAGACAAAAGGGCCAAGGTGGGGGCAGGGCAGGATGGAATACCATACAGCGAACCTGGCAGCACAATCTGAAGGAGCCCGCACCCCTCCACAGGAATCCTCAGACCTGCCTGGAGGCCAGAGTCTGACCCCTTTGGG
This sequence comes from Arvicola amphibius, assembly GCF_903992535.2. Taxonomy (NCBI): domain Eukaryota; kingdom Metazoa; phylum Chordata; class Mammalia; order Rodentia; family Cricetidae; genus Arvicola; species Arvicola amphibius. The sequence goes on along the minus strand of NC_052065.1, from coordinate 128,438,320 downwards.
TGGATGGTTTTAGAACAGGAGCAGGACACCTGAGAACACTAGGGAAAGCTTGGGAGACACAGGGACGGGAGAAACTGACACAAGCCTGCAGAGGGAAGTGGGGGTAGGGGGTCTGTGCTCTCTTCCAGGGCAGGTTGCCCCAGGGTCCGCATTCACTCACCAGTTCAGATGGAATGTCAGTGCACATGATCAGGGATTCCAGGCAGCCCAGGGTCACAGCCCAGACAAAAGGGCCAAGGTGGGGGCAGGGCGGGATGGAATACCACACAGCAAACCTGGCAGCACAATCTGAAGGAGCCCGCACCCCTCCGCAGGAATCCTCAGACCTGCCTGGAGGCCAGAGTCTGACACCTTTGGGTGGATGGCCTTAGAACTGGAGCAGGACACCTGAGAACAACTAAGAAAATATCACTGGTGCTACTGTGTTGAGAGGTCAGCGAGGTATGAAAGTGCATCTCCAGAAGTCGTCATCAGGACTGCAGTGTAGTAAGGAGCTGCGGGCTGCGTTCCTGCCGCCCTGCTCCTGATCGCCAGCTAGCTTATACCCAGGTAGATTCTAGCGTACGTCCATCTTGGGCTGGAGCTTCATCGCGTCTGGCATCTCTCTCAGGAGAGGCATGGCAGTCTGCCTAACTTAGAAGAGGTGTGGCATCTTACTGATCCTTTCTACCTCACTTCCTCTTCCTGTTCTGTCTACTCCACCCACCTAAGGGGCGGTCTATCAAATGGGCCAGGCAGTTTCTTTATTAGCCAATGAAATCAACTCAAACAGAAGACTTTCCCACATCATTTCCCCTTTTTCTGTTTAAACAATAAAAGAAAGGCTTTAACTTTAACATAGTAAAATACATATAACAAAATAGTTATCAAGTAAGAATTAGTTACAATACTTATATCCATTTTATCTTTATCATAACAAAGGAAAACTTTAACTATCTATCCATTCTTCAACTCCATCAAAGATTCCAGAAGGATATAATATTACCTAAGTAAATAAGAAGTAAGCAACTTACAAAACTCTAGAAATGACAGAGACATCTTGCTGCCTGGACAGTCACCCAAAGTTCCTCTGTACCGTTAGGGCATCCATCTTTGGCCTTCAGGCCCATAGTTTCCAGCAGACATTTCCATAAAGCAAGAAATTTCAAAGACAGTTTAGTCACTTTCTGCTGTGTCCTGCAGAATGCCTTGCAGACTCTTTCATGAATCAGGAATCCCGAAAGATCATCTCACTTTTAGGCAAGTTCAGCAGTCCTCTCTCTGAGGGTTCTCTATGTCCAGTTTATGCAATAGTCCAGGCAAGAGCAGTTTCTTGCCAAAATGGCTATCAAACTCCATAAGGATCCTCTTCGATGCCCATCTTCCTCTTGAAGTAGATTGGTGCTGCCAGGAGCTGACGTGTCTCATTGTCATGAAAAGCCCTAAGTTATTAAAACATCTAAAATGCGATATTCTGTAGTCTTTGAAAGATATGAAGAATGCCTATTTAACTTAAATATATCTCTATATATCTAGAAAATCTAACTAACATAACTACAAGTTTTACTATTATTGATGACTATCCATTAACAACCTCTATACATTACATTTTTTAAATGAACTACATAATCACAATACCTTAATCAGTATCAGAAATACATATACATATAACAAAATTGACCTTAAATTTAAATCACTAAAGCAAAATCAATATCAATGTAAATTATTCATATCTATATCATATCCCCCTTTAAATGTAAAAGAACATTTATAAACAATATTTGGGAACATGGGCGCAGTTATTTCTCTCCAAACTGCTTCCTGCTGAATGGGGACGCTGTTAATCAGATCTTTCATGGTGTAGCCTGTGTGCCAGGTTCATCTCAGTCATCAGTTGAGCAAAGTAATTTTTTGAGGGTATTCACAGCAACCTTTCAGGAGGGCGTGGTCTATCATACCATATTGGGATAGAAGCAATCCAAATGGTCTCATTTTCTGTAAAAACAAAAGAAGAATCTCTTTTCCAAAGTATCATATCCTTAGATCCAAATTCTGAAGTCAAGGTATTTTCAAGATATCTTTCTTGGATTAGTTCAGCAGCATTTACAAACAAATATCTTTTAGCAGCTGTTGCTCCTTCCTCAGCATTCGAACAATTCAAAGAGAACATAATAGCATACAGTATCAAGGTTCTCTGTGTATTTTCCATCTTTGTGCAGCTTTGTTTTAACCTCTATTTCGTTTATTTTTACTTTTACTTTTTGAGACAGGTTCTCTGTATATCTTTGTCCTTCAATAACTCTTTAGACCAGGCTGTCCTTGAACTCTCAGAGATCCACTTGCCTCTGCTTCTCAAGTGCTGGGATTGAAGGCGTATGCTACCACACCTTGAACTCACAGAGATCTGTCTGTCTCTGCCTCCCAGGCATTGGGATTAAAGGTGTGTTCTGCCACACCTTGAGGTCACAGAGGTCAATCTACCTCTGCCTCCCAAGTGTTGGGATTAAAGGTGTGTACCACCACAACAAACTACTTCCTTTTTTTTTTATTTTTTTTTACTTTTAAGAACTTTAACCTTTAGCCTGCATATATTTTTAACACAGTGTAAACCACTTAGACATTTTCTTCAACTTTGAATTTTTCTTTTACTGTATATCTCTCTTTCTGACTACATGAGTCTTTACTTTACCAAACAATATCAGTAGGACTATAGCCATGACTTTGGCGGCTAGATCCAGCCCATTCCCTAGCTTTCCAGCCTCATGGCAGAGGTACCACAACTCTTTGGCGGTTCAAGGTCCCTGCCAGCAAGCAAGCTGCAACAGTGTTAAACAACACTCAAAAGCTCCATAGTCAGGACCGCCTGCTTGAAAGAGTCAGAGTTTGCCCTGGCAGGACGGCCCAGAAAGCTGGCATTTTAAAACAGCACAACTTTTTTCCTGCTACAGCTGAAAACTGAAAAGCTTTTCATCAACACCGTTTAAGTGTTTTGTGGCAGGACCTCTTAAAAGGGCGGCAGGATTTTGCAGCTAAAGCTGAGTCAGGAAGCCTCTCTTAGATGAGAGCGCTTGCTCTAGCAAGCAAAGCCAAACCTGAGAAATTGCTGCTACTGAGAAAATATGCTTTACTCTATTCTTTCCCAAGCTTTCTCAAGCTTTCTCAAGCTTTCTCAAGCTTTCTATGGATCCAGTCATCCACGTGGGCGCCATTCTGTAGTAAGGAGCTGCCGCCCTGCTCCTGATCGCCAGCTAGCTTATACCCAGGTAGATTCTAGCGTACGTCCATCTTGGGCTGGAGCTTCATCGCGTCTGGCATCTCTCTCAGGAGAGGCATGGCAGTCTGCCTAACTTAGAAGAGGTGTGGCATCTTACTGATCCTTTCTACCTCACTTCCTCTTCCTGTTCTGTCTACTCCACCCACCTAAGGGGCGGTCTATCAAATGGGCCAGGCAGTTTCTTTATTAGCCAATGAAATCAACTCAAACAGAAGACTTTCCCACATCACTGCAGTGTCCCAAAGAATGATGGATCCTCTGGCCGACTGTCAGGTCCCCTTGCAGGCCAAGCAGCTCTCAGACAAAGGCCTACCTTGCCCCAGGCAGTCAAATGAAGGAGGGGACCTCCCACCAGCCTGGGTGCACTCAATTCCAGGTCCCAGAGCCCAAACAGGGTGAGCTGTGGGATTTTGTGGCCCCAAAGACGGGAGGATGAGGCAGGGGGAGGGGGGGAGGATTCTGGGTGCAAGCTGGGAAGGGACAGGAAGAGAGAGGCAGTATCCCGGGAGAATAACCCCTGCAGGAAGAGCAGGAAGTGTGCTGGTGGCAGGGGGAGTTGTGAAATGTCGGTGGTCCCTCTCCGGGCAGCTGCCGCGGTTTGGGCACTCACTCCTCACTCACCCCAAAGAATGATGGATCCTCTGGCAGACTGTCAGGTCCCCTTGCAGGCCAAGCAGCTCCGACTATTGAATTTTTGTCATGGAAAGAATCACATACCATAGAGGAAAATTCCTGAATAAAAACTAAAAGTAAGATCAGATTCATTGTTAATAGAAAATGATCGACTGATTTATCACTTCTTTAAAAATACTTTATTTTCATCAAAATGAAAATCCATCCAGGACTTAATAATGGGAATATGTTCTGTTGTCTACATTGTCTGACAATTTACAAATATTGCAATAAATTAATGTTATAAAGATCATGATGATATATTCTTCAAGTATCACTAAAGCATTAAAGAAATTAAATCAAATACTGTGTTTTACTGAATTGCTTTCAGACTCTGCTTTTCTTTGTGTCCAAATCTACTGTCCTTATTTTCAACAGAGGATTCTTTCAAACTAAGATAATAAGTGCTTTGTAGATGGCTTTACATGGTCATCAACCTGAAGAATAAAAACAAACAGTAAGACTTTACATGTTATCATTTTCAATTCTCGAGACAATCTAATAAATATCTAATTATGAACATGTCAATTAGCTTCCTATTTTCAATAATATCTCAGTGCCTTGGAAAATATTCTCCAGTACTACTATAGTAATCAGAAACTAAGTGTATTTTGAGAAAACTGGCTGATAAGATGCTTTTTTTTTCAATATGCTGTTATTATAGCAGACTGACAGCCAGTATTCACTAAATTATATTGGATATCTTGCCTTGAACTATGTACTTTGGCACATGAGGCACATTAATTAAGAAAATGTATTTCTTAAAATTTTCCCTTTTGGTGGGCAGTGGTGATGCACACCTTTAATCCCAGCTCTCAGGGAGGCAGAGACAGGGAGGTCTCTATGAGTTCAAGGCCTGTCTGATCTACAAGGTAAATCTGGTAAGCCAGAGCTACACAGCAAAATCCTGTCTTGAAAATAAAATAAGGCCAGGCGGTGGTGGCGCACACCTTTAATCCCAGCACTCGGGAGGCAGAGGCAGGTGGATCTCTGAGTTCGAGGCCAGCCTGGTCTACAAGAGCTAGTTCCAGGACAGGCTCTAGAAACTACAGGGAAACCCTGTCTCTAAAAACAAAAACAAAAAAAAAGGAAATTTTCACTTTTTCTGTACTGAGGGAGACAGGAACAGAGACAGACAGACAGACAGACAGACAGACATGCTCACACACACTCACACATGTAGAGAGAGAAAGAGAGAGAGAAATACTATGATATTGGTATCAAATAAATTATTTTTTTCTAGGCAGGGTTTCTCTGTAGCTTTTGAGCATGTCCTGGAACTAGATTTTGTAAGCCAGGCTGGCCTCGAACTCACAGAGATCCACCTGCCTCTGCCTACCAAGTGCTGGTATTAAATGCATGCACCATCACTGCTCAGCAAGTAAACTATTTTAAAAAAATATACTATATAAATCTTACAGTGAAAAGGGTACTTTCGAGAGAAAATTGGGGGATGACAAAGGGACATGAGATGGCTGACATTTTATAAGTCTTTGTAATGTTGTGAAAACAAAGAATGCAGAAACAGAGGATAGTGTAGTCTCATAAATACTTTGAGCTAGTGGGAAGGAACACCAGAATGTCAGAATGCTGTACAATCGTTAAAATGAAAATATGGTCACTGATGACATGATCAATCTCATATTTAATGTGAACAGATTGTGGTACATCAGACAGAGGAAAAAAATAATGGGAAATAGCATAGTGATTAAACTAGATACAGATCTTAATTAATACAACTGCATTTTGTTTTCTGAGGGGAAAAAATGGAAAAAGAGCCAAATGAAAGGATAGATAATTTGTTCTACAATTGTTAAATGGTTTCTTTAAAAATAACTTTACCAAGTATATAATCTAAAATTAGGCTAAAGTTCTATGCTACTGCATAAGATTTTGTTATACAATAGTATATCTGCAACAGTAGTTATTTTGAGTGACGTTCATGCTAACCAAATACAAATAATCACATGCTTATATTTTCCTGTATTGTGTTGAATAAATGCACTTGGTCAACCATTTATCTGTGTTAGTGTCATACTCTTTAATGTAAACAATGGATAGTGGATGTAGTTACAAACTACTCAAATTGACTAGCTCCAAAGGAATATTTTTAAGCAGTTATATTTCAATCAATAGTGCAGAAAAGAATTATGGTAGAAATATTTCATATTCTGACTATATTTGCATATTTGTGTCAGTTTCATGACTCCAGTCAATTAGACCACAGTTATACATGAAAACCACATGGTACAAAAATAAGCCATAGAAACCAGTTAAACAATAAACATTTGCATGTTTATAAAACAATAAACACTTGCATGTTTATAAAACAATAAACATTTGCGTGTTTATAAAACAATGAACATTTGCATGTTTATAAAAGAACACTTTCAGAAAAACTATCATTCAAAGATAATAAAAAGTTCTATCTTTATATTTTAATCTATGTGTATTGAACAAATTATTACATCTAGTGCATACCAAAGTTGTACAAACTTAGTACAAAGGAAATATAAAATGGGTGATGTGAACAGCAGAATTCATACTATTGTTTTAAAAAGTTTGTGAAAATTGTATTTCTCATAGGCTAATCAATGAGAGAATGACATTTTAACATTTTATTAGAATTTCCAATTTAAACATTTTTACTATAGTACAGTCATCACTTGGTATATTTTTCGCAACATTTGTCTTTGTAAATCAACCTAAGGTAAGTATATGAAATATTTTATAACTTTATCTGTGAAAACTGTGTATTTTTAAAACACACATTTTCAACAATGAAGTCATCTAGGTCTTAAAGGCACACAAAGGCTATGACAGAAAGAATATTACTATTTCAAAAATCTATACACCCTGACTCCAAGAACCTGTGAATATGGACATTTTCACATTAAAATAATTTAGATGTAATTAAGAATATTGAGTTGAATAGAATGTTCTAGATTATACTTATAGTTGAAGTGTAGTAGCAAGGATACTCAGAAAATAGAGTATGTGTCTTATGGTGAGAATACAGATAGGAAAGTTAGAAGTGTGTGTGTGTGTGTGTGTGTGTGTGTGTTTATGAATTAGTTTTAGTTATTAAATTGCCACAATCTAAAATAGTTTGGGAAGGTGAAGATGGATGCTAAAAAGAAATCCCACACTAGCTGACAATTGAATATAATAAAGGGTTATTTAATTAGGGGTAGACTCACAGATCACAGTCTTCTGCTTGAATGGGAAACAGCCACTGAATCCAGCAGCCAGAAAAGAGAGAGTGTGTTTTATATTGGCATTTATACTATAAGAGGCCACACCCAAATGGGCAGGTAACTTAAAGGCTACTGGCTGAAGGATGTCCTATAGCACCTCCCCCTTTTGTTTAAATAAGAGAGTTCTAAGTGTAATATAAGATTATAAACAATTAAAATAAATATCAAGTATAAAAATTTAAATTACAACCTGTATAAACAATAATAAGCAAAAACCATGTGATGAACGTTTCAATAATTATCCTATCCTAGGGAATCTAATTCTTGTATCACAAATCCTTGGAAAAGTCATGAGAGTAAAGTAACTTTAACTATCTAGTCTTCAACTCCATCGAAGACACTAGAAGGGAAATAATATTACTTGAATAAGCAGGATGTACAATCAAGCAACTTCCAAATGTTCAACACATGATAGAATCAACTGACTACCTGGGCAACACACAAAGTCTCATTTGTAATGTTAGAGAAACCAACATTGACTAAGACCTACAGTAACTGACAGACCATTTTCAGAGGCAGAAAAATGTTCAAAACTATCTTACCCTGTCTGGCAAGATTTGACAGTTTCTTTTTCTTGTATCCTGCTTGTCCTGTCTGGACATCATGCATTTGATCGGTGGTCAATGCTTGGGCAGTTCCTTGCCCAAAGGGCAGTTTTGTCAAGAAGAAAACAAGCTACCAGTGGAGTGTATTTGGTCTCAACATTTTCTCAAAAATAGATCAGTGCTACCAGGAGCAATCCTGTCTCACTTCAATAGAACCCTAAGTTATTTAAATGCCATATTCTACAGTTCTATGAAGTGGTTGAAGAATACAATCTCTATGTATCTAAAGAACCTGATTACTCCAACTATAATTATGAGAAACATGCATGACTATTGACCTATAAGTCTTAATAACTATATAACTTAAAGACTACAACTTCATATCAGAATGTCTTTATTCTGTATGTTTTGTGCTTTGATTATTATATGGTGAGGGCATTTTTTTAATCCAGTCTATTTGGTGTTCTGTATGCTTCTTGAACCTTCATAGGAATATCTTTCTTTACGTTGGGAATGTTTTCATCTATAATTTTATTGAATATATTTTCTGGGCCTTTGAGCTGTAATTCTTCTCCTTCATCTACCCCTATTATTCTTAGGTTTGGTCTTTTTATTGTGTCCCAGATTTCCTGAATGTTTTGTGATGAGAATTTGTTGGATTTGCTGTTTTCTTTGATCAGTGCGTTTATTTTCTTTATGGTGTCTTCAGAATCTGAGATTCTTTCTTCTATCTCTTGTATTCTGTTGGTTATGCTTGTTTCTGTAGTCACTGTTCATTTACCTAGATTTTCCATATGCAGCCGGCCCTTGGTTTGTGTTTTCTTCATTACCTCCACTTCAGTTTTCAAGTCTTGGTTTCCATTATCTGTTTGATTGTTTTTTCTTGGTTTCTTAGGATATCATTTATGGATTTACTTATTTCTTCAAACTTTTTGTTGTTCTTCTTATCCATTTCTTTAAGGGTGTTTTTCACCTCCTGTTCAAGGTACTCTATCACTTTCATAAAGTCAATTTTTCTACTTTTTCTTGATTAGGGTGTTCAAGTCCTGTTCTAAGTTCACTGGGTTCTGGTATTTTCATGTTGTTTTTCAGATTATTGGAGGGATTCTTGCATTGGTGCCTGCCCATCTCTTCCTCTGAATGCTCCCCAATGGATCTTCTGGTTCAGGATCAGTTCTCCTTGTTGGTCAGGGACCTCTATGATGTATCTTCTGGTACAGGATCAGAGCCGCTAGGTGGCCAGGTACTTCGCAGACAAAAGGCCTACCTTGCTGCAGGCAGGCTATTGAAACAAAGGAACTCCTGCCCGATTGTGCTCACCACTCCGTCCCAGCACCCAAACAGGCTGAGCTGGGATATGTTATGTCCCCGATGGAGGGAGGAAGAAGGGAGGAGTAGCCTGGGTGTGAGCTGCAATGGGATTGGAAGAGAGAGGCTGTAGCCGGGGAAAGCAACCCCTGCAGAATGACCAGGAAGTATAGGGAGTTGACCAATGTCTCTGTTCTGTCTCCCAGCCTTCTGCTGTGGGTCATGAACTCCCTCACCCCTCTCTACCAGATTTCCTAAGATGAGTTAATGCCAATATGTTTCAAGTAATTTACAAAATAGAAACAGAAGGAACACTGCCCAATTCATTTGATGAGGCAACAGTTACCTGATATCTAAACCACATAAAGATCCAACAAAGAAAGAGAATTACAAACCAATTTCTTTTATGAACAAAGTTCTAAAATTTCTCAATAATATACTTGCAAAATGAAGCTGAGAACACCACAAAAAAAGATCATCTATTATGATCAAATAAGACTCATTCCAAAGACTCAGGGATGTTTCAAAATATGAAAAATCAATAAATGTAATCCAGCATATAAATAGACTCAAAGACAAAAGCCACATGATCATGCCATTAAATATGGAAAATACTTTTAACAAAATCCAATACCCATTTATGATAAAAGCCCAGGAGAGATTATAGATATAAGGGACGTAATACCACAATATAATAAAATTAGTTTACAGCAAGCCCATAACCAACCTCATCTTAAATGGAAAGAAACTCAAAGAAGTTCCCATAAATTCAGGAACATGACAAGGTTGTTCATTCTCCCCATACCTTTTCAATAAAGTACATAAAGTCTCTTAGCTGGAACAATAAAAATAACTGAAGAAATCAAACAAATACAAATTGGAAAGGAAGAAGTCAAAGTATCTTTATTTGTGGATGATATGATAGTATACATTAGTGACCATAATAACTCCAGCAGGAAAATTCTAAAGGCAAAACATTCTTTTGACATAGTATCAGGATACAAAACTTCCTCACAAAAATCAGCAGTCTTCCTATATCAATTAACAAATGGACTGAGAAGGAATTCAGGAAAGCAACACCATTCGGAATAACCTCAAATAATACAAAATATTGTAGTAAGGAGCTGCGGGCCGCATTCCCACTGCCCTGCTCCCAGCTGCCTGGCTAACTTATGCCCTGAAATAACAACACACAAATTGTATTCTTTTAAACACTGCTTGGCCCATTAGCTTCAGCCTCTTACTGGCTAACTCTCACATTTTGATTAACCCATTATTTAGTAATGTGTGTAGCACCACGAGGGGAAGCTTACCGGGAAGATTCTAGCCTATGTCCATCTTGAGTGGGAGCTTCATTGCATCTGTCTCCAAGAGGAGATGCATGGTGATTTACTAACTTCCCTTCTCCCAGCATTCTGTTCTGTCTATTCCACCCACCTATGTTCTAACCTATCAGGCCAAGCAGTTTCTTTATTAATTAACCAATAAAATAATCAGATAGAAGACACACCTACATCAAAATATCTTTTTTGTTTGTTTGATTTTTGAGACAGGGTTTCTCTGTAGTTTTGGAGCCTGGCCTGAAACTAGCTTTTGTAGACTAGGCTGACCTCAAACTCATAAAGATCCACCTGACTCTGCCACCCGAGTGCTTGGATTAAAGGCATGCACCACTATCCCCATGTCAATATAAAATATCTTCAATTAACTCTAACCACATTAAGTCAAAAACTTGTGTGAAAAAACCTTTAATATACCAAAAGAAGAAATTAAAGAAGATAGCAAATGGAAAGATCTCCCATGCTCATGGTTCTGTAGGATTAGTAATAATGGCCACACTACTAAAGAAAATCTACAGATTCAGTGCAATCCCACTCAAAATTCCAATACAATTTATTACAGAATTAGAAGGTACAATGCCTGTTTGATATAGAATAATAAAATCCCAGGATTATTTACAATTCTGAGTAATAAAAGAACTGCTGGAGTCACCAACATTACAAATTTTAAATTTTAAATTGTACAGCAGTCAATTGAATCTAATTGAAGACATAAATCCACACATCTATGGACATCTGATTTTTGGTAAAGAATCCAGAAATATACACTTGAAAAAAGACATCATCAAAAAATGGTGCTCTTAAAACTAAATGGCTGCATGTAAATGGATCCATATTTATCACCTTGTAAAAATCTCAATTCCAAATGTATCAATGACCTCATATAAATAAATTGAACCTCTAGAAAAGAAGTTGGAAACAGGCTTGAATTCATGGGCAGAAGAAAAGTGTTTCTGATCAGAACACCATTAGCACAGGCACTAATATCATAAACTGATAAATGGTAACTTGTGAAACTGAATAACTTCTGTACAGCAAAGGACATCATCAATAGGACAAAGAAACAAGTTAGAGAATGAGAAAAGATTTTTTTTACCAACTATACATTGGATAGAGAGCTAATACTAAAAATTTATAAACAACTCAAAAACTATTTTATAAAAAAACAAATAACTCAATTAAAGTGGAATAAAGATGTAAACAGAATTCTCAAAAGAGAAAATTCAAATGGCCCAGAAACACTTAAAGAAATTTTCAACATACTTAATCATCTGGGAAATGAAATTAAAGTTACATTGAGATGCCATGTGACCCTCACCAGAATGGCTGAGATCAGTAAGACAAATGGAAGCTCATTCTAACGAGAATGTGATGTAAGGGGAACACTCATGCATTTGCTGTTTCAACAGCAAGTTTATACATGGATGAAGGAAATCAGTGTGGGAGTTCCTCAGGAAGATAGAATAAATCTACCTCAATATCCATCTATACTATTTTGGGGAAATTTTATCCTAAAGAACACTTGCTCAACCATGTTTATTACTAATATATTCATAGCAATCAGTAATTGGAAACAACCTACCAGTCACTCAAAAGGTAAGGAAAAGGTAATATCATGAAACTCATAGGTAAATTTATGGAACTAGAAAAATCATCTGACATGAGTTAACCCATATGCAGAAAGACAAATATGGTATGTATTTGCTTATATATGTATGTTAGTTGTTAAGTTAATGATATGCTACAGCCAGTTGAACTACATATCAGACACTACTGAAGTGATCCAAGATCTGAAGGGAAAATCAAATATTATTGTTCTATTAAAGAAACATATCAATAAAATAACTCCTTATGATATTCTGCTATACTCATAGACCAGTGTCTTGTTCAGCCATCATCAGAGAAGCTTTTTCCTGCAGGAGATGTGAACAAATAGAGACCCAAAGCCAGACAGTATCTGAAAGTGGGAGACCTCAGAATACTCAGCCCTAACTAGGCTATTTTCATCAAATTCCTTATCTTGAGGCTCTGGAAACTCTGTGAAAGGGGAGGCAGAAAGAGTGTATGAGCCAGAGGGGATGAAGGACAACAAGAAAACAAGTCCCTCTAAACAAAGTATGCTTGATTTATATATGAGCTCATAGAGACTGAGACAGCATGCACAGTGTCTACAACAGTCCAGAGAAGATGGGATTCTAGAGCTTAAAGGAGAAGCGGACACCTACCCTGTCTTATGACAACTCTTATAAGAAAGCATTTAATGAAGGGAACTTGCTTACAGTACAGAGGTCAAGGGGGGCATGGTGGCATGCAGACAGACATGTTTTGTGAGAAATAGTCCAGTGTCTTACACTGTGCAGAAAAGAGGAAGTAGAATGACAGTAACACTGTGTGAAACTTGAGAAAAAGACATAAACGCCCACCTTCACAGTGGCACACTTCCAAAAGAAGGTGTGGCCCAAATTAAAGGTGTGCCCTCCATTCTCAAGGTCTGAATTAAAGGCATGTATCATCCAACCTCCTCCAACAAGAACACACATCATAATAGTGCCACTCTTTGAGAACTTGTGGGAACCAAATACATTCAAGCTACCACATGCCACCATCCATCACCGAGAATCAATCTCCAACTGATAACCATTCACAACAGAAAAATTAGTTTTCTTCAATGGAGTCTCGCTGGGGAAACAAACCATTCTTAAGAGTGTGCTTAATATCTAGCAGTAGATGATTAACAGAAAGAACTCAAGAGGATGTCTGGAAGTTCCTTGTCTCATAATGTGATTTCAGGACTCACTCTTCCCTTTTCTCCTTTTACAGTTCTACTTCTGAAATTTTTCCTCTGCCTTTCCTCTTCTTCTTTTATGCTCTCTCTCTCTCTCTCTCTCTCTCTCTCTCTCTCTCTCTCTCTCTCTCTCTCTCTGACTTGCTTGATTTTTTTCCATATAGGTACTTTTCTTATACATTATGACTTTAAGTTTTTTGTTTATATGTAATTGCCAAGTGTGTGAACAAGTGGGTTGGTCACTGTGTCGATATTTTTTTTCTTGTGCCTTTTCTAGGTTTTTTCCCTTCTATTTATTTTGTCCTATTTTTATGTGGTTTTTTTTTGGCTTCTTTGTTTTATCTTATTTCACTTTATTATTATCACTTAGATACCTGTCTGTTTTCTAATGAAAGACAGAAAGGAGGCATTGGGGGAGATGTGCGAGAAACTGGGAGAAGATGATGAAATGGTAATCAGAATATGTTATGTGAGGAAAGAATCTGTTTTCAATAAAAAGAAAAATAAATTAATAGTAACAAAAAGAAAGAAAAAACAGAGTTTCTCCTGATATGAATGTAATAATTACATTAAATATAGAGATTTTTGCTCAATGAAATTAATATAGATATAAATTTTATGCTTTATTTTATGAAGAAAATGCAATTGTTACTTTTATACTTTAAAAATACACACAAGAAACAGCAGTAGAGAGTGATTTGCCCCAAGTTCACTTAAAAAATGAAGTTGAGGTGGAAATTGTTATAATCTAACAAATATTCATCTAAACCTTAGTGGAGTGAATTAAAAACAGGGGTATTGGAAACTTCAGTCCTATCCTTTTAACTGCAAGGTACAAGCATATCAGAGGACAGAGAATAAAATTAACTAAGAATAAATTATTAAATATCTCTTAAATGAAACATCACCCACAGTCTTGCTTTGAATTTGAATGTAGCTTTAAAAATATTAAGAAGGTTTCCACACACATCCTCTTACATTAATCATTATATTCCATTCTTACTGACTCTTAGTTCACCTAATGTTTCATTGATTTTTGAACATTCCAAGATTAGATGAATTAATATATATATAAAGTGCTTAGTAAAGTGTCTGGCACATCATAACTCAACTGACTGAAGATTCACCATGTGCGTTATAGGAAACAAGTGATAAATAAAATAAAATGTTGAGACTTTTAATTACCTAGATGCTAGGCAGCAGATAGAAACATAAATGTATGCATTGTGTGGCAGATTACAGCAAGTACAATAATAAAGGCACAAATGAGGATGAGAAGAAAATGAAATGGTGTGGCTACTGGGATCAAAGGTGTGGGTTATCACTGCCTGATCTTTAAGGCTGACCAGTGGGGCTGTTTTACACTTTGATGTTCAGGTAAGCTTTATGTATTAAAACACAATTGAAATGCCACTACAAAATTGTCTCTTACAGACATAAGGAGATAATACTAAAATTTGTATAGCATCAAAAGAAATCCCAAAATACAAAACAGTCTTGAAAACAAAAACTGAAATTGGCATCACACTATCTGATTATAAATTGCAAACCAAATCATCATAGCATGAAAATAGCTGCATAGAACAAGAATTGAGTAAAGAGTTCAGCAGTAAGTTCAGCCATTTACAGTCAATTGATGTTTGACAAAGACACCAAGGGCACAAAATCCAAAAATGATTGTCTCTTCAGTGAGCAGTGTTAGAACAATTTCATATACACATATTAAAGAACAAAATGAAACTTAACTTACCTCATATATCAGAATAAACACAAATGAAATATATGCTAAAAATCATGATCTCACATTCAAAAATTACTAGAAAGAAAACATAGAATGCTTTAAATTGGTATTGCAAAGATATTTGGATTTGAACCCAAAGCATAGGAAACATAAACCAAAATTCACACCTGTAATTTCATCAAAGAAGAACATTCTATAAAATCATGGAAACAACCAGTAGAGTGAAGGCACTGTAAACATAGTAGGATAAAATATTTGCATTCTTCTAAATATGAATAGGAAATAATTTTTCAAAAGAAATAAAAATACAATTAAATATTAAGAAAATGAACTATTTTGAAAAAAATAAGATGCAAGATATGAACAGATAAATCACCATGGATTGTGAAATAGAGCAGAGGAATGAGAACTGGAGATTTCTTGTCATAGGCATGGCAAAAGTGACTACACACAAAATCTAGAAAAGTAAAGTAAGAGATGACCATGCTTGATTGGAAAGGCTCATTGAACAAGGCAGGAGAAAAGTATTTTCCAATTCATCTTCCTCTCTGTTGTAGTTTTGAAATAAACTGTTAAATAAAACAGCTTATCTGAAGCTAGATGCTTTGTGAGAGGAGATCAGACCATGTAGATACTAATCTTTAAGTCACTGATAAATTCACATTGAATGAGTTATTATTAGGTAAGACATGGTTAGAAAAAACAGGTCCCTGAGGAAATCCTTTCTCTGTTTCATTTTCCCTTTCTGTTTGCTAGCTGTCATGAAATGAGAAATTTATCTTTTTAAGTTGTTTCTATCATGATGTTTCTGACTTTCCACAAGCCAAAAAGCAATGGAGTAAGCTTAATTTGATTGACAGCTTTATAGTCATGAACAAAATTAAATCTTTTTGCCTTTAAGTTGAATGTTGAAATTACTCTGTTACGACAATGTAACACTAATATTTTCCAAACTTTGAAGTATTTTGTACACAGAAGATATCTCCTGAAAAAGAAAAAGTAATAATAAGTTTAAACCCTAGACTTAAAGCATGGTACCAGGTACCTCATATGGAAATCTAGTGCTGGACAAAGCACCATAATCTCTACTCTCATCTCATGGACTGAACCTCTGAACTATTAACTTTTGGATACTTAATATATGACACAAGGATATTGCTGCTAACATCACTTATTTCACCTTGGTCAATGATGAAGTTTATGGGATTCCACCTTCTTGGGATCATAGAACAGTGTCAGACCTGGCTTGGTGAGACTTTCAGTAGAAAGTGAAATGCCCTCATGCAGGCCTTTGGAACAGTTTAATATTGTGTGCACCTTTGGGACTGGACTGAGTTTCAGCCCCATCAACTCTAGCCTTAGAAAAGCATTGGGTATTCTAAGTATCTCTCTTTTGGAGAAGGTCATACCTGTGAATGTGACCCAAGTTGGTACTAGTTTTTGTTTAGAAAAGACTTGTATTATAATATATCCACATGAACAGCACAGTTATTGTGATATTATCAGATCAGTGATAATATCAGAAGTCTAGAACTTCTCCAGCACTAGGCAGGGAGTACAACCTCAATAGAAAACAATTTTTTTTGTAATTTTAGTTTTTGCTTTGTATCACCATATAACCAGCCTGGCATTCAGTATATACCTGGGACATAATGATGCACATTATTTTCTGCAAATAGCATAAGCATATGCTGGCATAAAATCAGACACAAGACAAATAGAACATAATAGATACAGTTAGGAACAAGAAGCTCTGCAGTACTATTGAACAGTACAGTGATTATAGATAATGATAATGCACTCCATTTTTCATAAAGCTAGAATAAATTACTTTGAAAGTTTCCAACCCAAAAAAATGATATGTGTTTGAGGTGATTTTGTGGTCATTAACAATGTAATTTTGAAAGAGATATTCTGATATTCTCTTGCTTCCTTTTCCTTTTTCTTTCTTTTTTTTTCTGATTGTAAACCTAGCCTTTAAAAGATGAGCCATCTGTCCAGCTCATTCTTCTCCTTGTTGTATCATATTATGCTTACACATGCACTTCTTTGATCTATATGCTCTTCCTGTTGTTATGTCTAAAGAAACTGGGCCAAATGATAATGGACTAGAATCTTAGAAATTATGAGCTCCCCTCACACCAAGCTATATCCCTTTATACATTGATTATCACAGTTTTCATGAATGAAAACTAACTAACAACAGCACTTATAAGTTATCAACACACACAAACAAACTGTTAGGCAATGGTATCATATCGAAAATGATTAGTTTGAGGATGAGCTCTTACTATAGTGAAACTGAGAAATTATATTGTATATTGTCATTATTATAATTAAATATGTGGTATAAAAACACAATGAAAAGAGGTATAAGCAGAAACATAAGAAGAAAAAATAAAAACTACATACCCTGAGTGTGTGTATATATATATATATATATATATATATATATATATATATATATATATATATATATATATAATTATTTAAAAGAATGAGTCTTGAGAAAGAAGTCATATTACTTAGGAGAAGGATTATTCGAAATGCTTTTTAGCTCTATGTAAAAGGAGAATATTTGTTCTCCACATTAGAATAATTATGTTAATTTTAAATATCATTATCATTTTTCAAATACTGACCCACTTATCCCTGCAATAAATTTATTTCTACTTTTACAGTTGGTAAAGTTTTGCACAAAAAGAAAATTTCTACATTTGTTTTCAACAAAGAAGTTCAGACAAATAGGAATTAAAATGAGAAACAATAAACACTAATCTACAAAGGCAATTAATTGGCTCAATTCATCAAGATAAAACAAGTAGATATTTTGCTTTTTAATGTTTAGTGAATAATCTATTCCTATTTGTTATTATATAAACAATGAATATTTCTAGTAATAATTATTAAACAATATATTTAAATGTTTCCCATAATTATGAATGTCTGATACCTTATTATGTATCATTATTATTCATTGCTGGTTAAAATGCCATAAATTTACATATATTATCTTCTTACCTTACATAATTAAGTGAAGAAATAGGAAATTAGTTCTCTTAAATCTACTTGACAATTAGCTAGCTCTTTATCCTCTCTATTAATACACTTAATTATACCATTACAGGAGATTGGGAGGAACAAACACATGTTAAATTATTTTTTGTTTTATTAAAAAATATTACATTAATTTACTTGTGAGGGTGTGAGCAATTATGGAAGTATATATTATAGCACATATATGGAGGGGCAAAAACAACATTAAGTCATCATGTAGCTCATTTCATCATGTCCATTCAAGGAATTGAACTTAGGTCATCAAATTTAGTCTGAATGATTTTATCTGCTGGCTATCTTGCTTGTTACACTTTTATTTAATTTTTAAGAGCAATAAATAAGATTTATTTTACAATAAATTAAAAGACTTTAAGTGTCTTCATTGGCAAACATTTCATGTAGACATGGGTAAACCTAAATTTTAGAGAATAAAAAATACAATATATTACATGTTTAGATAGATTTTCTTTCAACAAAAGGCATAGCCACTAAAAACAAGTATTGCCATAATAATAGGCATAGAGAATGTATAACATTGATCTTAAACTATTGATAACAAAACTGAATTGAAAATGGAGTTTACAAACACATAGTAAGGGAAATGTAAGGACCATTGACTAGACTATGTCTTAAAGCTAGTGAATCAAAACCCAACAGTTTTCCTTCACCTGTCAGATTCAATATTAACTTTATGAAATGTCAGTAGAGCTTAATATATTAGAATACTTTTTCATAACAAATATGGAATCTATGATATGTGTGTCTCTGAAAACTTTGCCAATTTCTCTAAAACACCCCAAGTATATATCCGATGTGGGATTTCCCTTTGTATGCTATAAGTATGTTTTATTATCATAAAAAAGTGTTTCTGCCAGTGACTTAGTAAAGCCAGGTGGGAAATCTGAATAGAGATAGAGAGAGGAAGTATGCAGAATCAGAGTGAAGCCATCAGCTGCCAAAGGAAAAAGACAGCAGCCACCAGACAGAAACTTACCAGTAGGCTACAGCATTGCAGCAACTCACAGATTAATAAATATGGGTTAATTTAAGTCATAAGAGCTAGCAAGAAAGTTGCCAAAGCTATTGGCCAAACAGTGCTCTAATTAATATAGTTTCTGTGTTATTACTCAGGTCTAGGCACCCAGGAAATAAATACAGATTCTCAAGTCTACAAAATGGTGTGCAATGTGGGGTAACTACATCCACATAAAACCTGAGGGAGCTTGGGAAGAAACTCTAGACACAAAAGAACAGCGTTGAGCATGACTTCTTGATAGCCATATAATTTTCAGATTTGCTCTGTTTGCTAGAAGCAAGCAGAGGTATGATTCCTTTAAGAGAAGGCTTCCGGATTCAGCAATAGCAGCAATAGCAGCAAAAAGCCCAGCTATTTTAAGAAGGCTTCCTAGTTTTTTTTTTTTTTTTTTTTTTTTTTTTTTTTTTTTTTTTTTTTTTTTTTTTTTTTGGTTTTTCGAGATAGGTTTTCTCTGTGGCTTTGGAGCCTGTCCTGGAACTAGCTCTTGTAGACCAGGCTGGTCTCGAACTCACAGAGATCCACCTGCCTCTGCCTCCCGAGTGCTGGGATTAAAGGCGTGCGCCACCACCGCCCGGCCAGCTTCCTGGTTTTTTCTAGTTGCATGAACAACTCTGGCTCTTTCAGGAGCCTGAGCACTTCAGTGGGGTTTGTGGGCAGCATGTTGCAAGTTACTTCATGGCAGCAGGGATCAACTGCTTACCAGAGTTGACGTGGTGAGCACAGCTTCTACCAATTAGTCCCTGGGCTTATGGTAAAGGTAAATCCAGTATATGGAAAGACTGAAAGAGTCAGAGCCAGCATCAAGGGGCCCTGCAATCAAACTAGTTATCATTTTAAAAGCACCCATGGTCATAAAAGCATTAAAGATATGCAATAATAATAATTCGGCCACAAATTCTGAATGGGTCACAGTTTGTTTAAAAATGTATGTTGTCCTCGGATAGAGAAGAAAATGATTATAGACAGTTATAAGAAGACATAAATAGTGTTAAAGAACAAAACAAAGTCTTTAAAGAGAGAGTAGAGAGAGTCATAGATTAAAGAAGAAAAGAAAATTAAGTCATGTAACGAAGGAATATACAGAGAGTCTGGATTATGTACATTATTGTGTTTTATTTGAATTTTTTACTGTGAATGAAATAAATATTGAGAGACATTTTATTGTCCAGGCTGCTAAGCTAAACCAACATATGTTTTAAAGATATCAAGGATATGTTGCTTTGTAAAAGAGGTTATGTTTTTGTTTCCACAGTAGATAAAAAGCTGTGGATTCCTTACTGGCTGATATGGTTTGATCAAACAAGACTCCATGAAGCAATGGCCCAGATGGTCAAACACCATGACAGCTTTAGGACTGTTGGCTGAGATGGACCTACTACACAGGATACCCCATGACAGACCTGATTAACAGTACTGCCATCAGCAGGAAGTAGTCTAGAGAACAATGCCCAAATTCCCTAAATAAATGTTTATAAATATTTGTTTACATTTAAAGGGGTATATGCTATAGAGATGAATGCTTTGTATTAAAGGGGAATATGCTATAGAGATGAATACTTTGCATTGGTGTGGATCTTGATGTATTGATACAAATTTAAGGTCAAATTTGTTATATGTATATTTCTGTTCTTGATTAAGGTATCATGTTTGTGCAGTTTATTTAAAATGTAATATATAATTAATACAGGTTAAGAGTCATCTATAATAGTCAAGCTTGTAGTAATGTTAGTTAGGTTTTTCTAGAGGTACAGAGATATATTTCAGATGGATAGGCACTCTTCAAATCTTTCAAAGACTAACAGAATATGGCATTTAAAATGTTTTAAGAACTAAGACGTTTCATGACAATGAACACACCAGCTCCTAGCAGCACCAATCTACTTCAAGAGGATGATAGGCATCAAAGAGGCTTCTTAGGTAGTTTGTTCTCCATTTTAGCAAGAAACTACTCTTGCCTGGGCTGTTTGATGTTATGCTGTATGAACTGAACATGCAGGGCCCACAGAAAAATGACTGCTGAACATGCCTAAAGGTGAGACAGTCTTTCAGGGTTCCTGCTTTATAAAAGAATCTGTCACACATTCTGCAGAATATAGAAGGAAGTGATTGACAAACTGCCAATAGAGGCAAAACAGTCTTTCAAATTTCTTGCTTTTTGGAAAGTCTTCCAGATACTATGGACCTGTAGGCTGAAGATGAATGCCTCAATGTTACAGAAAAACTTCGAGTGACTGTAAAGGCAGCAAAATGTCAATGTCAATTCTAGAGTTTTGGAAGTTGCTTGAAATGTATTTCTTGCTAACTTAGGTAATATTATATTCTTCTGGGGTCTTGATGCAATTGAAGAATAGTTAATTATAATTATAGTTTTTCTTAGTTATGATAAAAATAAAGCACATATAAATATAGTGACTGTAATTCCTGCTTGATACCTGTTTTGTTATTTGTAATTTTACTATGATAAAGTTGAAACCTTCCTTCTTATTTGAACATAAAAGGGAAATAATGTGGGATACCCCTCTGTATGCTATTAATATGCTTAATTACAATTGGTTACTAAAAAATCTGTTTTGTCCAATAGCTTAGTAGAGTAAAGCCAGGTGGGAAATTTAAATAGTGATATAGAAAGAAAGTAGACAGAATCAGAGAGATGCCATGTAGCTTTCAAAGAAATATGCCAGTGACCAACCAGAGCCTTACCTGTAGAACAGAGCCTTGTGGTGATATACAGATTAATAGAAATGGATTATTTTAAGATGTAAGAGCTAGCTAGAAAGACCCATAAGCTGTTGAAAAGTGTTGGAGTTAATATAGTTTCTGTGTTATTATTCAAATCTGGGCATCTGGGAAACAAATGAACAGTCTCCACATATATATTTCCAAGATAATTAAAAGCATAAATTGACTGGAAATATTTCCAATTACTCATAACAGCATTATTAACAAAGGCACAAAAGTAGAACTGTCCCAGTTTTATTTAATGGGATAATACATAAAAATTGTAGGATATATATTAACAATTAAAAGGAATGTAACACTAATGCATTCTATAGCATAGATAAATCTTGTTATGTTTCCTGAATGAAATAACCTGTTAACAAAAGACCACATTTTATGCAATTTCATTTATATAAAATAACCTTAACAGATAAATATTTAGAGACAGAAAATAAAGAAATGTGTAGTGGAAAGACTGTTAGTTTGTTCCTTCCTGTCCAACTCCAAAATGACCACACAGAAACTGTGGTAAGTAAATCACTGCTTAGTCCATTAGCTTTAGCTTCTTATTGACTAATGCTTACATCTTAATTTAGCCCATTTCTAGTAATCTGTGCACCATCAAGAAGTTGTGGTCTACCAGCAAAATTTCAGCACTCTGTCTCTGGAAGCAGCCCCATGGCTTCTCCCTAGTCCTGACCCTTTTTCTCCCAGCATTCAGCCTAGCTTTCCCTGCCTACCTAAGTTCTGCCTTGCTATAGATCCAAAGCAGTTTCTTTATTCATTAATGGTAATCAAAGCACACAAAGGGGAATCCCACATCACTTCCCCTTTTCTGTTTAAATAAAAAGGAAGGTTGTAAATTTAACATAGTAAAATTACATATAAAAAAACAGGTATCAAACAAGAATTACAATTACAATATTTATATGTAATTTATCTTTTTTTTCCTAATTAAGGAAATCTATAACTATAACTATCAATTCTTCAACTCCATCAAAGACTCCAGAAGAATATAATATTACCTAAGTAAACAGGAAGTGCATTTCAAGCAACATCCAAATCTCTAGAATTGACAGAGATATCTTACTGCCTGGACGGTCACCCAAAGTTCTTCTGTACCAATGAGGCATCCAATATTCAGCCACAGGCCCATAGTATCCAGCAGACTTTTCCATGAAGCACGAAATTTCAAAGACAGTTCAACCTATATTGGCAGTTTGTCAGTCATTTTCTTCTGTGTCTTGTAGAATGTCAAACAAACACTTTCATAAAGCAGAAACTCTGAAGGATCATCTCATTTTTAAGTAAGTTTAGCAAATCATTTCTTTTTGGGTCCTGCATGTCTAGTAAAGCAGTCCTGGCAAGAGCCTTTTCTTGTCCAAATGGCTAGCAAACTCTATAAGGAGCCTCTTCAATGCTCTTCTTCCTCTTGAAATAATTAGTGCTTCCATGAACAGATGTGTCTCATTGTCATGAAAAGTCCTAAGTTTTTAAACATTTTAAATGCCATATTTTATAGTCTTTGAAATGTTTGAAGAATGCCTATCCATGTGAAATACATCTTTGTACTTCTATAAAACCTAACTAACACTATAGATGACAATCTATTACATTATATTTTTAAATAAACTGCACATACACAATATCTTAATCAAGAACATATATATATGTATATTTACACAGTATAACAAAATTGACTTTAAATTTGTATCAATAAACCAATATCCAAACAAATACAAATTATTCATATCTATAGCATATCCCCCTTTAAATGCCAACAAATATTTATAAACAATATTGGGGAATATGGGTGTGGTTTTCTCCATACTGCTTCTTGCTGATTGTTGGGAGTAGTAATTTTGGGGGGCATTCATGGTGATCTTTGGGGCTCTTGTTCCATCAAATCATATTAGTCTGGAGGCAATCCACAGGTTCTCATCCTCTGTGGGAACAGAAGAAGAACCTCTTTTCTAAAGCGACATATCCTTAGACCCATATTTTAAATTCAAGATACCTTTTATATATATATATCCCCAGAATCAAATGTCTCTCTGCATTCAAAAAATTCAAAGATAACATAATAATATATAGAATCCAGTCTCTCTGTGAATGTTCATCTTTGCATGGCTTGTTTTTACTCTATTACTTTTTAAACAAATTTAATATTTATTTCATTATCTTTACTCCTTTAATCTATGACTTTCTGTACTTTGTCTCTTTAAAGACTTTACCCTTTTTAAAGCATTAACTTTATTTTATGACTCTCTATATTATTTTTCTTCTCTTTTTCAAGCCTATGTACATTTATCCAACACTACGACTCATCTGGATTTGTCTTTATTGCATATCTGTAATTCTTTACCATCCAGGAGTGCTTTTAAAAACTCTAAGTGCTTCTTAAAACTTAAGCAGCACCATTACTATGATATATATAGCACTTGCTGCTTGCCTGCTCAGACTAAAACTTCAGTAGCGCCATTACTGTGGTCTATATTGTATTTTCTGCTTGCCTGTCCACTCCAAACTGGTGGAGATGCTTGTGCCTCTGAGAGCCACACCCACAGTCAGTCCATGTTGCCATTAAGCAAGCTGCAGCAGTCTGCTCACAAACCCCATTCAAATGCTTTGTAGCCAGAGCCTCTGCCTAAGGGAGTCAGAGTTTGAACTTGCAGGACAGCCCAGAAAGCTGGCATTTCAAAACAGTGCAACCTCTCTTTCAAAGGAGCTATGGCAAGCCACCAGCTGAAAAAAATGTGGCTAAACTTTGCTGTCTTTGTGTTTAGAGTTCCTTTCCAAGATCTTTCAGGTTTTACATGTATTTAGTCCACCATGCTGAATGCCAATTTGTAGTGGAATGGCTGCTAATTTGTTTCTGTCTGCTCAGCCCCAAAATAATCACACAGAAACTGTATTAATTAAATCACTGCTTGGCCTATTAGCTCTAGCTTCTTATTGGCTTTCCCTTACATCTTAATTTAACCCATTTCTAGTAATCTGTTCATCACAATGAGGTCATGCCCTACCAGCAAAGTTTCAGCACTCTGTCTCTGGGGGTGGCTCCATGGCTTCTCCCTGAGAAATGACATATATGTACTGGGGAACAAAGAGAACTGGGGATAAATGTTAACTAATGGTATGGTTTTACACAGCTGTTTTTAAAATGTTCTGTAACTAGAGCATCACCATAATTGAATATGCCTTTAAAACAGGCAAGATCATATAATATACTGAATTGAAAACCCTGAAATGATAAAGTAACTTTAACCAAGAGGTTAATAAATATGTTAACAGATTGTTACTAAAAATATCATTTCTAGTCACATATATGGTTAATTATTCTCAACTGGAAAATAAATGTTTATATTGATACTTTATCTGTCCTGCCAGCTCCCAAATAATAGGGTGGGAACTTGTTATTAATTATTAAAGTTCAGCATATACTTTTGGCTTGATTTTTAATTTTTATAATTTAAATTAACCCATTTCAATTAATTTACATTTTGTCACATACCACCCATCTTTCTTCCTCCTTGTCTCCTTGCCACTCTCTCATGTACCTAGATTCTTGCGCTTCCTTTTTCTCTCTGCCTAGAAGTCTCACCTATATCTCCTGGTAGCTAATGGATTTTCAATTTTTGTTACACCAATCACAGCAATAAACCTTTACCTAATGTACAAATATTCCACAAATATTTATAATAATTTTAATTTTGTGAGCCATCAGTATATCCTGGATGATAATGCATGAATAATTAATCAAGTCACTGTGATGAAGACACATACCTGCAGGCTTACTATGAATCCTTCTCTCTTATACATGTTCCTGTAACTTGGAGTTCATTAGAATCATTAGGAGCCTAATGACTTCTGCAAAATGGAATCACTGTAAACAATTCGAGGGTTTGGAAAAGTACCTCTTCTAGCTTTCATTGAGTGCATATAATGAAAGTCCAAGAGGTAGAAATCAAGTTTTCTACTGAAATTACAACATTCTAACCACTTCATAGTATTACAGCATGTATTTGTGGTTATGCCCATAAGTGAATTAAGAAATATCTTCTATTATTTCCTCCCACATACCTAAATAAACATTTTGATATAATCTAGGATTCTTCAGTTTTTTATAATCATCTGATATACAAAGTTTTTCCCTCTAATTTATTCATTTAACAATTTTCTTGCATGAATTTTCTGGCTTTGAATTTAATTTAATCTTGCATCATAGACTGAATCATCCAGTTACCTGATGACTGCTTTTGAACATTACTTGCCCTACTCCAAGATTACAATGATTTTATATCAGGGTCTGTACCAATGGAATCATTATGCTATTCCTGTGACCCAAACTCTCAAAAGACTTCACATGAAACAAAATCTAATCCTTTTCAGAGCATTCAAAGCATAATTGCCTGGAACATAAGTTTCTTGCCATTATATTTACATGCAATCTTTCCCTAATCTCAGTCATTTCCAAATATTATACTTAATTTTGCTTCCTGTGCATATAAAACATATCCATATCCTATGAGTTTGGTATACAAACTTTCCTTTAGCTCTCTACAGGAATGATTCAATATTATTCAAAATGACAATTTGTTTTTCTGGTCTCAGTTGTGTTTCTTAAATATTTTCTAAATATTACTCTATACTGAAATGTACACATGTATATGTATGTACACAGTGCCCAAGCTACCCTATCATACTATTATATTCTATTTTTCTAACAGCACTTATTATCATATAAATAGATATGTGCTTGTTCAACTACATAGTGATACAAAATGTATTTAAAATTAATGATTTTCTCATATAAATATCTCTAGTGCTTATAAAATTACTAGATAATAGTTGTTTTATAAAAAACAAAACTGATGGATAAATGAATAAATCAAAATTTCCTGCAGATTTTGAAATAAATGACAAAAGAAACAACATCTGTATGAGTGATGACAAATACATTCTAGTTACTATACATGGCTATTAAAGTGATAAAAATTTCATACACATTTGGGAAAATATTGAGTTATACACTTAAAAGATGAAAGGGAGGGGAAATGCTATTTCTCAACAGTGTGATTTTTGATATATTGCATTTTCTCATGTAAATAGTTCCCTACTCTTGCTCCTGTAGGTTATGTTAATTAAATGCATTGGATCACAATAAAAAGACATGAAAGTAGGAAGGGAAATTAGAAAACTTGAGAAGAAGAAATACAGTAAGAAGGGGAAGAAAATAAGTGGGAAGCTATGATAAAAAAACATATGAACATGCACATCAAACTGTTGAAGAAAAAATAAATTTGAATATATATATATATATATATATATACTACATGAAGTCATTATTTTATTGTTAATAATAATTTGATGACCTTCTAATTAACTCTGAAAACTAACAAAAATATCAAAAAAAACTCCAGCAGAATAAACATTGTTGCATGGAGAAACTACCTCAATGTGATAGTTTTTCCCTAGAATGTTGGAGGATTTATGCATAATAATAGGCATCATGCAAAATGCATATTACTTGAATGTACTCATGAAATATTCACCAGTACATACAAAAAGTTAAGCTACAGAATATTTTTGAACATATATAGAAGTCTTAAATCATAGTAAGCATCATTTAGAACCACAATGGTATAATAGCAGAACCAATAACACAAATAAATGTGGAATTTTCATTAACGTACAGAATTTAAATCATATGTTCTTAAATATTCATGTCAAGGAAAAAACCAAAAAGTAAATTAAATTGTACTTATAACTGAATGAAAGAAAAACAAGATATTGTACCTTATAGATGAGAAATATTGCTAAAGGATGCTATAAGTTGTACATGCATATATTCAAAATGAAAGAATATTCAAACCTACAAATTTCATAACATGAAGAATCAGAAAATAACCCCTTAAGTAAGCAGAAGTAAGGAAATAATGAGATTTTGATTGTAGATATATGAAATAATAAATAGTAAGAATTAAATTAATGAAATAAAAATGTTGAGAAATGTTTGGCTAAATTGAGAAATAAAAAATAGAAAAATAGAAATAATTGGCTAAAAGTAATGCTAGTAGTAGACATTACTATTGACCTTACAGAAATAAATTAAATAATATATTTTGAGCAATTTTGGGTTGTATCAGATAGTTTTATATCAGCTTGACACAAGATAGGGTTAAGTGAGAAGAGCAAATCTCAATTGAGTAAATGTCTTCATAACATCTGACTGTAGGGTATTTTCTTAACTGGTGATAGATGAAGGATGGCCCTGACAATTGTGAATGGTTCCATTTATGGGATGGTATTTCTGGGTTCTATAAGAAAGCAGAATGTCTATGTCATGAAGGGCAAGCCATTAAACAATTGCCCTTCATGACCTCTGCATTGATTCCTTACTCCAGTTTTCTTCCATGTTTAATTTCCTACCTTGATCTCCTTCAGATGATGTGAAATATAAGCCAAATAAATCTTTTACTTCCCAAGTAGCTTTGGTCATGGTTTTTCATAATAAAACTATAATAAGCTTTATGAAATGTATAAATCCCCTAGAAAGCAATGTTATATAAGCTTACTTAGGGAGAAGTAATAGTCTCAATAGATACTATATCAGTAATCAAATACTTCAAAACAACTAAAAGTCCAAATTAGCATGAATTCATTGATGAATTTTCCAATTTAAAAATTATTGTAGAATTAACGATAATATTTCTATTGTTCTTCAATAATTAAAGAAAAGTAAACACATCTTATCATATTCTATGAGGTCTAAAAGTCAAAGACCAAATATTTGTATGACTACAGATGAAAAATAAGAATGCATTGTCAGATTTAATTTAACAGTGTATTTTAAATGAGCATGCACAAAACTCAAGTAGAGTTGATTCTAGAAATGTAATGTTGGTTCACATTAAGAAATAAATCTATCTAACATGTTGCATAATCATAAAATCATCTGTATTGCTGCAGGAAAAAAAGTTTTCAAAGTTTTCTTAATAAAACTAAGCTAAAAATAGGAACAAAATGTAATTTTTTCATCATGATACAGGGCATAATATTTACTTCAACAAGAGGCTGCAGCAAAGGATCACAAACTGTGTGGCTAAGAAGATGATTTTGTCTCAAAGTCAAAGAAGGTAGAAATGCAACGTCATGACTTTTCCAGGGTAGTATGGTGACTTTTACACTGTTTCTATCTTTGGCTACCAAGAAAAATCTATTTCTGTCACTCCCATTGTTTCTGGAAGTACATATATTAACATGTGGGTAGGCATGTATTTGTATGTATGTACTACACACATGCATATAATATAATAACAAATAAGCAATTTCCAAGTGATTAAAAGAAATAAGAAAATGGACAGTATAATGTGTCATTGCTAATAAGTACTACAAAGAGAGAATAGGTAATATTTACATGATTTATATTTCATGGAGGAAGATAAAATATCTCTGAAAATATCAAATAGACAAAAGATTTGAATGCCTTCATAGATTAATCTATTAATATCTCTAAAGGGAATGAATTATGCTGAATGTAAATGTTCTGCAAGAGTTCCAAGAAAGGAAATCATTAGGCATATTTGAACAACAACAAGTAAACATTGAGAATAGAGGCAGTGGCAGATGATAAAGTGAGAAAGTTCAGTAGAATCCATTTACATTCAATTTATGATTCACTTCCTTCAGAGATGTAAATTAATTGATCTATGAGGTCCAGGAAAATTTGTCTTATGTGTATAATATGGTCATAGCACACATAAACTCACAATATCTATGATTACCTGCCTAGGGCTAACTGTTCACAAAGACAAAAACTAAAGAAAAAATAAAACACATGAAAATTAAGATGTAGAATTTGTGAAAGATCATGGGTATTGGCAGGTATGGAAGGAAGAAGCATGAGGGATAAAGGTGAACAAAACATATTATGTATATGTATAACTTTCTCAAAAACAAAATAATTAATATATTATGATGTATCATGTACTATTGTTTGTTTTAGAGTGATGACAGTCTCTGTAGAATAAAAAGAGAATAAAAAACAATCAGATATTTGTTACATATTTTATTAAGGATTTTGACAAGGGTATTATGGGAAGAATATATCAGAAGCTAGATATATTTTTCTGTACTTATACATATATGTTTGCAGTTTCACTGCTGAATTGATTGTCTAGTAATAGGGACACAATGGGTCAAGATTGGCACTGATGCATTTTGCAAAAACAACTGAAAAATTGGAATTGATATTTAATGATAAAGGCTATTTTCAAGGTGAGCCTTTAAATTATTGATAGTCTATTTTTTTCTGCCACTTTGTTTACTTGGATACTGATAATACCATGCTCTGTGTTGATGATAAAAAAGCTATTATCTAATTTCCACCTCTGAGCAGAAAAATAACTAGCTTGATAATGTTTGGATATGATGCTGACAATTCAGGAAACCTTGAAATCATTATAACCTCATTATAATGACAATAAAACATACCTACTTGTAATAACAGTTCTATGTGTACTTGGAATATAAAAGACAACAGGGGGCATCAAGTCCCTGATGTCAGCATGCATTCTACATCTTCTCTTAACACAGTCATTGGTAAAAGTTGAGATGTCATGCCTTTAGAGGATGAGCTTCCTTTAGCCTATCATTGGACATTGAATAAATTTTTCTTTCTTGCTCCTGAACTGTTTGATTAATGTTAGACACTATTGAATGGGAAATCAACATGTAAATTTGGTGGCAATATATTTAGAGAAAGAATTTTAGTTTGGATTTGTATGCATAAAGTTGGAGATACCAATTAGATATCTACATAGAGATGCAGAGTAGATAGTTAAATGTGAGAACGTAGAATTTAAAAAAAATAAGTGATATACACATACATTCTACATATACAAGTTTATAAATTTAATTGCATTGCTAAGCTTTAAGTAAACATGGAAGAGTGTGTGAGATGAAAATTTGCCTTAACATTTTTATCACTTAGGGGACTTGAATTTAAACATATAAGATTTAAAAACAATGTCAATTATAGAAGGGAAAATACAGTATATGATACATCCTGGGAGGTAAAAACATTTGAGTGTGAAAATGAGAAAAACACAAAAAGAGCAAACTGGGTCTAGAGATCAATTCTGCTAGTATACACTCCTTGAAAACTAGATTATTTTGTTGATACCTGCAAATGTACCAAGGAGTAATTTTCTCTATGATTCATTAATGTTAATGTCATAATATGTGGACTAAAACGAGACCAAGGGAAAATGGGATCCTACCAAATCAGAAGAATCATCTTTAGAGTTATGGTAGAACTTTTTTCACTGATATTTCATGCACTCACAGCTTTGCTGCTGACCTGCTGACTTCATGATACCTTATAACATAGAGCAATAATAAGCCTCACTAGCCAGTTACAGACTTTTGCTTCAAGTCAGGGGGATAACTAGTCAGTAAAGTTTTTTCCTTGTGAGCATAGCAAGAAGTAGTCTAGAGAACTATGACCATATTCCCAAATATTGTTTATAATTTTTTGTTTACATTTAAAGGGGACTATGCTATAGATATTTGCATTGGTATGGATCTTGGTTTATTGATAAAAATTTAAGGTTAATTTTGTTATACTGTATGTATGTATATATCTGCTCTTGATTAAGGTATTGTGTTTGTGCAGCTCATTTAAAAATGTAATGTATAATTAAGAAATATAGGCTAATAGATAATCATCTATAACAGTCAAGCTTGTAGTCATGTTAGATTTTCTAGATATACAGTGATGTATTTCAGATATGTAGGCATAAACCTTTTGAAGACTACAGAATATGGCATTTTAAATGTTTTAATAACTTAATACTTTTCATGACAATAAGACACATCTGCTCCTAGCAGCACCAATTACTTCAAGAGGAAGGTGGGCATTGAAGAGGCTCCTTATGGAGTTTGCTAGCCATTTGGGCAAGAAACTGCTCTTGCCTGGACTGCTTGATGCTATGCTGTATGAACTGAATATATAGAACCCACAGAAAAATGATTGCTGATCTTGCCTGGAGGGGAGATGGTCTTTTGGGGTTCCTACCTCAAAAGTCTGCCAGACATTCCTCAAGACACAGAAGAAAGTGACTGACAAACTGCCAATATAGGTTGAACTGTATTTGAAATTTCCTACTTTGTGGAAAAGTCTGCTGGATGCTATGGCTTGTAGGCTGAAGATAAATGCCACAACGGTACAGAAGAACTTTGGGTGACTGTCAAGGTTGCAATATGACTCTGTCAATTCTAGAGTCTTGAAGGTTGCTTACAATGCTCATCAGTTTATTTAAGTAATATTATATCCTTCTGGAGGCTTTGATGGAGTTGAAGATTTGATAGTTACAGTTATCCTTAGTTATGTTAAAAGATAAAGTAGATATAAATATTATAACTGTAATTCTTACTTGATACCTGTTTTGTTATATGTAATTTTATTGTGTTGAAGATAAAGCCTTCATTTTCATTTAAACAGAAAAGGGAAAGTGATGTCAGGTTCTGTATGTTGTGAATACCATTGGTTAATAAAGAAACTGTCTTGAGCCCATTATAGGGAAGAACTTAGGTATGCAGGGAAAAACTAAACTGGAAGCTGGGAGGAAGAAAGCAAAAGTCAAAGAGAAGCCATGGAGCCAATTGCTGGAGACAGACATGCTAAAACTTTGCTGGTAGGCCATGACCTCATGGTGATACAGAGATTAATGGAGATGTGTTAAATTAAGATGTAAGAACTAGCAAATAAGAAGCTAGATCAAATGGACCAAGCAGTGATTTAAATAATATGGTATCTATGTGATTATTTTGGGGCTGGGTAGTTGAGAATGAAACAAGCGTCCTCCTTACTACATATGAGGATCTGTGTTTGATTTCTAGACGACACATCTTTTTAAAAGCTATGTGTAGTGAACTGTTTCAGGAAGTCCCAGAGACTTACTGGATCACCAGGACACTTCCTCTTTAATAGCATACAAACAATAAAGAGACTCAGATACATGGAGCTACTTGGAGAGAACACTCTCTGATGTATTAAGCTGCTTTCAGATTGTGCAGTGTGTTTTGGTGAGCTGTCATTCATGGTGGAGTTGGCTTTGGTATTGCAGCATTCTTTAAGTCTTGTCTGCTCCTGTAACTCTTCATCCATATTCCTGTAAGTAACTTCAATTAAATGTATAGGTTCATCAAACTGAACTTCAATGTCTCCATAATTTGTTCTATTCTTGGTTCTTCTATATGGGGTGAGTAGACATTTATTTACTAACCCCCCAAAATAGTATCACATACCACCAGAGAAAGGAAAATCAAATACAAGGGTAAGAGCTATTGCTTTTGTAAAAAAAATTAGTTTTTGGAGTACAATAGAAAGGATAACTAACTGTATATGACAGGTTAAAAGGAAACATAATTGAGCACTTTCTAGCTAAGAAGGTGAAAGTAAATTGAGTCTAATTGTCTCTGGGATTATCCTTCTTCACATATAAGGTACAGACAATACCCTTGTCTTATATCACTCCCAGGGTTTTTAATAAGGGTAAAATAGCATATCACTGATATTAACATAGTAACTTTTATTTCACATTAGGGTAATGAATGATTTATTTTTCAACAGTAGTAAAAGAAATAGTGAATTTTCCAAAGTGTCATAAACCATTCAACAACTGTAGATTATGAAATCAATGACAAAAAGTTTTAGTTTTCCTGAGTCTGTTTGGAGTACTGAAAAGATGATTAAATACCTGCCCTGGTAGTTTCATCAACTCTTAACTAGAGATTTTGAGGGATAAGGAAGAATAATTGATTTCCTGGGGCTTGTATTTGTTGAGAAACTGTTGAATCCCTTGTGGGCCATTTGAAACTATTAAAGATGGAAGCAGGAATAGTTAACAACATTATAGTTTTGTCATTTACCTAGAAATTTTCTTTACTGCATTATAAAAGTCAAATGGTATTGGCAAATAATAGTAAAGGTATGTGGATGTGAGCTACGAAGAATTAGTCTCTTTCTATTTTTAATTGATTTTATGTTTGAGGAAACATCAATTCATCTTTTGTTTCTGTAAACAAAAAAAAAAGCTTGCTTCTGCCAAGTTTGAAATCTAAGCTTAAGTTATTCAAGAATAACAAAAGTAAAACAGATGCTTTGTGAACGATTTCAGCTTTGTGATGAAGAAAGTATTAGACTAGCGAGAAATTATTTTAGAGAAAGAAACCATATGTTAAAATAAGTTCTCAAGACTGCTTTTATTTTACACATCATGTTTGTGAATCATTGAATTCAATGATTGTTAAGATTAGCTATATAAATTACAGATAATTTTGTTAATATGATATTTTAGTCCATGTAATAAGCTTTCCAAATTCTAATATAAGATATATCCCAGAATTTTTTATAATGTACTTATTATTCTCAGATTTTTGTACTTGTCAGTTAGACTGCAGGTTATTAAGACTAAGAAATGTATTAACAAAATTTCTAGGTGCAATCAACTCAATCATGCTACTTATGATGGTTATAAATACAGTAAAATCAGACTATAATGTCAAGTAAATCAATTAATAACTAATGTAAGCAAGAATAAAATGTATGCATATGAGGGACATCTACAAGAGCCAATGAGAAGAACACAATTGACACAGCAATACTTAGTCCTTCATATGCAACAGCATCTAATAAGTGCTTAAAGTGTAAGAAAACACACAGTAAACACAGTCCTTCCTCTTCAAACTTTTATTTATTTACTGCTCATGTATGCCATGGCAATCATGTAAAGGTCAGAGGACAATTGGAAGGAGCTGTTTGATGGAGGAGTTTCTATGTGTTACTTTCATTGGTTAATAAAGAAACTGCCTTGGTCCCTTTAATAGGACAGAAAATTAGGTAGGGGGAGTAGACAAAACAGAATGCTGGGAGAGAGAAGGCATATGCTTCAGTCAGTTGCCATAGGCAGTCGCCATGCTTCTCCTCTCCAAGACAGATGCAGGTTAAGATCTCTCCTGGTAAGCAACCACCTCATGGTGCTATATAGATTACTAAATATGGGTTAAGCAAGATATGAGAATTAGCCAATAAGAGGCTAATACTAATGGGCCAGACAGTGTTTAAATGAATACAGTTTCTGTGTAATTATTTCGGGTGGAAAGCTAGCCGGGTGGCAGGACACAGCCCGCCATTCCATCTACAGCTCTTTTTATTTTTCCTTCCACTATGTGGGCTGCAGAGAATGAAAGAAGGTTGTTAGCTTGACAGCAGTTGCTTTTATGCCCCAAGAGTCTTGTTGGCCCAACATCTGCTGTTTTATAACATTCACTATAGAGTATGACATATACATTAAACAAATTTTTATTGTAATGCTCACTAAATTAAAGGCTAAGAAAAAATCCATTGGATTATATAGATTTTAAGGAAAAGAACTCACCCAGCCCTAAGAGTGATGGAATTATTCATAGTAATATTTTGCTTTCAGATTTAATTTGACAGGCCTGAATTCTATGTGGCCGGGGAATGAGTATGAAGAGACTTAAAGGAGTCACCAAGGAATATGTTCACAAACCTCAATAATGATAATATAGAATATATGAGAAGATTCTAGCTAAAACTTGAAAAGAATATACCAGAGCAATAGCTTGTTTGATAGTGATGTGATAGCTGAAAACCCAGTTATGTGCACCTAAGCAGATAGTTATAGTCTGAGTGATTGTTAAAATGTTCTCAACCAAGAGGTATTATGCCAGTTAAGGCTAAAGAATGTAGAGTCAAAATTCTAGATCATGAACCTCAAACAAGTTTTCAAACACCTTCAGTTATCAACTTCATTATAAAATGGAAGACTGAATAAAGTAAAAAAATAAAATAAAATGGAAGACTGAAATAATGCATCAAATATCAGTAAGTTTGACAACTCAGTGTTGCTATATAACACACACAAAGAATAGTGCTTTTAGAATTCAAATTACAAAATAAATGTTATTATGAAGAAATATTTACAAAGTTTTCCAGATCTTACTCACACAGCAGGAAAGTGTTCCATGCTCACAGATAATGCTTCAGCACAGTGTACTAGAAATTGTTTAGTTACAGAAAAGATTCACTTTAGTGAGGTACTTAAAGTACTGTGTGCCCAAAGACTGAAAAGGTAGATGTAAATATAAATCTAATGGATAAGTTATACTATACTTTAGAGGAAACAAATTCTTTCTTAGTAGCTTAACTATTTAGAAAACGTTTTATTTCATCCATATGTTGTCATACTATTACAGTAGTACAAGATCATTTTTTTAAAATAATCAACCATCTTCTTCAGCACATTGCTTCTTGATTGATAATGCTGATTCCCAAATGAGTGCTCACTCTTCATGTATATACTCAGATGTACTTTTGATTCTTGAGTAAGGAAGAATAACTGAGACTTCTCTCATCTGGGGATTTTACCATGCTAAGAAAGTTGGAGCATAAGATAAAATTATGAGTTTATGAAGTCACCATATATCTATTTGATCATGCTATTTAATATCAAAGTTATTTTTAGACTAATTCAAAGACAAAATGACTAAATGTTGGTAACAATATTATATTCCATTTTATATTAACCACCATAATAATTTTGTATTCTTCCATCAAAAAAAATTCTAGCATGCAATAGATCAATGTGATGATTTGCACATATTTTCCAAAATCTTCAAAATGTTACCATTTACTACATATTTAATTTGAAATTAGTTTTTATTCTGCTCAAAACTACTTATTAATTAGCTACTGAATCAGTACAGTACAATTGCATTTTTCAACTCTTAATAAAAGTTGAAATGTGTCTTTGAATATTTACAAAAGTCCAAGCACATAATAGGTACTCCATAAATGCATATAGAAATGAACTCATTATTGAGCTGCATTTCAGTCACCAAGCAAAGGGGATTATGCATCAGTAGAAATTCTAAACATCAAGCATAAGAACCTTAGATTTATATGTTATACTCATATTCAAATATTAGCTTGGAAACATGGAATTTTCCACAGAATCTATTTCTTGTGCATTTCATAGTAAATAAAATGTTTAGACCATCTGTTTTCTATTACAGGGGAGTAAGAAGTTGTATTAATTTTTAAAAAAAACTTGAGATGAGAAAGACATAATTTTGGAATCACCTTATGCAGTTATTATTCTTAAAAATTAATGATTTCTATTTCTTTCTCTTATATTTTTTTGTTGTGAGTCTAGCCTTTATTGGCTGAGCCATATCTCCAGCCTTGATCCTTTCATTTAAAATTTAGAAAATTATATTTATATATAGTATAAATTTAGAAAATCAGGATGAGATACTGATGCATCAAATGATTTTTTATTTCACCCCAGAATAATCTATAAAATAACCTGTATTTTTAAGTCTGTAAAAATTCTCAGAATAATAATCAGTTAAACAATAAATATTGTAGCTGTCAAGTACTGTCTTAAGAATTATAATTTCCAGTAAAGGTATAATTATAGCAATTGAAAAGAGAAATAGGATAAACAGCTTTGGGGTAATGTTTAATCCTAAGGAATCCTAGTACACTTTGGTAGGTTAGGATGAAAAGATATAGTCTAGCGAAAAGGAATTCAGATGACCAGTCATCTCAAATGTAGAAATCCAAAAGTTTGTAAGAAATAGGCAATCAACTGATATTTGAAAATTTCAAATAAAATCAATTGTATATTATTCTTAATACTGCTTGCATTGAACATCTAAAGAAAAAGTGAAGGAACAATGAATTTGGTGACCTATACTCAAGAACTTATCAAGGAAAAGATATTTGTGTATTTTTTGGATGTGAACTATAAGGCATATCAAGAAAGGGATAGAGAAATGCTAATAAGATGGATAAGAAACTCAAAAGAGTCCCAGAACTCCTCAGAAGTCAAAAGGCAAACTTGTAAGTAATGGAATATATGACACAAATATGCGATCACTCAAACAACATATAAAAATATATACTTTATTCCATTCATTATACTCTTACAGTATCAGAAATATTTTTCAAGAAGGGGAGAAAGGAAATCAAAAGTTATACTTGAGAAAAAGCCATAAGAAAACAGTCATTTAAGCCAGGAATACTGGAACCAGTTATCCTAAAACTTAGAAGGTAAAGGCATGTGATGGAGCAGGGTCATCTGTGTATGTGTTACTTTCATTGGTTAATTAATAAAGAAACTGCTTGGCCGGATAGGTGGAGTAGATAGAACAGAATGCTGGGAAGAAGGCAATGAGGCAGTTGCCATGATTCTCCAACCCAAGACGGACAGTGGCTAAAATCTTCCTGGTAATCCACCACTTTATGGTGGTACACAGATTATTAGAAATGGGTTAATCAAGATGAGAAAATTAGCCAATAAGAGGCTGAAACTAATGGGCCAGACAGTGTTTAAAAGAATACAGTTTTGTGTAATTATTTTGTGTAAAGCTAGCCTGTGGCCGGGAACTGGGTGGCGGGAAGAGGCTCACAGCTCCTTCTACAGGCAGGAGGATAAGGGATTTAAGGATTAAGTATTGGAACAATTGTCCAAGAGAGCCATGTAACAACTGTCACATTTAAAGGAGACAAGGTGTCATATAATATTATGATTATGGGATAATTTTAGGAAGGATGTCACTTGCATGAGTTAAACAGAGGTACTAAATTTTAGAAAGATTTAATAATTTTAAGTAATAAAGTAGTCATTAATTATTACTTAAGTTCATATTTTTCATTATGATATTTTCCTTTTGATTGAGCTTTCTTTGTTCACAATAAATACATAATGGCATGAGTATACCACTGTAGTATGTGACTGAGATGCTTAACTACCCTAAAAATTCCCTATGTTCTCTCTATTCATTTTTTCCTTCATCATAGTCACTGATCTTTTTATTCCCTCTATGGTTTTCTTTTAAAAAATATAA
This sequence comes from Arvicola amphibius, assembly GCF_903992535.2. Classification (NCBI taxonomy): domain Eukaryota; kingdom Metazoa; phylum Chordata; class Mammalia; order Rodentia; family Cricetidae; genus Arvicola; species Arvicola amphibius. Next base: position 128,399,664 of record NC_052065.1, on the reverse strand, counting down.
CAGAGCATAGATCCACATAGTTTATTCCTCTTTGATTCTTATTTTACTATATAAGAATACATATTTAAGCTGAGCAGTGGTAGTGTAGCCCTTTTATTCCAGCACTTGTGAGGCAGAGGCAGCCAAATATTGGAGGCCGATCTTGGCTACAGATTGAATTCCAGGTTTACACAGAGAAACATCGTCTCAAAAAAGAAAACAACAAAAACGAAAGCAAGAATTTCTTCATAAATTCCTTCAGTTTTTACCATAGATTTATATTCTTTTGTCAGGATGCATCATATTTAATTAATCAAATAATCAGCTTTTAAAATATTTTAATTGAGTGTTTCATAGAATGTATTTTCATCATATTTACCTCAACTCTCCATCTAACTCAGCCCAGATCTGCCCCCACCTCTCTAAATCCCCAACTGTATGCTTTTATTTTCTTTTCTCTTTTGTTTAAAATCTTATTGGGTCCAATCTGCGATGTCCATCTACTCCTGGGTTTGGGACTATCTATTTGTAGCATGGTCAGCCTACTGGGAGCCATGCCCTTAAAGAAACTGACACTTCCTCAGCAACCATCAACTGTACATCTCTCATCAATTTGAGTTGGGCTCTTGAATACCTCACCCCTACACTGGAATTTTGACTTGCGTAATCTTTTGTAGGTTTTGTGCAACTAACCTCATCTGCTGTGAGTTTATGAGAGTAACAGTCTTGTATCACCCTCAGCCTCCCTCACTTTTGACCCTTATTCTCTGTCTGCCTTCTCTTCCTCAGTGGTCCTTGAACTTGAGGAAGAGAAGATAAAAATAGAAGTCTCACTTGTGTTTGAACTTTATTACTAAAATTATATCTCTGTATTTTGACCAGCTGTGAGATTCTGTGTTAATCACCATTCACTATACAAAGAAATTTCTATAAATGAGTTCCCAAACTGCACTATCTATTCACTCACTGAAGCATATTTTTGTAGTTTATAATAGGCTTTCTGCTTCACCTCCATAACAGGTTTCTTCCCAGACCAGTAAGCCAGGTCAAGTCAAAATTAAAAATTATAACAATGAGTTTTATTGAGTTAAGCAACTCCAGTCCCAGATATCAAAGCCAGAGAAGTCACACCAAACTAAAGCTAGGAGACTTTGTAGACTGTAGTCAAAGGGTGACGATGTGTCAGTCACAAGCTGAGTTTATGCAAGTATGGTTAAAGCTGAGCACAACAGGCAAGGTCTTGGGCTTCTGGAAACTTTGGGGGAGGAAGTTTCAGTAGCTGCCAAGAATATAAAACAGGTCTTTGTTGTAATTATATTTTAATTAGTAAGAATCATAAAAAGCTTTTTAAATAAAAAACATTGCATATTTGGGATAACAGTCATTTCTCAAATATGTCCTTTGAAAACATTGTCTCTCAGTGTTGGGCTTGCTTCTTCATTCTTTTACAGAGTCTTTGCAAAGGTAAGCCTCTTGTTATTTTGATTTTGAAATCTAGCTGATCTTTTTTTAATAGCTTGTGCCTTTGATGCTATATCTACATGGCCATTGATAAACTTAAAATTACCTAGATTTCCTCCTGTATCTGTAAATATGCACAATTTTTTAGCTCTCTTGATCACATTACACTTAGTTTTCTGTCAGAATGCTTGCTTACCAAGGCATAAAGGGACCTGTTATACTATGCCAAATATTGTCAGCAAACATTGGAGTGGGGTTATGTTTACCTGATTTAGAGCCAGTGAATCTTCTTTTATCTGCTTAACCAAGTATGTAATGGGCCTCAGGTATGTTTCCAGCTTCTGGCTTTTAAGAGTCCTTTGGAGAGATACTGGATTCTTGTTATGTTGTTGTCACTTTTTACTCTTTTGGCTCTTTTAGGGGGACCACCATCCAGCTCCCAAAAAAACACACATGGAGATTTAATACTTATAAATGTTTGACATTAACTTGACTTGTTTCTTGCCAGATTTTCTTATCTTAAATTATCCGATCTATCTTTTGCCTCTGGGCTTTTTTCTTTTCTTGTTTTTGCAACTTTAAATTCACTTTTACTCTGTGGCTGGCTGTGTAGCTGGATGGCTGGTCCCTTCTTCTCTGGCTCCTTCCATTTATTCTCTCTGCCTGCTGAGAAGGCCTAACATAGTGTAGCCATGACAGGCTGCAGGCTAACAATACTGGGACTAGGCTTCACCTTTACAATAATGAGGAAAAACCACAAACTGTACCCTTTGCAGGACCAATCATAATTGAGACAAACCAGTACTAAATGTTCCAGAACATTAAGGATATCTTATACAATTTGTATATAGGCTTCCAATTTCCTTGCAGAAACATAAGCACCAATCCCTGTATGACAAGACTTCTTTTTCCCCAGTCCTGCCCAATTAGCAGTTCAACCCCCAACCATCTGAATCCAGAATCACCCTATTCCCCATCATTTATTCTTTAAAAAAACCTGCCATAACTGGGCTCAGGGCTCTCCCTAATCCATCTGCTGTGTTGGAATATCCAGAGAGCCCAAGCTTAAGCTTGCAATAAAGGCTCTTTCATTTTGCACACAAACTTGAACTCATGGTGGTCTCTCGGGGGCCTCATGACACAGGCATAACACTTACCTGCCATGCTTATCCTTTCTCCTGCTTTGCTATTGGTCTTTCAGCTCTTCATTAGACAAATCAGGTGTTTTAGACAGGCAAAGTAAAAAAGCTTCACAGAGTTAAACATATGCAACTTAAAAGAATGCAACACATTTTCCCACTGTTAAAACAAATGTTTCACAGCCTAAATAAATGTAACACACCTGAAAATTATAGTCCACAACATTATTTTATCACACATGAGTTGTATGTACTGGCTATTTTTTATTGACTTGACATCAATAAAATTATATGAGAAGAGGTAGCCTTAATTGAGAAAATAAGTTTGGGGGGCATTTTTTAAAAAAATAATTTATCTTAGAGGAACCAGTCTAGTTTGAGCAGTGCCACCTCAAGGCAGAAACCATTATCAAAACTAATCAAAAGGCAGAGAGAGAACATGCAAATTAACAAGATCAGAAATGAAAAGGGGGACATAACAAGAGACACTGAGGAAATTCAGAGAATCATTTGGTCTTACTACAAAAGCTTATATGCCACAAAGTTGGAAAATGTAAAAGAAATGGACTTGTTTTTAGATAAGTACCATTTACCAAAATTAAATCAAGAGCAGATGAACAATTTAAATAGACCTATAAATTGTGAGGAAATAGAAGCTGTCATAAAAATCCTTCCAACCAAAAAAAGCCCAAAACCTGATGGTTTCAATGCAGAATTTTATCAGAACTTCCAAGAAGAGCTGATACCTATACTCCTTAATGTATTTCACGTAATAGAAACAGAAGAGTCATTGCCAAACTCTTTTTATGAAGCTACAGTCACCCTGATTCCAATACCACACAAAGACCCAACCAAGAAAGAGAATTACAGATGAATCTCACTCAGAACATCGATGCAAAAATTCTCAATAAAATTCTGGCAAACAGAATCCAAAAACAGATTTAAAAAATATCCATTACAATCAAGTAGGCTTCATCCCTGAGATGCAAGGCTGGTTCAACACATGAAAATCTATCAAGGTAATCCATCATATAAATAAACTGAAAAAAAAACCAAATGATCATTTCATTAGATGTGAAAAAAGCATTTGACAAAATTCAACACCCCTTTATGATAAAGGTTTTAGAGAGGTTAGGGATATAAGAATCATACCTAAATATAATAAAAGCAATATATAGCAAGCCAACAGCTAATATCAAATTAAATGGAGAGAAACTTGAAGGGGCGTCATCGATCGATAAGTTAGAATTACCCAGACCACTTTAATATAATAGATATAGTTTTAATAAACGGAAAAAAGGGAACTCACACAACCAGGGTTCCAGCGACCAGGAGCACAGGGAAGAAATAGAAAGAGGCAAGAGCACCTGGGTGTTTTTATTTTCTTTTCTTGGCCTCAGGGGGATACACCCTAAACAGAATGTGATTGGCTGAACTTCCCCATCATCTCCCCCTTTTGTCTAAACAAGATTGAACCAAACCCAATACAACTATATACAGTAGGAACAGATACCAAATATAAAATTATAAACAACAAACAATATTAAGCAGAAAACATAACAAAAGTTTTACTAAGCATTTTATTTCAAGGAATCTAAATAATGTACTGAAATTAAGTTCAGCGAAATCATGAAGAGGATAACTACAATGATCTAATCTTCAATTCCATCAAAGATCTGAGAGGGGAAGTAATATTACGTGAGCAACCAGGAAGTACAAACAAGAAACTTCCAAAATGTATAATAAATGAGAGAGACAAATGACTACCTGGGCAATCACCCAAAGTCTCATTTGCAATGTTGAGTCAACCAACTTTTGCTAAGGCCTAACATAACTGACAGACCATTTTCCAAAGGCAAGAAACTTTTTAGAACTATCTTACCTTGTCTTGGCAGGATAAGACAATCCTGTTTTTATCCATCACTAATTATTCCCTCTTTTTTTCCAGTAAACACCCGAGCCTATAAAATACATTCCCCATCCCCTCAAACCTATACCAACCCCTAAATGATGTCCCTAAACCTGAGGGCAAAATATGCTGGGAGAGGGGACGTCATCTTCTAAGATTGCTTCCAGCTGTCATGGGGGCAACGTTCTTCTTAGGGGGTCCTGTGAAAGTAAATGATGGTAAAATTTCAAGATTAATATTTGGTCTGAGAAAAATGCAAATAGTCTCTGAGTGTTTTGAGGAGGTCCAACCAGAGTGTTGTCAAAGATGTGCACCATTTGGAACTGTCTTGTACATATAGCTGATACCAAAAAAACAGGTCTAATATTAGCTCTATCAATATCATGATGTCATAATAACCAGGTGGAGTTGATGTTGTGGGACCCCATCTTCATTCTGGAAACTCTAAAGATTACTGCAGGAAAATTTATTGTTTCTTATAGGAAAGTTAAACATTATCTACAAAGACATACACAGACATGTATATCCAATGAAAGGTGTAATAAAGACAGAAACAGATATGAGGAAAAGCAAAGAAAGCTTATCAATTATTATTAGTAGTATTATTCTTATTCTTATTCTGTTCCATATCATGGCTCCTGACATGAGACAGAAAATCTGAGATATCTCTTATCAACAGGCTTGGAATTGGAGAGGAACTGAGCCAGAGTCCAACTCCAAAACCAGCTCTACATATTTACAAATAAATGTACATTAATACATATTAAAAATGTTCATACTTACTGAACTAGTTTTATTGCTGATCCTTATTGGGTTGTAACTAGTTTTCATCTGTCAGTATTCAAACATCCAGGGTCCCTTGAATTCTTTGAAGATGAGTGTTTACCTGTGGAGATAAGAAGAAAACCCTGCCCCCATCCTATATGTTTTTCTTACCATCGGTATGATTGTCATTATTGTGGATAAATTGTCATTTATCCTTTCCAAGAGGCTTCTTGTCTTCAAACCAAACCTTTATTAATTTTGATGGTATCCACAATTTTTCCTCTCCTGTGGAGACAAGAGCAAAACCCCTTCCCCAACGCAGCACATCTCCTGGCTTCCATTGCGAGGTCAGCACATCCTTGAAATAAACTGGTTGATTTAATTCAGCAGACTTTTCCAGTATCCAATGTCTTTCTGCAGCTGTTGTCCCCTTCTCTTTAGCGTTGAGAAAATTCAAGGCTAATGAAGCATTATGTAACCTATTTCTGGGGGTATTTTCCACCCCTTTCTGTTTATTTAACATATCCTTTATAGTTCGATTTGATCTTTCCCTGACTGCTTACCCTGTAGGATTATATGATATACCTGTAACATGCTCAATATTGTAATAAGCAAAAAACCATTTCATTTTCCTAGAGACATAAGCTGGACCATTATCTGTCTTTATTTGTGCAGGTATGCCCATGATGGCCATAACTTCTAATAAATGAGTGATTACTGAGTCAGCTTTTTTTGAGCTTAAAGCAGTTGCCCAATGAAAACCTGAATAAGTGTCAATGGTGAGGTATACATATTTTAATTTGCCAAATTCTGTGAAGTGGAACACATCCATCTGCCAGATTTCATTCCCTAGAGTACCCTTTGGATTAGTCCCTGCAGGCAGTTGTGTTTGGTTATAGAAAGAGCAAGTAGGGCATTTCTTTACAATATCCTTAGCTTGCCGTCATGTAATAGAAAACTCTTTCTTCAAGCCTTTGCTATTGACATGATGTTTTTTTATGAAATTCAGAAGCCTGCAGCACACTACCAATCAACAATTGATCAATGTCTGCATTACCTTGTGCTAGAGGACCTGGCAGACCTGTATGGGATTGGACGTGTGTTATATACATAGGGCAAAGCCTACTCCTGATCATGTCTTGTACCTGGATAAACAATGAAGTCAGTTCTGTATCATCTGGTATAAATTCAGCAGTTAACTCTTTCTGCATATTGCAAGTCAGTAACTATACTAAGAGGTTCTTTAAAATCCCTTAGCACCTGATGGAGGAGGGTCATCTGTCTATGTGTTACTTTCATTGGTTAATAAAGAAACTGCCTTGGCCCTTTGATAGGACAGAAAATTAGTTAGGCAGAGTAAACAGAACAGAATTCTGGGAGGAAGAAGGCAGTGAGGCAGATGTGTCAGGCAGATGCCTCAGGCAGATGCCATAGTTTTCCTCTCTGAGATGGACGCAGGCTAAGATCCTTCCCAGTAAGAAACCACCTCGTGGTGCTACACAGATTACTAAATATGGGTTAAAGCAAGATGTGAAAATTAGTCAAAAAGAGGCTGAAACTAATGGGCTAAGCAGTGCTTAAAAGAATACAACTTGTGTATCGTTATTTAGGGCATAAGCTAGCCAGGCAGTCGGGAGCCAGGAGGGAAATGGGCAGGAATGCAGCCCACTGCTCTTTCTACAAATGGCACCCAAAGTTGGTCACATGCTTTTCGGATTTCAGCCATAGCACGGAAAAAGCTGCACCATTTTAAAATGCCGGCTTTCTGGGCCGTCCTGCCAGGACAAATTCTGACTTTTTCAGACAGGTAGTCTGAATGAGTGTGGTCTGTGAGCAGAAATCTGCAGCTTGCTTGCTGACAAGACCTTGAAACACCATAGAGTTGTGGCAATAAAAATGGCTCCTGTGGGTACTTCTGCCATGAGACTGGAAAGCTAAGGAATGGGCTGGATCCAGCTGTCAAAGCCATGGCTTTAATCCTCTCCATAAAGACTCATGTGGTCAGAAAAAGAGAGATATACAGTAAAGAGAGATTAAAAGACAAAGAAAACCTCTAAATGGTTTACAGTGTGTTAAAAATATATGCAGGCTAAAGGTTAAAGTTCTTAAAAGTAAAAAGAAAAGAAAAGGAAAGAGAAGAAAAGAAAAGAAAAGAAAAAAGAAAGAGTGTAGTAGGGTGTGGTGGTACACAACTTTAATCCCAATGCCTGGGAGGCAGAGGCAGACAGATCTCTGTGAGTACAAGGTGTGGTAGCACACACCATTAATCCCAGCACTGTGGAGGCAGAGACCGAGAAATCTCTGAGAGTTCAAGGACAGCCTGGTCTACAGAGTTATTCCAGGACAAAGATATACAGATAACCTGTTTCAAAAAATAAAACTAAAAATAAACAAAATAGAGGTAAAAATAAAGCCACACAAAGATGGAAAATACACAGAGAATCTTGATACTGTATGCTATTATGCTTTCTTTGAATTATTTGAATGCTGAGGAAGGAGCAAGAGCTGCTAAAAGATACTTGTTTATAAATGCTGTTGAACTAATCCAACATAGATATTTTCATAATATCTTGACCTCACAATTTGTATCTAAGGTTATGATGCTTTGGGAAAGTTCTTCTTTTGTTTTCACAGAGGATGAGACCCTGTGGATTGCTTCTATCCCAATATGGTATGATGGACCACACCCTCCTGAAAGGTCACCATGAACACCTTCAGAAAATTACTTCACTCAACTGCCAACTGAGATGAATCTAGCACACAGGTTATACCATGAAAGACCTAAACTACAGCACATCTATTCAGCAGGAAGAAGTTTCGAGAGAAATACCTATGTCCATATTCCCAAATATTGTTTATAAATATTCTTTTACATTTAAAGGGGGATATGATATAGATATGAATAATTTGCTTTGGTATGGATTTTAAGGTCAATTTTGTTATATGTATATGTATTTCTGATATTGATTAAAATATTATGATTGTGTAGTCCATTTAAAAATGTAATGTATAATTAGGAAATATAGGTGGTTGATGGTTAATCATCGATAATAGTCAAGCTTGTAGTCATGTTATTTAGATTTTCTAGATATATAGAGATATATTTCAGTTAGATAGGCATTCTTCATATCTTTCAAAGACTATAGAACATGGCGTTTAATGTTTTAATAACTTAGGGCTTTTCATGACAATGAGACACATCTGTTCCTGGCAGCACCAGCTACTTCAAGAGGAAGATGGGCATTGAAGAGGCTCCTTATGGAGTTTGATAGCCATTTGGGCAAGAAACTGCACTTGTCTGGACTGTTACATAAACTGGACACAGAGAACCCTCAGAGAGAGGACTGCTGAACTTGGCCTGAAAGACCAGAGGCAAAGCTAAAGTTACTAGGGGTCAAGCAATGGTGACACACACCTTTAATCCCAGAATACACAAGATCAGTGGAGAAACAAATCCAGGTGGTAGTGGCCTATACCTTTAATATCAGTACTAGAGAATCACCCCTTTAATCCCAGCACTAGAGGTAATATAAAATGGGAGGAGAGAGAGGCTTAGGCTCCTTAGTCTGTAGATTAAAAGTAAGGCACCACCACCTGGATTTGTTTCTGCATTTATTTTGTGTAGCCTAGTGTGGCCTTTAACTCAGAGATTTATCTACCTCTGTCTCTCAAATCTTGGGATTAAACACATGTGTCACTATTACCTGACCTCTAGTGGATTTAGCTTTGTTTCTGGTCTTCAGGAAACATCTATTTACTAAAATAAAAAATAATATACCATTACAACAAATGGTTCTCTAAGGTCTGTTTCAGGAGTGGCAGTCATGTTTTTGTTTTTAAAAGTTATTTACAACCATCTCGCAAAGTACCTTTGTTTCAGAAAGTTATTTTACTAATTATGAGTACCTTGTTATGTCTACCTGTTGTGATTACCTTGTTATGACAACCTATTGTGCTCCTATAACTTCTCTTATTTTCCCTCATTTGGAAATCCCTTAACTCTGATCTCTATAAAAGCCTTGTCTTCTTTACACATAATGCTGACCTCTTAAACCATCCTTTGAGGGGGCAGTCCATGTAATTGAAAACAAGCTTTCTTAAATTAATTGCTTGCTTTAATTAACTTGGTCATGCTGATTTGTGTTGGTAGTCTTTCTCCTCCAATCTTTGGGAATAGCATTGGCTCCTTAACAGTATATTTTAACTTGCAGTGTTGACCTGACTATCTATGGTAATATTACTTGCTTCCACTAAATTTTAGCTTCTTACTTTGCTGTTTGCTTCCAATAAATTGCTTTATTATTAAACTTAGGAATTGAAAGACTCTAAGTGAATTTCTGAGGCCTCTTAGCTCTAAAGACATTTTCTGAAGCCTCAGCATTTGGAAAGAGGACAGTCGCCCCCACACACACACATGCTGGACTGCTTATCCTCCTGTGTCCTTGTGAATAATCTTCAAACATAACTCCATTCTGGGAATTGAGACAAAGACAACCCACAGATGTTGACTCAGTTCCTGATGTATTGATTTAGTCACTCAAACAAGGTCAGGATGACCCAGAGAAGTTGGAAAACAACCTTCACGTTTCCCCCCTTGTGTCTGTGGCTTTTCGCTTTAAAAGATCTGCTGAAACAGCTATCAGAGGTCCTTCATATCCTGAACCTGAAGGGCTCTTTCATGACAGAATGAAAATCCTCGTTTTTGCATCAATTGATGTTGTGTGAGTGGTGTCTGGAGCAACTCCACCCTGATGTTTGGACTTCTAGTCCAACAGAATCAGTATATGTTTCAAGTCAGGTCAAGGTAGCTGTCTGCAATAAGGCAATTAAAAGGGACAAATTAAAAGTGGAAGCAGAAAAAGACTTATTCAGTGAGACTACACTGAGTACAAAAAGATCCAGGGAACACCCCCAAGTCTAGTTTTGGTATATAAAGTAAGATTAAAGATTAAATATAGTGCCAGGGATATAAGCATTGACTTATCCTTGTCTGGGCTTCACTTCTGTAAGGTGGTATGATAAATTATTACAACTATGTGAAATAATGACAGCAAGTAGGCTAGCTAAGGAGTCTGTGCACTTAGCTACTGTACATACTGTATGTCTTTTCAAAATAGAAATTAAGAAAAATTGATATAATTTAGAATACTATTCTCCAGTTGGTCTAAACATATTGTTACTTAATAATCTTTCTTTTTCTTCAGAGTCTATTGTCAATATTATTGACATCTTTACCTAGAAAAATCAATGTATTTATTTCAAATAAAATTTAATTATGTACTTCTTTTTAAATAATTTATTTTATTATTTTTAATTATGTATATGTATATATACATATGAGTATGTGAATGTGAGTGGACTCAGAAAACTTAATCATTTCATCCTCTGGAGATGGAGTGTCTTAGTTTGGTTTTTATTTCTGTGAAAAGACACTGTGACCATGACAACTTTTAAAAGGAAAAAATAAACTTGAGGGAGCTCACTTACAGTTTCAGAGGTTCAGTTCATTATCATCATGATGGGGAGCATGGCGACATGCAGACAGATATGGTGCTGGAACTGAGAGTGCTACATCTTACAGGTAACAGGAGCCTGACAACCACACCAAGAGAAGCTTGAGGGAAACAGACCTCAAATCCTGCCCCCACAGTGACACACTTCCTCCAACAAAGTTATACCCACCCCAACAAAGCCACACCTCTTAATAGTGCTACTTTCAATGAGATTATGGTAGCCAATTGCATTCAATCTATCACATGGAGTTACAGGTGTTTGTGAGCTACCTGATGTGAGTACTGCAAACTGAACTCACATCTTTCAGAAGAACAGTTTTCTTAATTACTTATCTGTTACCTTGACAAAACCATGACTATTGCTACCCATAAAAGAAAATGTTTAAGTTTAAACTGGGGCTCACAGTTCCAGAGGTTTGGAATCTAGAACCATCATGGCTGGAACAATAGCAGCAGATGGGTAGGCATGGTTCTGGGGCAGTAGCTGAAAATTTGCCTTCCTCTTTAAAGTAGGAAGCAGACGGAGTTAACTGTTAATGCCCTGAGCTTTTGAAGCCTCATAACTCACCGTGAGTGACCACTTTGTCCAGCGAAGGCATACCTACTAATCCCTCCTGAACAATTCCAGTCTCTGTGGGCGAAAAACTCAAAAATATGAGCCTGTGAAAGTCATTGTCATTCAAACCATGACAGTTAATAAATGCCCTTAACTGCTGAGCCATCTTTCCATCCTTAACTTTTTTAATCAATTTTTTACATATGTGTGTGTGTTTATGTGTGGTGTTTACATGAGTTTTTGTTGTTGTTGTTGTGTGTGCATATACATGTGAAGTCACAGGTTGATGCAATATGTTTGCCTCTATTTCTTTCCATTTCAATTTTTGAAAAAGGTTTTCTTGCTAAACATGATGTTCATCCATTCTTCAAAAGTAGTTGGCCAACAGGCACCAGGGATCCACCTATTTCTTTCTGTCTCCTCAGCATTAGTATTACAGGAACACACCACCATACTCATCTTTCATCAGGCATCAGGGATTAGTCTCAAGTCCTCATGGATGTGTTCAATCAAGCACTTAACGATTGAGTTATTTCCTTAATTCCAAAACTCCTTGTGATACAAACATGAGAGCAATATAAGTATTTCTCCAATTCCAGCTAATATGCTGCTAATTTATGACAACCAGCAAGCCAAGAAAACACCTTAATCTTATTGATTATCTAAAAGGGAGTAAACAAAATGATACTGTTTATTTCAAATTTTTGCTGTTATAGAAAAATACCATATATTGTATAACTTTTTAAAAATAAAAATTAGTTTTCAAATTTCTGGATATTGGATATTAGGACAGTATCTTCAATGGAATTCCCCCAAATTAAATACACAAAATAAGTCATTTTAAAGAAAGAAAATCTGAATAATCACCATAGTTGATACTGAGCAAAGGGTCTGGCAGCATTTAATACTATTTCATGATTTTAAAAAATAATTAAACAAATTAATACATACTCCACATGATAAATAGAAAATATGAGAAATTTGCAGGTAACATCACTTTACTTGCCACTGAAAAAATGAAATGTGATAAAGATGTCTACTCTCACTACTGTTAGTAAATACTCTGCCAGAATTTGGACACCAATTAGGCAAGAAAATGGAATTAAATAACATCCATATTAAGAAATAAAAACTAAAAAATAAACCTGCTTCTTGAAAACATTACATTTTCTTCAGAATTTATAAAATGATAACAGAACTAAGAAACCAACCATTTTATACTATTACTATTAAACTACTAATGGAAGTTTTTTGTTGTTTTGTTTTTTTTTTCAGAAATGAAAAAATTAGTTTGGAAATCTACAAAATACCAAAAGACCTAGAATAACCAAAACAATATTGAGAATTAACAATAGAGTTTTATAACTCACATTTACTGACATGATGATTTTCAACAGAAATACAGTAATCAAAACTACATTTAAAATTTTATTAGAATTTGGATTCTAGAAATAAATACATTAGCTCATACCATACTCAGTTAATGTTAAAATAAATGGTACCAAATGAGTTAATTAGGAAAAAATGTAAGTTGTTCAACTGTAGTGAGGAGCTGCGGGCAGGCCTGCTTTTCATCCCGCCTGGCTCCCGGCCACTGGCTAGCTTATACCCTGAAATAACAACACACAAGTTGTATTCTTTTAAACACTGTCTGGCCCATTAGTTTCAACCTCTTACTCACATCTTGACTAACCCATATTGAATAATCTGTGTAACACCACAAAGTGGTATCTTACCAGGAAAGATTCAGCACGTCTGTCCTGGTGGCTGGCTTCATGGCGACTGTCTCCCTGAGGAGAGGCACGGTGGTCTGGCTCAGAGAGGCAAGGCATGGCGATTTATCTCACTTAGGAGAGGCGTGGCATCTGACTGAGCCATCTACCTCACTTCCTTCTTCCTGTTCTGTCTACTCTACCCACCTAAGGGCTGTCCCATTAAATGAGCCATGTAGTTTCTTTATTAGCCAATGAAATCAACTCAAACAGAAGACTCTCCCACATCATTCAACAATTAGTGTTAGGACAAATTCATATCCAAGTTTAAAAGATGTAAAATATACCAACATAATATACCAAGACTTAAAATATTAGTACTGATCCTGGAAATGTCTTAAAAGTAAACAGAACTGAAAATCTACATTACCTTGAGTTGGGTAATTATTCCTTTTATATTACATAAAAAGCAAATGCATCAAAATTAAAAATAGAAAACCTTGACTTTCTAGTATTTAAAACTTTTGTACTTCCATAACACTATCAAACTGAAAGCTGAAAATGAAAAAAACAAATAAAAAACATGTTAAGGGGAAAGAAATATTTGAAATGTTTGTCAACCATATATCTGGTAAAAATGCTGTATAGAAATTAAGGATATAATAACAAGGGAAAATTTTGACAAGTGAGTAACAAATTTACAGAGATTTTTCAAGGGCCTATAAGCTCATAAAAACATAACCAATTGTTTCTTTCTAGAGTTCTGTACTTGTATGTGTCAGTGTGAAAGATCATTTGATTTTGTATTTTACTCAATCAAAACACTTTTAAAATAACCACTCAGAGGCTTAATATTAATTACATACTGTTTGGCCTATAAACTGAGGCTTGTTGTTAACTAGCTCTTACAATTAAATTTACCCATTTCTATTAGTTTATATTTTACCACAAAGCTCGTTAATTGCTACCTAACATCCTGCTTTTCTGGCAGATGTTTGCATCTCTCCTACTCTGTCTTCTTTTTCCCTTTATCTATTGTGCCTGGCTATTGGCCATATCAGGTTCTTTATTAACTAATGGTAATAAAATATATTCACAGCATACAGAGGGTTATCTCACATCATTGCATAATAATGAAATATTTGAAGTTAATTTATTAATGCTATACTCATCACATCTTAATTTTTAGTAAAATGAAATGAGAAAGGCACTATGAAAAATATTTACTTATTAGATGTTTGGTGTCAGGATACTGTCTAAACAGAGCCAAATGAATGAATAATTTGTTTCTAAATACAAATTTCTTCTAATTTAATAAAACTCAACTACAAAGTATACATATATGCATTTAGTGATAAAATAAGCAAAATAAAATAGGAATTAATCTACCTCAAGACACAGCAATATCACTTGGGATATATAAGGAAATTCAATTTTACCACAAAGACTCTTGTTCAACCATGTTCATTTCATCTTTATTAACTTCTTAATGTGTTCCACATAATAGGAACAGAAGAGTCATTGCCAAACTCTTTTTATGAAGCTACAGTTACACTGATATTAAAACCAAACAAAGACTCAACCAAGAAAGAGAGTTTATAGACCAATCTTACTCATGAACATTGATGTAAAAAATTCTCAATAAAATACTTGCAAACCAAATCCAAGAACACATAAAAAAATCATCCATTATGATCAAGTATGCTTCATCCCAGAGATGCATGGCTGGTTCAACATACAAAAATATATCTATGTAATCCATAATATAAATAAACTGAAAGAAAAAAATCATAAGATCATTTCATTAGATGCTGAAAAAGCATTTGACAAAATTCAACAACCCTTTAGGATAAAGGTCTTGGAGAGATTAGGAATACAAGGATCATATCTGAATAAAATAAAAGCAATATCCCCTGTCTTCTCTTAAGACTGGAGGGGGAAGGCAAGGGGAAGTGGGGAAGTAGAAGATCGTGGGAGGAGGGAAGTGTTAATTTACACAATAGTAACACAGATACAAAAAAGCAAACATTGTTCATAATCAGTTGTAAGTAGATATTAGCTGTAAAGTGTACAGTCCACAGACCCAGAGAGGCTAAGTGGCAAGGAGAACTTAAGTGGGGAGGAATGTATCACCCTAGGAAGAAGAAAGAGAATAGATTTTGTGTGTGCACTGGGGGTATGTGGGAATGGAAGGGTGGGTATCAGGTGTGGGAAGGTGGCAGAGTGGGCAAAGACAGTTGGAAATAGGGGGCATTTTGAGTGATGTAGATGATGGAGGAGAGTTATCTGTCTATGTTACTTTCATTGGTTAATTAATAAAGAAAACTGCCTTGGCCCTTTAAGAGAACAGAAAATTAGGTAGGCGGAGTAGACAGAACAGAATGCTGGGTAGCAGGAGTGGGGAGACGCTTCAGGCAGTCGCCATAGTGAGTCTCCATGCTTCTCCTCTCCGAGATGGACGCAGGTTAAGATCTCTCCTGGTAAGCCACACCTTGTGGTGCTACACAGATACTAAATATGGGTTAAAGCAAGATATGAGAATCAACCAATAAGAAGCTATAGATAACGGGCCAGGCAGTATTTAAATGAATACAGTTTCCGTGTAATTATTTCGGGTGTAAAGCTAGCCGGCGGCCGGGTGGCAGGACGCAGCCCTGCCGCTTCTTTCTACAGATTGGCGCTCCAACGTGGTGACTAAATCCACTTAAAAACCTGAAAAAGCTTTAAATAAAGGAGAGAGAGAGTTTAACACAGCTTTTTGCTGTTTGCCTGGATGTGCTGTAGAGAGATTTCCTGTTTCGGCAATAGTGGCAGAGAAAAAGCTGAGTCATTTTAAAACGCGGCTTCCTGGTGCTGTGCCGCCAGTGTGAACTCTGGCTTTAAAGCATTTCAGTGGCTTTTATGGACTGGATGTTTGTGTGCCTGCTTGGGATCGGAAAGAAAGTGCTCTGAGACCATGCCAATGGCTCACTGCTCCCTGACTGCACCTGGGCAGATGGCGGAATCAGGCTTAGGCAAGCAGGAGAGCATGGCGGATTTCTGCCGATGTTTCCAGGCTGTGCGGTGCTCTGCGCATCAGATTTGGCTGTAACTTGGATGAAAAGAGTTTCTGTGCCACACACTCAGACTCAGAATTAAAGTGCTGAGTGTGGCTCCTACCTGGAGGCCCCAGAGCTAGTAGAAAATGGTACATCCTCCATTTTGAAATTGGAGAGAGGTGGAGCCAACATCTAGAACAGCCCAGCGGCTCTACAGCTCAGAGGTGGAACCGATTCAGAGTCACAAGCGGCTCCGCCATGTTGGACTGGGCGGGGCAAGCCCGCAGTACCTGTTTTTGACCTAGGAATGTCACAGCTTAGAGTCTTAAGTGCTTAGAGATGTAAAGACGCAAATCAAACATGTTTCTCGACAGTAGAAAAATTACAGATTCACAATAGGACAGATTCAGACATAAAAGACTTTTAAATGAGTTACAATGTTGGATGAATGTATGTAGGCTTGAGAGAGAAGAAGAAAATATAAAAAATAAAGTTAATGCCTAAAAAAAGGGTAAAGTCTTTAAAGAGACAGAATAAAGTAAAGTGATAGAATGAAAATAAGCCACGTAAAAATGGAAAATTCACAGAGAGTCTGGATTATGTATTTTATTGTGTTTTCTTTGAAATTTTTGACTGTAAAGGAGCTAAATACAGAGAGACATTTCATTATATGGGCTGCCAGTCTAGACCAGAATGGACATCTTAACGGTATGACTTCAGGATTTGGATCTAAGAACATGATGCTTTGGAAAAGAGTTTATTCTTTTGTTTTCACAGAGGACGAGACTCTGTGGATTGCTTCTATCCCAATATGGTATGATAGACCACACCCTCCTGAAAGGTTGTTATGAACATCTTCAAAAAATTACTTCACTCAACTGCCGACTGAGAGGAACCTGGCACACAGGTTACACCATAAAAGACTTAAATATCAGCACCCCCACTCAGCAGGAAGCAGTTTGGAGAGAAATAACTGCGCCCATTTTCCCAAATATTGTTTATAAATGTTCTTTTACATTTAAAGGGGGAGATGATATAGATATGAATAATTTGCATTGGTATGGATTTTAAGGTCAATTTGTTATATGTATATGTATTTCTGATCTTGATTAAGCTATTGTGATTGTAGTTCATTTTAAAGAATGTAATGTATAATTAGGAAATATAGGTTGTTAATGGATGATCATCAATTAATAGTCAAGCTTGTAGTCATGTTAGTCATTTTCTAGATGTGCATAGATATATGTCAGTTAGATAGACATTCTTCATATCTTTCAAAGACTGCAGAATATGGCATTTAATGTTTTAATAACAGGGTTTTTCATGACAATGAGACACGTCTGCTCCTGGCAGCACCAATCTACTTCGAAAGGAAGATGGGCATCGAAGAGGCTACTTATGGAGTTTGATAGCCATATGGGCAAGAAACTGCTCTTGCCTGGACTGTTGCATAAACTGGACATAAAGAACCCACAGAGAGAGGACTGCTGAACTTGCCTAAAGGTGAGATGTTCCTTCTGGGTTCCTGATTCGTGAAAGAGTCTGCGAGACATTCTGCAGGACACAACAGAAAGTGACTGAACTGTCTTTGGAATTTCCTGCTTCATGGAAATGTCTGCTGGATACTTATGGGCCTGTAGGCTGAAGATGGATGCCCCAATGGTACAGAGGGACTTTGGGTGACTGTCCAGGCAGCGAGTTGTCTCTGTCATTTCTAGAGTTTGAAAGTTGCATATGACTTGTTTACTTAGGTAATATTAAATCCTTTGATGGAGTTGAAGAATAAATAGATAGTTATAGCTTTCCTTAGTTATGATAAAAGATAAAATAGATTTAAATATTGTAACTGTAATACTTGCTTGATAACTGTTTTGTTATATGTAATTTTGCTATGTTAAAGTTGAAGCCTTTCTTTTTTGTTTAAACAGAAAAAGGGGAAATGATGGAGGAGAGTTATCTGTCTATGTTACTTTCATTGGTTAATTAATAAAGAAAACTGCCTTGGCCCTTTAAGAGAACAGAAAATTAGGTAGGCGGAGTAGACAGAACAGAATGCTGGGTAGCAGGAGTGGGGAGACGCTTCAGGCAGTCGCCATAGTGAGTCTCCATGCTTCTCCTCTCCGAAATGGACGCAGGTTAATATCTCTCCTGGTAAGCCACACCTCGTGGTGCTACACAGATACTAAATATGGGTTAAAGCAAGATATGAGAATCAACCAATAAGAAGCTATAGATAACGGGCCAGGCAGTATTTAAATGAATACAGTTTCCATGTAATTATTTCGGGTGTAAAGCTAGCCAGCGGCCGGGTGGCGGGATGCAGCCCCGCCGTTCCTTCTACAGTAGAAACTTAGTGAAGTAGAAATTTTCTTTAATCTATGAGGGTGACCCTAGTGAGGGCACCTAGTAATGGCAGATAGGAATCTAAACTGGCTATCTTGTGCAGTCAAATAAGGCTTCCAGTGGTGAGAATTAGTTGCATTCAGTTAAGTTGCTGGCCAAAAGGGACTTTCCTAAATAGGTGACTCTCTGAAAACTGACAGTGGTGCCTGATTGCTGAGGACAACATCCACACAGTTCATTGGAAGTAGAAAGGTTGAGCTGGTGCCTGCATGGACTCTTCACCCCTACATTATAGTCTCTTTGGTGGTTAAATGTACTCTGATGGCCATGGAAAGAGAAATCTGGGCACCAACCCAGCCATAAAATACTCCATCTACTCTGGCCTGCCTGGAAGATATGCTGGGACAATTGTGGCACAGCATTTATGGGAACAGCCAGCCAATGTCTGGTTTAATTTGAGACTCATGTCACAAAAGGGAGCCCATGTCTGACAATACCTGTATGTCCAGGAACCAGAAACTAGATAGCCTATAAACCTAGGTTAAAGCCAGATATGATTGGCTGCCTCTGGCCATGTCAGTAGAGCAGCAGTTGCCAAATGACTTCAGGGTGTCAGCTCACCAGGAGACAATTCGCGGTTGGATGAAACAAAGATAAGCAAGGCTCCAAGATCATAGACTCAAGAATGTCTTCCACTTCTACTGTGCCTTCACATGTTTGTCATTTTCATCTTTCTCAGGTATATAGTATGGTGTTAATGGGTGTGGGAAGAACCCCACAGCATGTAATGTAGTGTGTTTATTAACTGGAAACATCCTGTTCTAAAGCGCATTTTCAATGTATATTATTTGAAGATGTTTTCTTTGTAAATTTCACTATCTAATTGGTAATAATAATAATGTTAGTTTAAATAAAGTTTTGAGTATATAAAAATAAATACAAGGAAGTATCATATAGCTAGAACACAAGAGTTTAGATTGAGGATCCACATAGCCTGTGACTTAGATTAATGATTAAGAAAAACAGTTGAGTCCCAGTAACCCAGCTAATTTGAATTCTTCTAATCTTAGTGTTGGGAGGTGTATTCACAGGTTTTAAAGTACATCATAGTTGAAACAGAGCATTAGAAAGTACTTAAAGTTAGACTAATATGTTTTTGTTAAGTAACTTTGAGGCGAGTAGCCCAAGAAGAAATTCTAAAGTTTTAGAAAGGCACATAATTGATTGACAAACTTGCTAAGATTAAGGAACAAGAAAAAAGCAGCCCAATTATTGTTATTTGATGTACCTTTCCTGTTAGGATTGGTTAATGATGAAATGTGATGATTAATTCCTTGTATCCAGTTTTACCCTCAAGTTCTCATTATAAAAATCTATTAATGAATGAGTGTGCACCCTAAAGATTTGAAATAGAGATGACTATTTTTTAAGTAAAATGTTTAGGTTTGTGATTTCTTTAAGATTCCTTATAAGGTAACTATTCAAGATAAATAAAATGATTAGTCCAATCATTTTTAACAGCAAAATACAGCCTGCCAATAAAAGAAATGGTTGAGAACAACACTTTGCTTGCTTACACTGTTAATCTATAACAAGTTGCTTGTGAATGAATATACATGGGTGTAGTGATATTTCATTTGTATCTTAATAAATAATACTAGCCTAAAAATCAGAATGCAAAAAAGTCACACTTGTCAGTCATACAGTCCAGGAAGTGGTGGTACACACTTTTAATCCCAGCATTAGGAGGACTATAAGATGGGAGGAGACAAAAATTCTCTTTCAGTCTGAAGATTTAATAAATATAAGAGCTCTCTATTGGCTTGGATGCTTTGCTTTTCTGAACTTCAGGTTGAACTCCAATATCTGTCTCTGGGTTTTTAGTATTTGTGCTACAATGGGATCTTGAGATACCTTGTTTTTCACCTATAATACACAAAATGTTTAATCATGTAAGAGGTGCATAAAACATGTTGTTTTTTACTTGTGTTCATTGTAATCATTCACTTAAAAACAATGTAACCACAGTGTAATGTTTATATTTCTTGATAGATTTTGCTTGATAGATATAAGCTAAAAGGGGAAAATAGATAAAATGAGAAAGAAACCATTAGGAATGAGAGAATTAGGAGGAAAATATTAAGAGAGCTAGAAGGAAAATATCAAGAGAGACAAAAGGCACACTGTTAGAGAGAAGAACAGAAGAGAATGCAAAAGAAAAATACAGTAAAGGTCTGAAGGAAACCATCAATAGAGTGAATATCTTTTTTCTCTTGATCCCCTCAGATAAAAATATCATGACACACTGACTCTGGATTTCTTTTTGAGCCCTGCACTGCTGTAGCCTGGTCCCCCAGGCAGCAATAATTGCCAAAAAAAAATCAATGAAATGATTCCTAATAATATTCTCCTATACTCATAGGATATTGCCATGTCTACTCTTCATCAGAAAGGCTTCCTCAGGCACTGTATGGGATCAGGTACAAAGACCCAGAGCCAGACATTATGTGGAAAGAGTCTAAATTGGAGTTCTCCATTGGGTCCCTCCCATTGGAGTTCAGGGAGGAAACACAGTAGGAATCTGAGGGGATAGAAGACACCAGGAGAACATGGCCTGTTGAATCTACTAAGCAGGGCTCATATGGGCCACAGAGATTGAAGTAATAATAATAGGAAGTGAATGGGTCTGCACCAGATCTTCTGCAATTATGTTATGACTACTAGTTTGGTGTTTTGTGGGATTCCTAGCTGTGAGAACCTGTGTGTCTTTGACTTATTTGCCTACTCTTGGGGCTCTTCCTCTTATTGGTTTGCCCTACCCATTCTTGATATGAGGGCTTTTTGTCTTGTCATATTTTATCATCTTTTTGAAGCCTGCTTTGTTTTAAAGAAACAGGGAAGTGGATTTGAGGGAGAGAGGAAACGAAGGGAGGACTGGGAGGAATAGAAGAAAGGGTAATTGTGGTCATGATATATTGTTTGAGAGAAGAATCTAATTTTGATAAAAATTGATCTGATAGAAGTGTAGAATAATAAGCACATGAAGTTGATGAAAATGCTGCATATGAAAGAAAAGAGAGAAATTGACCAAATGGACAAAATTATATAGAAAGATAACAGTAAGAAATTTTACTGTGCTATTGCCCAGCAGGATGACTATAGACAAAAGTGTACTCTATATTTCAAATAGTTATAAAGAAAACTTCAAATTTTATCTTTAAAAATGGTATTTGATAAAATATAATTTTATTTTTGCTCAATGTATACATGTAACAAATCATTGCATGGTCTTCATAACTATGCACATTGTTATATTTTATAGATTATTGAAAATAAGTTTGATTTTAGATTACAACATTGATATAATTTATTTAAATACATTATAATATTCTTATTTCAATCATCCATTAGACTATTAAGAAATGAACAATTACTGATTCTTTCACCTCATACTTCATTTGCCTATAACAACAAAACTTTGTTTTCTAATGAATAGTAAGTGAAATGCCCAATAAATATCCCAACCTGTTCTTTGTAAAAAATTATATCATGCTTTTCTAATATTTCTTAGGATAATGTGTTGTTAGTCTCACAATCCAAGGAAAGTAGAAGAAACTATTTTCTATTCAATGATCCCATTTCTAAAACTCCAGATAACACACTCAAAATATTCATATGTGGATATTTACCTAATCATTTATTGTCATGTGGATATTTGCCTGATCCTTTATTGTCTGTGTGAAATTCTGCTTTCAAAGTCTCTAGAATAAAATGAGCATGTCTCAGATAATTTCCTAAAGTCTTGTGGAAAGTTTTTGTTGCAAGAAAAATAGTATATCTCTATCCTTGAAATCCTATTTAAAAGAAGTCCTTAGAATTTTACTAGTTATTAGTTTATCAAAAACATGAAGAATATTATAAATAGCTTGATACGTAGCTTACTATTCCTGAATTTCTTCCATTATTTTATAACAGCTCTTGATATTCACTAAAATAATGATCAAGTTCCTATATTATTTAACATTAATGTATGTAGTGGCATATCAATTATATTTTAATAAATAAAGCTTGCTTGAAGATCAGAGAGTAAAACAGCTCCACTGATCATCCTTCCAGACCAGGCAGTGGTAACACACATATATAATCCCAGTACACACTCTAGTTGCCACATAAACCAGACTGTGAATGTGATTAATCTCAGTGGTACAAGCTTTTAACCTGAGCCACAGAAAAGATTATAAATTGGGAGGAGACAGCTCTCAGGCACAGTCTTATTCTGAGATTCCTGGATGCAGGATCGCCATTTTGGACTGAGATTGAGGTAAGAGACAGTGGCTAGCTGTGTTGTTTTTCTGACCTTCAGGTTGAACTCCAATTTCTCTCTCTGAGGTTTTATTAACAGTGATTAAAATGTACTTACATTAAGTATATTAAATTTTATATCTACAAATATTTTTTAACAATCACATGTTCATTAAAACATCTACCGTTGAAAATGAAAAATTTGTAAATATAGGCACTAAGTCACAATAATTTGCACAGTATAAGTATGATCAGAGTTTGAATCTTGTCTAACTTCAAAGCAATATGTCTGACACAGTTTAAACTGTTTTTTTGCTCTGCCAAAAAAATAGTTTAATTTTTTGTGGTCAAGATAGAGCTCCTGATGACTTATTAGTGTTTTATTTTAAATTTAAAACTGGGATAAAATTACCCAAAATGTATCCCAACCTTATGAAAGATAATTGAGAGGATATGATCATTAATGATTATAAATAATTGAAGTCATTTGTGAAAACTCTCAGATTTTCACATAGAGGCAAATCTATGACTGCAAAGGAAAATATTGCTGAAGTGAGGAGATAAAAATAATCAGAGTCAAAAGAGGATAAAGTTGAAAGAATTTGTGAAGCAGAGGATAAAGGGGAATTTTCATGATGATTAAAGTGTCAATTCAGAAAGAAGACATAATAATCCTTAATGTGTATAAGCTTAAAATAGAGCTTAATAGCACAGGAAGCAAAACCCAATGTAAGACCTAAGTATGGGATCTAGAATTCTCAAAACAAACTTGAAAAATGAGATGAAAATGCTAAACCTTACAGTTTTACATTCCAAATTTATTACAGAAATAGAGTAATCAAGGGAGTATGGTTCTGACATGAAGACAGAAACACAGATTGAAGGAAGAAATCTGTCATCCAGAATTAAGATCATGTGATATTTATCAAATGTGTTTCAAGAAAAGGAAGAATACTATTATACTGTGTATGCATGTGTATGTTTGTGTAAGGGGGTGAGCAAATTTTTCTACAAATAATGCTAATCTTTATATAGCTGTATGAAAGGGAATGAAAATTGACCCCTTCCTTATACCATGCAAAATACTGACTCAAAATCGATGAAGGTTCTGAAGAAAAGAGCTGCAACTATAATAATTTCAGAGAAAATAAGGAGTAAATAAATCTTCTCAATTTCAGTGGAGTTAAGTCATCCTACCTATAAAATAAAAATATGAGAAATAAAATAAAATAATTCATAAATTTGTTCATGGTAAATGTTTAAAGTTTGTGCCTTAGTGGATATTTCCAAGTCTAAAATAACATGAAAATTTGAGAATATCAATTATGTGTCAATATACTTCAGTTCAAAATGTAGAAAGAAATCTGAATGGAAGTACATCTTAGTGATAAGAAGAAAAGAATAGTAACATAAATGCTTATGCATTAATAATCTGCATTTGTTATTGTTATCAAATCTGTGATCAAGAAATTAACAGAAAGCAATTTAAAGGAGGAAGGATTTGGGTTTATGATTCAAAGGAATTTAATCTGTCATACTAAAGAAAGCATGATACTGGAATTGTCTTGTTCCATATGTTAAACAAGAAAGCCTGGTGGGGGATATTGATGCTCAGCAGACTTTGTCTGTTCTCCCACTTTATTTAACCTTGGGTCCTAGTTCATAGAATAGTAACAACCATATTCAAAGTAGGCCTTCCTCATCAATTAAACTTTTCTGGAAATGTACTCACAAACATAACTTGAGACATGTTTTATTAATGTCTTAGGTGGTTCTTAATTTAATCGGATTAACAGACATGCATAGAGGTTGGCTTAATTAATGTCTTATGTGTTTTTTAAATAACCAAGTTGACATTGAAATTAACCACTACATATACAGGTACATTAAAAAAAAATTGTCAAAAACTGGTACCACAGGACACAGAATCTCTTTAAGTGGTGCTAGACAGAATAATAGGGGCTGACTGTTGTGAGACATAGAGCTTTCTATTTACAAGATGAGCGCTTCTTGAATTAGATGGTAGTGAATGTTACATATACTTGTAAGTACATAAAAACACATTATTATCCATCTTATATTAAATTTACATTATGAAATTTACACTGTAGTAAACTGAGGTTATTATAAATAATGTTAAGTTATAATATTGTGCATGAGTAGAAAATCTTAAAACCCATATCCAAAAATGTATTACAGGGAAGCATATATCTTAATTTAGGGAGCCATCTGAGGGTTGTCAAGAGACTTGACCCTAGAGGGGTTCCCAGGTTTCCAGGGAGACGCCCCCAGTTAGTTCCTTGGGCAGCTGAGGAGAGGGAGCCTGAAAAGGCCATTTCCTATAGCCATACTGATGAATTTCTTGCATATCACCATAGAACCTCCACCTGGCGATAGATGAAGAAAATGACTGAGCCCCATATTGGAGCACAGGACTGAGCTCCCAAGGTCCTGATGAGGAGCAGAAGGAGAGAGAACATGAGAAAGAAAGTCAGGACCGTGAGGGGTGCATTCACCCATGGAGAAGGTGGGACAGAACTTTCGGGAGATCACCAACTCCAGTTGGACTGGGACTGATGGAACATGAGACCAAACCAGACTCTCTGAATGTGGCCGACGGTGGAGGCTGACTGAGAAGCCAAGGACAAAGGCGCTGATCTTTGACTCTTCTGCATGGACAGGCTCTGTGGGAGCCTTCTCAGCTTGGTTGATCACCTTCCTGGACCTGGGGGAAGTTGGGAGGACCTTGGTCTTAACATAGAGTAGGGAAGCCCGATCGCTCCTTGGTCTGAAAAGGGAGGGAAGGGGGATATGGGGGAGGGGAGGGGAGGGGAGGGAAGGGGGAGGAAGAGGGGAGGAGATGGAAATTTTTTAAATATAAAAAAAACAAAAAAAAGAATGCTGGAAAGGAGAAATGCAGTCTGGAGTTACCAGCCAGACACAGGAATACTGGCACATGGCAGAGTGTAAGTAAGAAATATGGGTTAATTTAAAATGTAAGAGCTACGTAGTAATAAGCAAGAGCTACTGGCTGAGCATTTATAATTTCTATTAAGCCTCTGTGTCAGTTATTTAGGACTGGAGGCCAGGATTGGGAAAGAAACATAGCCTATATTGGATCATCCTCCCTCCATCTCCTGAGTACTAGCATTACAGACATGCACCTCCATATTCTATTATATGTCAGACTAGAGTTGGGACCCAGGACTTTGTACATGCTAAAATAGTATCCTCCTATCTGAGTAACATCCACATACTGATAGGTAGGGGTTCTTTAATGTCTTTATTAAACAGATCCTGCTCTCTGTCAATGAATAAAGCTATCCCTAGGATCATTCTCACAAAAACTGTATTGAAAAGAGAGGGACCAAAATTAAACCTAAAGTAGCAAACAGGCAATTTACAAAAGGAGAGCCACAGAGACTCAGCAATGGGAGAAGAATTAATGATTGTGTATAAGCAAGGCTAGTCTTGCTGTTGTTCTCCCCAAAGCAGTAAGTGAAACTCAATAAAGATCTTCAAAGATAAAAAAAAGATAGCAACTAGATCATGAGAAAGGTAGATATAAGCAATTATTTTCTGCATAAAATCAAAATGTAGTTATAAACATTAATAATTATATATTTTTCATAAAGTATAAAATGAATGGTTTGACTCATATTTATTATGATTTATTTAATAAATTTGAATAATATATTGACTCTTAAAATATAAAAAAGAGCATAATTCAAGAAGTTATGATCAAATGGAAAAAGAGTCCCTCTTTATATATTTTATAACATAATTGTGGTGCTTTGAAGGAAAATTGCTCCCATATGGTCATAGAGAATGGCACAATTAGGAGGTGTGGCCTTGTTGAAAGAAGTGTGTGACTAGGGGTGGGCTTTGAAGTTTCAGAATCCCAAAACAAACTCAGTGTCACTCTGTCTTCCTGCTGTTTTAGATATATAACTCTCAGCTACTTGTCTAGCACCATGTCTGCCTGAATGCCTCCAAGCTTCCCACCATGACAATAATGAAATAAATCTCTGAACCTGTAAGCTAGCCCCAATTAAATGTTTTCCATTATAGCAGTTGCTGTGGTCATGGTGTCTCTTCACAGGAAAAAAAATCCCTAACTAAGACAATAATATATTTGAA
This sequence comes from Arvicola amphibius, assembly GCF_903992535.2. NCBI lineage: Eukaryota > Metazoa > Chordata > Mammalia > Rodentia > Cricetidae > Arvicola > Arvicola amphibius. The sequence continues at coordinate 128,372,807 of NC_052065.1, read as the reverse complement.
ATATCCTTTCCCTAACTTTTTCTGTACATCAAATAGAATTCCAATACAAGTTTTACCTAATTCTTTGCACAAGAATATTTCCAAGCTGTTTCAAATTTATAAAAACATGTAAGGGATACAAGATAATAAAAGCATGCTTGAACAAAAAAGAAAAAAGAGAAGCAAGAGAAAGGACTAATTTTTATTAATATGAAAATGTGGGCTAAGATTAAAAATTTCTTTAAGACAATATACATACATACATACATACATACATACATACATACAGTTAGTTCATTATAATGAAATATAGCATTTTTAGCATTTTATTTTGAACCAGATTTAAATAAATAGTTTCTTGTATGAAGCCATATAAATTATAAAGTTATACTATAAATATTCAAATGTATCATAAATATGCAAGTAAAATCTGAGAACATCTACACTAAAGCATAAAATAAAAATCATGTGATATGAATGGAGAAGGTGAATTATGAAAGAGGAAAGGTTAAATGAGGTAGAGGATAGGATCAGAGGGGAGGGCAGAGGACTCAGTATGGGAATGAATAGGTAACACTGAAGATATTTGAGAATGCAATATGGAAACCTACTAATATAGTGACTTCCTAAAAATATGTGCATTTGAAAGGAATTTAGAGTTATTTTATAATGGGTAGGGGACAATGCCTCCCACAGATACCACAGACTATTAAATTGAAAATGCAGATCACTTATGGATTAATATATTTGAGTGAGTTCTTGGTGATAGACACCCCAACCAATACAGGATAAACTAATTGCTCATAGTTCCCCTACATAAATTGTTGATCAGACCTGAATTTGGAAAATACCACATATATGAGTTATAAGACATGGATGTATCAAAGTGGTATTGATATGGAAACTTCATCTCTACTAGCTAGCTTTAATAGTGTTTGAAAGTAATATGCATAATCCTGCCCCTCAGAGCTTGGAGAACCCTAGAGAAGAGAATACAGAAAGAATATGAAAATCAGAGGGTTGGAGGACACCAAGAAAGCAAGACCCTCTAAATCAATATAAGGAAAATTCATATGAACTCACAGAGAAGGAAATAACATGCACAATGCCTGGATCAGTTCCGCTGCATTTATATTATGGTTTGCTGTTTAACATTTTTATGGGATTCCTGAGTGTGTGAACAAGTGAGTCTCTGAATCTTGTGCCTTCTCTTGGGCTATTTTTCTTCTGTTTGTTTGTCTTGCCAAACGTCAGTGTTACTGTTTCTATTTTGTCTTATTATATTTTGTTATATTTGTAAAGAGTGAAAGAAAGAATGAATTAAAACCAGCCATGAGGGTAAATGTTAACAGTGGAACTATCACCAAAACTTCTGGTAGAGAAAAAAAATCAGTTTTCTCCAACAGTGTGTCACTAGGTATATCAACTACTTCAGGGCAGGCCTTATGTTCAGGAGTACTTATCCAATATATAATTGAACTTCACATTTTTATTAATGTGCATGTATACTTCTATTTGATTACAGTTTTTTGTTTATTTTTTTGAATGTGGTTTTATTTTATTTTTTTGGTCTTGGAGGTTTTGTTGTATTGTTTTTTTTTGTTTGTTTTTTTGTTTCATTTTTAAGAACTAAAAACTGGTGGATAGTGAGAGGGATAGAATCTGGAAGGACTTTGGAGAGGGGAAGAACCTGATCAAAATATAATTGAATTTGAAAATTGTGTTAAATATAAAAATATAATAAAAATGCTATGCATGTTACAAGAAGAGAAAAGTAATCATTGGTCTTACACACCTACCTATAAAGACCATGAGCTATAATAGCAACTAGTCTGGTAAGATATGCTCATTAGTACATCAGAGGTATGGTAGCAATCAACAATATTCTAGTTGTATTTAAAGTCAGCTCCACAAGATGGAATTGATGCCTTCTACCATTAACTAAAATAAAATAGAATAAAAGATAAGACTGATTACTTCATAGACCTTATACAAAAACTTAATACTATGATTCTGATAAATATACATGGTAATAAAACTGCTCTCAACTATGTATCTTTATACCCATAGGTTAGGACACCTCTCAATCTATCCATATTAGAGAAGCTTTTGCTTAAATCATAGTAGATGTTGTTACAGAGACCACAACTACTCAGTGTGTGGGAAATAAAAAAATATGAAATGTTCAGATCCATATGGGAGAGGTGTAGAAATATTGTGGAAGGTAGAGCAAAATGATTATAATAGCTAGATATAGTGGTATTCTGTAGCAAAACAGTATTTTCTGGGCATGACAGTACACTTGACCTCATACTAACTAGGATCCTATGTACAAGACTGGCACAAAATCAAGCCAGAAAAATATCAGCATAGATGAGGGATAACCTTGTGAAGTTTTACCCATATCTAAAGAGCTATTGGTAGTTGGTGCCTGCTGGGAAAAGGATAGTAAATTTTCAGGGATGTGACTTTCTGATAGATGGTCCTTCAAACGTGCACATACAGGCAATACTATGTGAAGTACTTCAACTTATTGGCACAGTTAAGGACTTTCTAAATTCAGCTGGAGCTAAATAAGTTAGATTATCAGTTGATACATGAGATCTCATGAAACTAAAAAGTTTCTGTACAGCAAAGATAGCATAATTTGAATGATTTGGAAGGTTACCAGGCATGATTGCCATGCATATACATAGATTTAGGTAAAACACTCATTGTGCTATGTAGTTTTATGTCAACTTGACATAATATATAGTTATTATGTAAGGGGGAGTCTTAAATAAAATAAACCACCCCATAAGATTGTCCCATGTGCAAACATATAGTGTATTTTCTTGAGTGATAATTGATGTGGAATGGTCCAGAGCATTATGGACAAAGGCATTGCCACCTCTTATAGTGAGGAGCAGCGGGCCACTTCCTGCCACCTGGCTCCCAGCTACCAGCTAGCTTATGCCCCGAAATAACAACACACAAACTGTATTCATTTAAACACTGCCTGGCCCATTAGTTCCAGCCTCTTATTGTCTAATTCTCACATCTTGATTAACCCATTTCTAATAATCTGTGTAGCACCAACAAGTGGTGTCTTACTGGAAAAGATTCAGCATGTCTGACCTGGTGGCTGGCTTCATGGCAACTGTCCCAGAGAGGAGAGGCAGGGCAATTGCCCGAGGCATCTGCCTCACTCCCAGCTTCCTGTTCTGTCTACTCCACCCACCTATGTTCTAACCTATCAGGTCAAGCAGTTTTTTATTAATTAACCAATGAAACAGCAGATCTGTTAATCAGATCTTTCATGGTGTAACCTGTATGCCAGGTTCATCTCAGTCATCAGTTGGGTGAAGTAATTTTCTGAAGGTGTGCACAGCAACCTTTCAGGAGGGCATGGTCTATTATACCATATTGGGATAGAAGCAATCCACAGGGTCTCATTTTCTGTAAAAACAAAAGAAGAATCTCTTTTCCAAAGTATCAAATCCTTAGATCCAAATTCTGAAGTCAAGGTATTTTCAAAATATCTATCTTGGATTAGTTCAGCAGCATTTGTAAACAAATATATTTTAGCAGCTGTTGTTCCTTCCTCAGCATTCAAACAATTCAAAGAGAGCATAATAGTATACAGCATCAAGATTCTCTGTGTATTTTCCATCTTTGTGCAGTTTTATTTTAACCTCTATTTTGTTTATTTTTACTTTTTGAGACAGGTTCTCTGTATATCTTTGTCCTGGAATAACCCTGTAGACCAGGCTGTCCTTGAACTCACAGAGATCCACTTGCCTCAGCCTGGGATTAAAGGTGTGTGTAACACGACCTTGAACTCACAGAGATCTGTCTGCCTCTGCCTCCCAGACATTGGGATTAAAGGTGTGTCCTGCCACACCTTGAAGTCACAGAGGGCAATCTCCCTCTACCTCACAAGTGTTGGGATTAAAGGTATGTACTACCACACCCAACTACTCTTTCTTTTTTACTTTTAAGAACTTTAACCTTTAGCCTACATATATTTTCAACACATTGTAAACCATTTTGACGTTTTCTTCAACTTTGAATCTTTCTTTTACTGTATATCTCTCTTTTTGTGACCACATGAGTCTTTAATTTACCAAACAATATCGGTAGGACTAAAGCTGTGGCTTTGACAGCTAGATCCAGCCCATTCCTTAGCTTTCCAGCCTCATGGCAGAGGTACTGACTGTAGCCATGTTTATCACCACAACTCTGTGGTGGTTCAAAGTCCCTGCCAGCAAGCAAGCTGCAACAGTGTTAAACAACACTCAAAAGGTCCATAGTCAGGACCGCCTGCTTGAAAGAATCAGAGTTTGCCCTGGCAGGATGGCCCAGAATGCCAGCATTTTAAAATGGTACAGTTTTTTTCCTCCTAAGTCTGAAAACTGAAAAGCATGTGGTCAGCTTTTCATCAACATCACTTAAATGTTTGGTGGCAGGACCTCTTAAAGAGCTTCAGAGTTTTGCAGCTAAAGCTGAGTCAGGAAGCCTCTCTTAGATGAGAACACTTGTTTGTCTCTAACAAGCAGAGCAGACCCAAGAAATTGATGCCACCAAGAAAACATGCTTTACTCTATTCTTCCCCAATCTTTTTCAGGCTTTCTGTGGATTCAGTTATCCACGTGGGTACCATTCTATAGTGAGGAGCAGCAGGCCGCTTCCTGCTGCCCGACTCCCAGCCCCTGGCTAGCTTATGCCCCGAAATAACAACACACAAACTGTATTCATTTAAACACTGCCTGGCCCATTAGTTCCAGCCTCTTATTGTCTAATTCTCACATCTTGATTAACCCATTTCTAATAATCTGTGTAGCACCAACAAGTGGTGTCTTACTGGGAAAGATTCAGCATGTCTGACCTGGTGGCTGGCTTCATGGCAACTGTCCCAGAGAGGAGAGGCAGGGCAATTGCCTGAGGCATCTGCCTCACTCTCAGCATCCTGTTCTGTCTGCTCCACCTACTTATGTTCTAACCTATCAGGTCAAGCAGTTTTTTTATTAATTAACCAATGAAACAGCAGATAGATAGAAATACTCCTACATCAACTTCTGAGTTTATAGTTTATAAATAATAAACCAAACAATCCATAAGGAGAAAGTCCATAAGTGTTATTCTTCCATTGTTTCTTCTTTAGTTCCTGACTCCAGATTCCCATCTTGAGTTCCTACTGTGATTCCTTTTCAATTGATGAGATATAACCTGAGAAGTATAATATTAAATCAACCTTTTTCTTCATAAATTGCTCTATGTCATATTTTACCACAGAAATAAAGTCCTAACTAAATAATAAATTGTTCACAAACATGACAGACTTGATCACGTTATTGGGAGGATTGTGGACAAACTGGAATTTTGGGCTGGAAAAGTCATTGAGTGGTCAGAATTTAGTTAGCTATTGAGAGAGCTTAGGCTATAATGCTGCGAGCACTGCAGATCATGAAGGCCTGATTTTTGAAGCTTCAGAAGGAAGTTTGATAATATCTCAAAGACTATAAGGCTATTCATGTGATATTTTAAATTTAAGAACCACTAAAGTGAAACCTTTGCTTTTCTGGGACAATTGATACTGACTACTTATAGCTGAACAATCAATTGTGATTAAGAAGTGACCAGAATTATTGAGTCAAAATCTTCTGGGAGTACTTCCTTAGGGTAAGCATACAAAACCTATGCTACAGAGATAGCCAAAGTTGAAGCACATGCTGACAGCCAAATATGGTAATTTACAAGGGTCTCCCAGGTGGTCCTGGTTTTGAAGATATGAAAGAGTCAGAGAGAGCAGCTGAAGCTGGGAACAGTGTTGCAAGACTGAAGTTCCTGTAGAGAGACTGTTAGTGAAGGTACAACCTCAGTTTCTATCGAAGATCTAGTACTGAAGGTGTCATATTTACCAGAATCACAGTCCTTTAAGAGAGACCAGCAGAGTTTATAGAAAGAGGTCAGCCCATTTGTGACAGACACTCCAGCATTTTAAAGATGCCAGCACCATTGAATGAGTACCAAAGACAGCAACAGCTGTGGAATGGAGTTGGCCAGAATTCAGGAGACAAGCTGAATGTGCTATGACTTGTAGCACTGAATACTATTGAGTTTTGATTTTCTTTGATTTTATTGTGATTGTGCCCTGACTCTTGCCTTGGAATAGAAGGGTTTTTTATTGTTATTGTTAGATTTTGATTTTGTTTGTTGTTGTTGTTTTGCTTTTTAAATTGAGCATAGGGTTGAGAGAGTTTGGAATTTTACAGTCTTTGGGCAGTTTAGAGGGACTTTCAACATTGAAAGACACTGGATGTTTTGAAGAGTCCAAACTTTTAAAGTGTTTGAATTTTTAAAGACTGTAGGATTTTCAAAATTTAAAATGTTTTAAATTGTTATATTAGTTTGAATATGACATCTTGATGTTGAGTGAGAAAGGAAAGTTATAGTTTATCACTGGTGTATTTTGTATGATGTTGATAAAGGGTCTGTTATGATGGCTAGTTTTAAGTCACATTGACGCAAACTAAAGTAATTTTGAAAGTGTGAACCTCAATTGGGTAGTGCCTTCATATGTGTGGCCTGTAGGGAAACTTATTGTGTAAAATTTGAGTGGTGATTGATGTGGTAGGACCCAGCAGACTGTGTTGCCTGTGTTGGTTGTTATAAGAAAGTAGAATGAGCAAGCCATAGGGAGCAAGTCAGTAAACATCACTTCTCCATGGTTTCTACTTCAGTGCCTGTCTCCAAACTCCTGTCGTGAGTTCCTACACTTAGTTCCCTAGCAACAGAATGTAACTTGAAATATGTGTGATGAAATAAGCCCTTTCATCTCCAAGTTGCCTTTCCCCATGGTATTTTATCACAGCAAAAGAAACTCCAAGTAATATACTAATACACGCAAAATAAAAATAGTTAAACATTAAAAAATAAAATGGTCTGTGGAGCTGAACAGAATGTTCTCAAAGAAGTTATATGAATGGCTAGGAAACCCTTTAGAAAGTGCTCAATCTTCTTAGCTATCTTAGAAATGAGGATAAAACTATCTAGTAAGATCCTATCTTACCTAAGTCAGAATGGCAATCAACAAAAATACAAATGATAACAAATGATGTTGTGGATGTTGGGAAATGGAGAACACTTACACATTTTGGAAATTTAACATGAGGGGTCTGGAAGGTAAAGTTCGGTGAAGGACAGAGATAGAGAGCAAGGAACGAGATACCTTGAAGGAAGGAGCCATTATGGGGTTAGTGAGAAACCAGACACTAGGGAAGTTCCCAGGAATTCACAAGGATGACCCCAGCTAAGAATCTAATAGTGGAGAGGCGACCTGAACTGCCCTGGCCCTGTAATCAGATTGATTATTACCTTAATTGTTATCGAAGAAGCCTCATCCAATAACTGATGGAAGTAGATACAGATATCCACTGCTAAGCACTGGATTGAACTCCTGGAGACCAGTCATAGAGAGAGAGGAGTGATATTATGAGTAAAGGGATTAATATCATGATAGGGAGTCACACAAAAACAGCTGACCAGAGCAAGTGGGGGCAGGGCTAGCTGACTCTGGACTGACAGCTGTGAAACCTGCATAAGACTGAATGTGAGTAGCAGGTGTGTGGCTTGGTCAGGTTGTCTGGTCACTAACGGTAGAACCACTATTTATCCCTAATGCATGAATTGACTTTTTGAAGTGCATTCCCTATGGAGGTATAGTTTGTTAAGCCTAAATACAGGGGGAGAGACCTGGCCCTTTCTCGAGTGATGTGCAAAACTTTGTTGACTCCCCATTGGAGGCTTCAAACTTTCTGAGAAGTGGATGAGGGATGGGGTGGAGAGGAGATGGGAGGAGCAGAAGGGTAGGAGAAAGAAAGAACTGGGATTGATATGTAAAATATAATGTTAAAAAATGAAATTATGAATCCATAAAAGAAAATCTATAACTTCATTCATGAGATATCCATGCCTTTAAAACCAGTATCACATAGACTACCCTGACTACCAGCTTGAGATGTAACCTGGTCTCCTTGTTGCACTAGCAGCACAACTTTTTTGTTGTTCTAAATCAACTAAGATTTCTAGGAGCAGAAATGGATTAGGCTCTGTATAGTACACATTCTCAACATACTTTCTTGGACTACTAACCAGCAAATAATGACATGGAGACTTATTATTCATTGTGAAAGATTTGCCTAAGTTTAAGCCTTTTTCCAAATATATATAGTCTATTGTAGTGATGAGGCGAGCAGGCCTGCTTTTCATCCCACCCAGATCCCACACGGCTAGCATTACACCTGAAATAACAACACACAAATTGTATTCATTTAAACACTGCCTGGCCCATTAGTTCTAGCCTCTTACTGGCTAACTCTCACATCTTACTTAACCCATTTCTAATAATTTGTGTAGCACCACAAGGTGGTGGTTTACCAGGAAATATTCAGCATGTCTGACCTGGTGGCTGGCTTCATGGAGACAACCTGAGGCATCTGCCTGACTCTGCTTTCTTTCTCCCACAACTCTGTTCTGTCTACTCCACCCACCTATGTTCTGACCTATTAGGCCAAGCAGTTTTCTTTACTACTTAACCAATGAGAGTAACACATAGACAGATGACCCTTCTCCATCAGCCTATATTCTATCACATGGCTCAATCACCTCTCCTTTTTATTTTATTATTGTTTTTATTGAGCTATACATTTTTCTTCCCTCCCTTCCCTTCCTACCCTCTCTTCTTCTACCTTCTCCCATGACCCCCAAGCTCCCAATTTACTCAGGAGATCTTGTCTTTTTCACCTTCCTATGTAGATTCATATATGTCTCTCTTGGGATTGTCTTTATTATCTAGTTCCTCTTGTGACCTGTAGGTTGGTTTTTCTTTGCTTTATAACTAAAAGCCACTTATGAGTGAATAAATATTATATTTGCCTTTCTGTTTTGGGGATATCTCACTCAATATGTTTTTTTTCTAGATCCATTTGCCTAAAAATTTCAAGATGTCATTATTGGAATTACCTGCCAGGAGTGATAAGGAACCTCAGAACATGTAACAAACTTGCTTAGGAGTTTATTGAGATGTGTAAAGGCCTGGTGAAGGTCTGTATGTGGAGAGGGAGACAGAGAACTTGAAGATGGTGTGTCCAGCTTTTAAAGGCTGCCTAGCACATTAGCACAAGAAGATGATATAGCTATGTCATATGCAGATGATGGATCTCATGCATGTGTACAAGGGCTCATGCAGCTGAGTTATAGGTAGATGAGGCAACCATGATGCATGTGGGTCATGCAGTGTCCTTTATAATTCCCATAGCCATTAGGCAGTTCTGCCTGAGGGCTAGTCCATACATTTGTGGCCCTGGAACCTGGAAGTGTCAGCCATGTTGTGTGGCTGAATCATTACATTCCACCCTTTTGTTTATTATAAAAATGTGGGAGTTTGGAGCATTTAATGGGTGGGAATGGGGCAAAAATTTGGGGAGTTTGGGGTTTTTAATGGCTGGGAATGAGGCATTGTAAGTTCTCTTGTGACTGTTTCCTGCTGATTTTCTGTGTGTCATCAGGTCTCTCAAGACTGCTTTTTGTGGGCATTGGAGAATGGAGATTTTTTTAACCATGTTCTATAGTGGCAGATTACTTTTGTGTTTCTTCTGAGCTCTGTGGAACTGGCTGGCTGGCAGCTTGGGCCATGCCATATGCTGGAAAGGCAGAAAATTTTGTCTGGAAAAAAAATTAGATCCTGGTGATTAAGGGAGGAGAGTCCCAAGATGGCAGATAAAGGATACTTTGGGAGGGTGGAACAGAAAATTTCCCAGGAGTTTCTGAGACCGGGAATGATAAGGGAAGAATTAAATGATACTTATTCTGGATGAGTCTGGTCTGCTTAGATAGGTCCAATTGATTCCTTGAAGCTTATGAAAAAAATGTTGGAAAATAAATAAATTTTTGACATTAAAAACTTATGATTATGATGATATAGTGTTGGAATGGAAGATGGTAGGGAGGAGGGCATAAAAGAAAGGGGGATTATTAGAAAGGGGAATTATTAGACGCCTCAATGTTTTACCTGAAGCAAATCTTAAAACACTTGTTCTCTTTAGCATCATGATAATAACTTAACATCCAGGAGACACTGCTGTAGTCAATGATAAACCTGTTATGTTGAAGTCTGTTTTATGAGTTTTTGGAGTCTGGGGCTGAGAATATCCCCAAGTTCATTATTGTTTTTTACCACCTGGGCTCTTGGCAATCCTTGTACATCTGGCTATATGTTTAATGGTGGTCCCTGTAATAAGAGCTGAGTGGTTAATCTGGAAATTTAAGTATGACATTGGAGATATAGAAAAGTTGGTAAAGAAGATAGGAGAAAGAGGAAGAGAAAAAATATATGGGGTTTTTGGCATAGGAGTGTTGACTATGGTGATGAAACTTTTATTTTTCTGGAACTGGAGAAAAAGTGACTGATCTTGGTGTCCTCTGGAACTTAAGGGAACAGGGCCCTGTTTGAGTTACCATATATGAGGGGGTATCCTGAGCTAGAAGAGTAAAAGGTTTAAGGTGAGACAGGTGGATCCAATGAGAGAGTCCCTTGAGCTTGGCAGCTGTGGGAGTTACAAGAATTGCTTTAAAGGAGCCCTGCCATTTAGGGAAAAGTGATGAGGAATGTTAGTCTGGGAGAGAGAATCGTACCCAATCTCCTATTTTAATCAGTAGTAGACAGGAATTGGTACACGATTGAGGTAATGAATAGTTGGTAAATTCCCATAATAGGGAGCAAAGATGGGATAAAAGAAGAGTAAAATGTTGATAACGAAGGTAGAGGATTTGGGTGAGAGTCTGGGTATTAAAACCGGCTGCCCATACATGAGTTCAAAGGGTGAAATGAAAAAGGGCCTTTGGGGGAGAGCCCTAAGACTAAGAAGGGCCAAAGGCAAATGTTTTACCCAGTCAAGGTGAAACTCCTGTGACATCTTAACAAGAACATTTTTTTAAGGAATTGTTAGTTCGTTTTACCTTCCCTGAAGACAGAGGATGGTATGGGATATGAAAATACCAGGGAATGTTAAGCACCTTACCTAATGTTTGAAAGATCTGGTAGGTATTCTCTAGCCATTATCTCACTGAAGAGAGGTTTGGAGTCCAAACTGGGGGATAATTCCTCAGAGAAGAACTTGGGAAACTGTCTGGGCCTCCTTGTTAATGGAGGGAAATGCTTCAATCCACCCAGACATGATGTTCACCAAAACCAGGAGATATTTAATTCATCTGACTGTGGGCATCTGAGTAAATTCAAGCTGCCAGTAAGTTTCTGGAAGAGAGTCCTTGGCCTGGTGTGTGGGAAAAGGGAAGCTATGATATTTGGTCTTGGGATCTGACTTTTGACAGATTTTATAAGAGGCAATGATAGCTTTTATTCATTGCCTCTCGAAGCACTCATGTGTGGGTTGGAGGTAAGTCTTGACAAGATAAAACAGAGCTTTGCTATTAGGATGAAAAAGCTCATGTAAGTAAGACCGAATTTTCCAGGTGTCAGGGAGTGTTTGCAAGAATGTGGGCTGTACTGTATAAACCTCCTGAGGTAATTGAGGTAGGTTTAGGCTCTGGAGTGCTGCTATTCTAGCAGCTTGGTCAGCCCAATGAAGGGAAAGATATTTTGAGATTGAGAACTGAGAGGAATAGAGAAAAAGCAACCTTAAGGTCTAGAACTGGTCATGGGAGGTTCATGAGGGGGATAGTAAAAAGAAGTATATAACGATTAGGCACTACAGGATAAAGATGTGGAGGTAATGAGCCAGAGATTTTGAACCAGGTGATAGGTTCCATTAGTTTGTTTAACAGCAAGTATTGGGTTGTTAAAGGGAGAAGAGGTGGGGTGAAATAGCTTTTTTCTTAGAAGTTCAGAGATAATAAGCTTAAGTCCCCTAAGGATCTGGAGAGAGAGAAGGTACTGAGCTTTGTTAATGGACTTAGTAGGGTCTTATAATTATATAACAATGGGGGAATGGTGTTTAGCAACAGAGGGGTTTTGGGTGTCCCAGACAGGGGTCCACCTGAGAGACTGGTAGGGGAAAAGACACATTGGAACTGGGGTTGGGAGGCTAGGAGGAGGAGCAGGGGAGCTGTTGGCGAGTCTGACATAAAGTGAATTGAAAGAGCAAACAAGATGGAAGCTCTTACTTTTGCTAAAAAATCTCTTCCCAAAAGAGGTATCAGGCAGGTTGGCATGACTAAAAATGAGTGAGATAAATACCCCTAAAAACACAGTTAAGTGGTGGTATCTGCTGAGGTAGGCTGTCTCCCTACCCTGACAATAGGGAAACTAGAAGGAGAGGAAGGTTCCCAGAATTCCCTTAGTACCAAGTATGTGACTCTAGTGTCCAAGAGAAAGGAGATGGGCTGTCCTGATACCATGATGTTTACCCGTGGCTCCCTGTCACAGATGATGGTTGTGGTCAGGTCAAAGGAGCCTGAGCAGCCTTACTCGTCTATGGCCATACTTGAGAGTCAACTTGGGAATTTCCCAGTTTTTCTGTCTCCATGCTATAATGTGCATGTGGACAATCAACTTCCCAATGTCCTTCCATATGATGTCTTGGACAAGGTCTCATGGGACTAAGATGAGGATTAGGGTATGCTCAAGTCTAGAGACCAGCTCTACCACATTTGAAACACGGGCCTGGCAGTTCTTGAGCCCTGAGGGGTGGAGAAAGAGCAGCACAGACAGCACAGATCAGGCATTCTGTCACCTCAGCTGGTTGGAGGGCCATGGCTAGCATGTAACTGTGATGATTGTGGGCTTTGTTATTCCTTGCATGGTACACCTTAAAAGCCAACTCTAATACTTCTGCCTGTGGGGTCAAGGGGCCTTTCTCCCAATGTCTAAGTTTAGCCTTAATGTCAGGGTAGCACCGAGAAAAAAATGAGTCATGAGTAACTTTCTGCCTCTGATGGTTTCTGGATCTAAGTTAGTATATTGTAACAGAGCTTTAGTGAGGCATTCCAAAAATGTAGAAGGACTTTCATTCATATCTTGAATGACCTCTGAGAGCTTATAGTTTACTGGCTTGAGGGCAGCCTTACCTGCCAGAAGGCAAGTCGAAAACCGGTCCCTAGCTAAAATTTTACCTGGCATGTTATAATCCCAGTGTGGTTCCTGCTCGGGGACCACCTCTGTACCTGGAGCGTGTGTTGCATGTGTTTTGTGAATCTCATCTGCATGTAGTCTGGCCTGCTCCCAAATTCGCCTGAATTCTTTAAGCAGTAGGTTATTAGATAGGATCATATAGATATCATGAAAGGTGAGACTATAAGACCGGGACTTAGAGCTTAGGTAGTAAAATGTTTGGATATAAAGAAACCCCTTCCATTTACCTATGAGCAGACAGTAGTTAGAAAGCTCCCATATAATATTAGGATCAAAGGTGCCATTAGGCAGCCACTTTAAATTGTTATCTAAATTGTAATGAGGCTATCTTTTGAACAAATATGGACAAGTGTGGGAATCTATAAGTAAGGCATTAAGGCTTGGGGACTTAGGGACTCTAAAAGTCATCTTGGGGTGGGAAGGCTGGATTGATGGTCTTGGATGGCTTGCTACCCATAGCTGAAACTGAAAACCCACAAAAACAGCAATACTGCAAGTCTTATAAGGGGACGTTTCCACTCTGTAGGCCAGGTGTAATAGCAGTGAACATCACAAGGCTTGTAGATGAGCATCCTCTGTCTACAGGTGGGGTGTTAAAGCCTCACTGGCTTCAGTCTAGGTGACTGGGAAGCTAGACAGTCTAGAGACTGAGCAGTCTCTCACAGCAGGGTCCACTCTCTTTTTTTCTAAAAGAAAAGGGAAAAAAGAGAAAGAAAAATCCAAGGGACCCTGGGCCCCCAGTAACAGGAGGACTGACCTGGCATAGTCCAAGCACAATTTCAGTGAAGGGAAGAAATCCAAAGATGAATGTCAGCAAAGGGCTCAACTGTAACCAGGAAGGCAAGGCTTGGTTGGGGGATGCCCCCCATTTCTAGGAAAACTAGAAGATTTCTGGGAGCTCAACATTTATTTCCTCAGGTTCAGAGAAGGTTAAGCTGATCAGAATGGGGAACTCACCAATTGAAGCTGTTGGTGTGTGCAGAGTTCACACTCAGGCAGATGGAATATATGGTTATTATAGAAAATATACCTGTTTCCACATCCTGACCCTGGGAGAGGGGCTCAGGGAGGGAGAACCTCCCACATCTCACGGCACCAATGAAATTACCTGATGCAAATGAAAACGAACCATGGAACATGCAATAAACCTGCTTAGGAGTTTATTGGGGGAGGGTGTACAGGCTAGTGAAGGTCAGTGTGCAGAGAGAGAGAGCTTGAATATGGCATGTCCAGCTTTTAAAGGCTGCTTAGCACATGTGCACAGGGGGATAATGTAGCTGCATCATATGCAGGTTACGGACCTCACACAAGCATGTAAGGGCTTACTCAGTTGTATCATACATAGATGATGCAACCATGATGCACATGGGTCATGCCAGATTTTTTTAATATTCCTGGGGCCATAAGGCACTCCTGCCTGAGGGTTTGCCCTAACAAGTGTGGCCCCAGAACCTGAAAGTGACAGCAATGTGTGTGACTGAATCATTACAATTATTTTTTACTGATGTGTAGCACTCAATTGTGTAAATGTACCACATTTTCTTTATTTATTACTCAGTTGAGGGGCATCTAGGCTGTTTCCAGGTTCTGTATATTATGAAATTATGCTGTTAGACCATAGTTGACTGCATGTCCTATTGGTATGATTGAACATCTTTCAAAAAGATCCATATCTATTGCCATGCACAAAATTCAAATCCAAATTGGTTAACTCCTATTAGTACATTACATACTACTTGTTCTGAGTCTGCTGGCTAAATCCTGAGTCTAGGGTCCTTCTCCCAGTTTCTCTCTCTTCCTACAAATCCCATCTATTCTCTTCTGCCTAACTATTGGCCATTTAGCTCTTTTTAAAAACCAAACAGATGGTACCTTATTCAGAAACACACCTTTAGAGTGTATAAACAGCTCTCTTTTACATGTTGAAAGCATTATTGGGTGGGGTCTTTCCCTGATATTCCCTTCTCTTTATTCCAGTGTTGAGCCTGAGGAATCTTTGTAACTTAATGGATATAATCTCTATAAAATTTCAGCAGCTTTGACAAACAATGTGGTATTATTGTGCATCATTTGGATATATACCCAAAAGTTACCTAACTTTCTGAGAAATCACCATACTGATATATCCAAAGGGGCTATACTGATATGCACTCCCACCAACAATGCAATAGTCTTCCTTTTTCCCCACATCCTTTCTAGCATAAGTTGTCATCAGAGTTTTTGATCTTGGCCATTCTTATAGGTGGAAGATGGAATCTCAGACTTGTTTTGATTTGCATTTCTCTGACGGCTAAGGATGTTGAGCATTTCCTTAAGTGTCTTTCAGACATTTTAGATTATTCTTTTGAGAGTTCTCTGCTTAGGTCTGTACTCCATTTTTTATTGGATTATTTGTTCTTTTGATGACTAACTTCTTGAGTTCTTTGCATATTTTGGAGATCAGACCTCTGTCTGATGTGGGCTTGGTGAAGATCTTTTCCCATTCTGTAGGCTGCCTTTTTGTTTTGTTTACTGTGTCCTTTGCTTTACAGAAGCTTTTCAGTTTAGAAACAATGTAAATGCCCCTCAACCAAAGAATGGATAAGGAAAACTTGGTACATTTACACAATGGTGTACTACAGAGAAAAAAAATGACATCTTGAAATTTACAAGCAAATGGATGGATCTAGAAAACAAAATATTAAATGAGGTAACCCAGACCCAGAAAGACAATGATCATATGTATTCACTCATAAGTGGTTTTTAAACATAAAGCCAGGAAAACCAACTACAAATCACAATCCCAGAGAACCTAGACAACAATGAGGCCCCTAAAAGAGACATGCATGAATCTAATCTACATGGCAAGTAGAAAAAGAGAAGACTTCCTGAGTAAATTGGGAGCATGGGGACCATGGAAGAGAGTTGAAGGGGAGGGAAGCAGAGAAAAATGTATAGCTCCATAAAATTAATAAAGAAAGAAAAGAAATACAGAGAAGTTGATAGAGAAAAAAATTCAGCAGCTTAGTAGCATAAGATTTTTCTGTGTAGTGAGAAGCTCTGGGCGGCTTCCTGCCACCCTGCTCTCGGCCACTGGCTAGCTTAAAACCCAAAATAACAATGCACAAATTGTATTCTTGTAAACACTGCCTGGCCCATTAGTTCCAGCCTCTTATCATCTAATTCTCACATCTTGTCTAACCCATATCTAATAATTTATGTAACACCATGAGTGGTGTCTTATCATGAAAGATTCAGCACATCTAACCTGGTCGCTGGCTTCATCGCATCTCGCTCAGAGAGCAGAGAGGCATAGCATCTGTCTCCCTGAGGAGAGGCACGGCAGTCTGCCCCAGAGAGGAGAGGCGAGGCAATCATCTGAGCCATTTACCTCACTTCCTTTTTCCTGTTCTGTCTACTCCACCTATCTAAATCTTGCCCTATCAAAAAGCCAAGGCAGTTTGTTTATTAGCCAATAAAAATCCTCCATTATTTCCCCTTTTTCTGTTTAAACAAAAAGAAAGGCTTTAACTTTAACATAGTAAAATTACATATAACAACAGTTATCAAGTAAGAATTACAGTTACAATATTTATAACCATTTTATCTTTTATCATAACAAAGGAAAACTGTAACTATCTATCTATTCTTCAACTCCATCAAAGACTCCAGAAGAATACAATATCACCTGGGTGATCAAGAAGTAAGCAATTTTCAAAACTCTAGAAATGACAGAGACATCTTGCTACCTGGACAGTCACCCAAAGTTCTTTTGTACTTTTGGGGCATACATCTTTGGCGTACAGGCCCATAAGTATCCAGCAGACATTTACATGAAGCAGGAAATTTCCAAAAACATCATTAAGAATGCAAAAGATCAATTCACCACAAGGGAAAATTATGGTTAATTTTTTTTACATGGGCTTTTTCTGTAATAATTTACAAAATAGTTCAAACTGAAAAGAGATAGGACAATTAAAGGATGAACAAAACCCAATTAAAACAAGCAAAGAAATTTGAAAATGAATTTCTTTTAAAAAGTTATTGCAAGGTCAATATAAATAAATAAACCATGAATCATCAGGTAAATCTCAGTTCACTAACTATAAATGTACATCTAGGTTCACTACCTATAATAGCTAAGGTGAAAAGTCCTTAGTAAACCAAGCATTGAAAAGAATATTGAGTAATAAAATTCATATATATATATATATATATATATATATATATATATATCAATTGAAAGGCTAAATTACAATTTCTATTTTCCAAAATTACTATTCTGACTTAGTACACTGATTAAGAAAATTAAATTTGTTTAAATATACGACTTGAGAAAGATTAGTAGGAGCATTTCTAGTACTGCCTATGAAGATCTTCTGACACTGGTTGCGACATAAACAGCCCTTTGTCAAAGGCTACATTGTGTGTTTTTCATTACCTGTGTATAAAACTGAAGAGACCTTATTTCACCTCACAAAAATTTGAAAACTTCTCTTAGCTAAGGACCTGGAGATTTTTAACCACTTTAGCAATGGAACTGTAGAAACTAAATAAAAATTTTAATCTGTATAATCATATTTATTGATGAATCCCACTCCCATAGATTCTGTTTCCCAAATTATAAAGTTTCTAAATATAAAAACCTAGTATGAAATAAATATTTCCCACATTATTAATAAAACTTAAACTAAAGTGCACTTGTTTATTTATTGCTTCAAAACTAACTTCCAGAACTATTAAGTGGAAATACTGAACTTAAAGTGTTAGGAAGACTAATTTTATGTAATGTTGATCATAATTTTATTACAAAGTAAGGTAACATATATCAAATTAATTATGTTGTCTTTGGTCTTTGTATGATAGAACTATGTATTTAGATTTACTTTCCTCTTTTCCCCATAATTAATATATGAGCTTATGCTTTTTAATTGGAAGGAATTCAGTTTAGAAATAAAAACCGAGTAAAGATTAAATTTATGTTTCAAAAGCCATATAATTACATGACAAATTTTTGTAATTAAGGACAAATAATAGTTACATATTTTGAAACAAAAACAAGATAGATTTTCTTCTTGGAGATAGAGTAATAGAATGTAACTTTAATGTCTATTTTCTGGTCTTCAAGCACATTGGTTTTCTTGACATAACCAAGAATCTTGTGAAGAGAGAACCTCTTCAGATTGGTATGTGGGCAGGCCTGTGATGCATTTTCTTGGTTGATTAATGATGCAAGTTGGTACATTGTGACTGATGTCTCCCTGGGCTGATGGTCCTGAGTCCTATAAGAAAATGGGATGAGCAAGCCATAAAGAGCAATTCACTAAGCAGCATTCCTATGGCACTATTTCAGTTCCTGCCATGATGTCCTTCAATGACTGACTATGAACAGAAAGTGTAAGTGAAGTAATCAATTTCCTCCCATAGTTGCTTATGGTCATAGAGTTTTAATACAGCAGTAGAAAGTCCTAACAAAGAAATAAACTGGTAACAATTTGTGAAATTTTGCTGTAAAAGACTTAATTATGTATTTTGGGGAGGATTGTTGTGCATTTACCTGGGAGCTGGAAAAGGTATTCATTACTCAGAGTTCAGTGAGTTGTACTGAGAGAGCTTGTAAGACAAGCATATTGAAAGCAATGTAGATGATGGAAGCCTGGAATATGAAGTTTTGGAGAGAAGTTATGAGAATCTCTTAAAGACTCTATAAAGGTTATTTAATATTTTGAATTAAGAATCTAGGATGTCTGTTCAGGTGGTGCTGAAGAGGCAACTGTGACTAACAAGAAATCAATTGGTCAGCAGGAGCTGAGAAATGAGCAGTGATTAAGAAGAGATCAGCATCATTGAGGATCTTTTAATTCTTGGATTATTTTGTGGGGCATCAACATATAACAACTATGAAATAGAGGGGGGCCAAGTCTACATCTCATTGTGGGAGCCAAACTTGGGAATATTTTAAAAAAGACTTGGTAATGTGGAAGAATCACCCAAGTGGTATGGGTTTTGAAAACATAAAGTGGGTTATGAAGAACAGTTGATGCTTAACACTATGTGGTAGGCCTGGAGTCCATGAAGGGAGACCAGGAATGGCCATTAGTGAATATACAGCTTCAGATGCAGTAGAAGACTCAGAGATGAAGGGGTCATGTTGTGAAGTAGAGGAATGATATGATTTGGCAGGATAGTGTCTTAAGAGATATCAGGATTTTAAAGTCTGGTCTCGTGAGTTCCCTATATACCCTGGAGATCAGATCCCTGTCAGTTGTGGGGTTGGTGAAGATCTTTTCCCAGTCAGTAGGCTGCTTTTGTGTCTTAGTGACAGTGTCCCTTGCTTTACAGAAGCTGCTCAGCTTCAGGAGGTCCCATTTATTCAATGTTGCCCTTAATGTCTGTGCTGATGGGGTTATATGTCTCCTGTGCCCATATGTTGTAGAGTACTTCCCACCTTCTCCTCTATCAGGCTCAGTGTGTTCAGATTAATATTGAGGTCTTTAATCCATTTGGACTTGAGTTTTGTGCATGGTGATAGAAATGGATCTACTTTCATTCTTCTACAGGTTGACATGCCAGCACCATTTGTTGAAGATGCTTTCTTTCTTCCATTGTGTACTTTTAGTTCCTTTATCAAAAATCAGGTGTTCATAGGTTTGTGGGTTAAGATCCGGGTCTTCTATTTGATTCCATTAGTCAACCTCTCTGTTTTTATGGCAATACCAAGCTGTTTTCAATACTGCAGCTCTGTAATAGAGTTTGAAGTCAAGGATGGTAATGCCTCCAGAAGTTCCTTTATTGTATAAGATTGTTTTGGCTATCCTGGGTTTCTCATTTTTCCATATAAAGTTGATTATTGTCCTCTCAATATCTGTGAAGAATTTTGATGGGACCTTGATAGGGATTGCATTGAATCTATAGATTACCTTTGGTAAAATTGCCATTTTTACCATGTCGATCCTCCCAATCCAAGAGCAAGGGAGATCCTTCCACACTCCTTTATACTCTTCAATCTCTCTCTTCAATGACTTAAAGTTCTTGTCACATAGATCTTTAACTTCCAGCCAGAACCTGGAAACAACCTATATGCCCTCAGTGGAAGAATGAATGAAGAAACTGTGGAATATATACATATTAGAGTACTACTCAGTGATAAAAAACAATGACGTCTTGAATTTTGCATGCAAATGGATGGAAATAGAAAACACTATTCTGAGTGAGGTAACCCAGACCTAAAAAGATGAACATGGGATGCACTCACTCATAAACGGTTTCTAGCAATAAATAAAGGACATCGAGCCTATAATTCGTGATCCCAGAGAAGATAATAAGAAGGTAAACCCAAAGAAAAACATATAGTTATCCTCCTGGATATTGGAAGTAGACAAGATGGCCGGGCAAAAATTGGGACCTTAGGGCGGGGTGGGATGGGGGCAATGGGAGATGGGGAGAGAAAAGTGGGAAGGGGAGTATTGGGAGAGCTTGGGGGAATGGGATGGTTGCGATATAGGAAGGGTGGATATGGGAACAGGGAAGCATATATCTTAACTAAGGGAGCCATTTTAGGGTTGTCAAGAGACTTGACTTTAGAGGGGTTCCCAGGTATCCAGGGAGATGCCCCCAGCTACTTCCTTGGGCAGCTGAGAAGAGGGAGCTGGAAAAGGCCAGTTCCTATAGCCATACTGATGAATATCTTGCATATCACCATAGAACCTTCATCTGGAGATGGATGGAGATAGAGACAGAACCCCACATTGGAGCACCAGACTGAGCTCCCAAGGTCCAAATGAGGAGCAGAAGGAGGCAGAACATGAGCAACGAAGTCAGGACCACGAGAGATACACCCACCTACCGAGATGGTGCGGCTGATCTAATTGGAGCTCATCAAGGCCAGCTGAAAAAGCACGGGATAAAACTGGACTCCCTGAACATGGAGGACAATGAGGGCTGCTGAGAAGCCAAGGGCAATGGCACTGGATTTGGATCCTACTCCACATACTGGCTTGGGGGGGCAGGGGCTAGCCTGTTTGGATGGTCACCTTCCTATACCTGGATGGAGAGAGGAGGAAATTGGACTTCCCACAGGGCAAGGAACCCTTACTGCTCTTTGGGCACAAGAGGAAGTGGGAGTGGAGGGGGAAGGGTGAGGTAAATGGGAAGCGGGGAAGAGGCAGAAATTTTTAATAATATAAAATAAAACAAACAAACAAACAAACAAACAAATAAATAAATAAATAAATAAAAGACATTGAGTCCACAAAAAATATCAATAATAGAAGGTAGTTGGCTTCCAAGAGCTTGGCCTCAGTGATATGCAAATTTAAAAGTATGTAAGTGATCAATTCCATAAGAGTGACAGAAATATGGAAAACATTAATTTTGTAAGATTAAATCTGTAAATATTAAAATAATCTGTGCTTCCTAGAAATAATAATAATAATAATAATAATAATAATAATAATAATAATAATAAACATCTACTTTCTGTTCATTGGATTAAATTTTAGTATTTGATTTATGTGTTATCTAGCCTTCTGTTTTTCTCTTTTCTCAATTATTTTTGGTTTAGCTGCAGACTTAGCATTAAAAAATTCTTAAATAAAAAAAGAGATATCAGGAGAGACTATTGTTAAAACTGCACTCCAATCACAGCAGCAGACACCAGCAGTTTTAGAGATGGCACTACTATGGGATGATAACCAAGGAGAGAAGCATATATAGAGTGGTGCCTTCCTAATACTACAAGACAAGCTCTTTGTTCTATTAATAGCAGTTCTAGAAACTGGAACTAGTTACAAATACTCTTCAGGTATGGAAGGATTGTGATTGCATCTCAGCTGTCAAAAACTGAACTTTTTATACTATTTAATTTTGGTTTGGTTTTTACTTGATTTTGACTGTGCCCTAGTTCTCTCTTCTTGGAATAAGAAGGTATTTAACTTAGTTTTGATTTTATAGGAGCCCATAGTTAATAAGACTTTGGAACTTTAGACAGATTTTAGAATGTAAGAGAGATTGGTATTGGGAGAGACTCTGGATATTTTTAGAAAGATACTATAGAGAAGTATATAATTTGATTATTTTAAAGAAACTAAATATTGAAGTGTTTGGATTTGTAAAAAAACTATAGAACTTTGAAAAGCTGTAATGTTTTAAATGGTCATATTAATATTAGTATGGCTTCCTAAGGGTAACAAGAAAGGAAAGATTATAGCTTAGTAGTGATGTGTTTGTATATCAATTTGACAAAACGTCAATTGTGCTGGCTAGTTTCATATAAATCATATGTGTTGACTGCGTGCCATTCTGTTGACAGAGGTTTCTGTTCCACCCAATTCTGCAGTCATTCAGTCCCCAAGAATCATACAGAAGCCTACATTAGTTACAAACTGATTGGCTGATTAGCTCAGGCTTCTTATTAACTACTTCTTATAAATAACATAGCCCATAATTCTTGCCTGAGTTAGCCACATGGCTTGGTACCTTTTTCATCAAGGCTTGTTCTGGGTCTGGATGATGACTGCAGACTAAAATTTCCCTCTTCCCAGTCTTCTCATTGCCCCGCTTCTACTTCCTGCCTGGTCGCCCAGCCTATATTTCCTGCATAACTACTGGCCAATCAGAATTGTATTAAAATAAAATAAGTTACAGATTAAAAGACCATTATCCCACACCATTTCCCCATTTAAAAAAAAACAAAAACTCTGAATCTAATATCTTTTGTTTAGCTTTTCTCCTGACCATTATCCATAACAACTTGTAACCAACATTCTAAACAAAGGAAAATATTCATAGTCAATTTTTTGGGGGGGATATGGGTGTAGTTTTTCAGAATACTTCCTGTTGATTGCGGGTGCTGAAAATCTTACAGGAACCTAAAGAAAATTTAGAATTATGGTCAAGTCATGACTGGAAAATTCTGTGAGTCTTGATCATCTCAGGCAACAGCCTTGAAACTGTTCTGGATGTAGAACTCAGACATCTGGGCCATCTGATCCTATTGGAGATGTCTCAGGGGGGTGTTCCTTTATCAAACCTGATTTTTCTTAACCCAGAATCAATGCACAGCCTTTCATATCCTGTGGAAACAAAAGCAAAACTTCTTATCTAAAGTAACATACATTTTGACTTCAATTTTGAAGTCAAGGTATTTTCAAAATACCTATCTTGGATTAATTTAGCAGCATTTATAAACAAATATTTTTAGTGGCTGTTGCTCCTTCCTCAGCATTCAAACCATTCAAAGAGAATATAACAACATACAGTATCAAGACTCTCTGCATATTTTTCATCTTTTGTGGCTTTATTTTAACCTCTATTTCTTTTTCTTTTTTAATATTTGGCTTTTTGAGACAGGGTATCTCTGTGTATCTTTGGCTGTACTGGAACTCACTCTGTAAACCAGGCTGTCCTTGAACTCATAGAAATCTTCCTGCCTCTGCCTCCCAAGTGCTGGGATTAAAGGTGTGTGCCACCACACCTTGATCTCATAGAGGTCTGCCTGCCTTTGTCTCCCAAGTGTTGGGATTAAAGGTTTGTGTGACCAGACCCAACTACTCCCTTTCTTTCTTTTTTAAGGATTTATCCTTTTTTTCTTCCAAGCCTACATATATTTTTTAATACACTGTAAACCATTTAGAGGTTTTTTTCATCTGAATCTATCTTTACTGTATATCTTTCTTTTCCTGACTACATGAGTCTTTATTTTGTTAAACAATATAGCTAGGATTAAAACTGTGGCTTTGACAGCTAGATCCACCCCAGCTTTCTGAGAATCTAGCTTCATGGTAGAGGTACTGGATGGAGCCATGTTTCTTGCCACAATTGTATGGTATTTCAAGGTCCATGCCACCACCAAGAAGCATGCTGTAGGCTTTCATAAACACCATTTAAGTATTTTGTGGCAGAAACTCTTAAAAGGGCTACAAAGTTTTTGCAGCTAAAGCCAAGTCTCTAAAATGAGATGCATTTGCCTATAGCAAACAGAGCCTACCTGAGAAAATGGTGCTATTAATAAGCCATGCTTAACTCTATTCCTTTCTGTCTAGAATTACTTCCCAAGCTCTTCAAGCTTTATGTGGATGCAGTAGTCCTCACTTTGAGTACCATTTGTTGTCAGAAGTTTCTGTCACACCCAGTTCTTTAGTTGTTCAGTCTCAAAAAACACACAGAGGTCCACATTAATTATAAATTGATTGGCCCATTGGCTCAGGCTTCTTATTAACTAATTCTTACATCTTATATTACCCCATAATTTTTGTCTGAGTTAGCCACATGGCTTGGTACCTTTTTCATCAAGGCAGTCACATCTTGCTTGCTCTGTGTCTGGATTACGACTGCTGCAGACTAAAACTTCCCTCTTCCCAGAATTCTCATTGCCCCACCTCTACTTCCTACCTGGTCACCCAGCCTATACTTCCTGCCTGGCTACTAACCAATCAGCATTTTATTAAAAATAATGCAAGTGACAAGATAAAAGGCCATTGTTCCACAGTACATATGGGCCAGAGTAATTTGGGAAGAGGAAACTCAACTGAGAATATGACCCCACAATATAGGCCTGTGGTGCATTTTCTTTATTGATGATTGATGTAGGATGGCTCAGATCACTGTTGGTGGTGCCCTTCCTGGGCTGGTTATCTCAGGTGATATAATAAAGTAGGTTGAGAAAATCATGAGCAGCAAAACAACAAATACATTACAGTCTCTGCCACAGTTCTAGCCTTCAGATTCCTGTGTTAAGTTCCTGCACTGTATTCCCTTAGTCATGGAATGTTATCTGGTAGTGTAAGTTCAAAGAAACCCTTTTCTTCCAAAGTTGTTGTGAATATGGTGTTTTAGCATAGAATAGTACTGTAACAAGAAAAGGAGCTAATGGTTAACTGCTTGCCTTTTCAAATAATAGTTAATGTTGTAGATGGGCCTGACATATAACTTGCTTACTGAGTAGTTAATAACTCAATAAGTAAGAATACAAGCCCTATGGAACAGTATTTCTAATACTAGGTGTTCATCTTAAGGACTACTAAGTGATGTTTGTTCTGCCTCTCTTTATAATTTTTTTTCAGGGAAGACAAGGAACACCTCACAAGCTTTGGTCAGTGTTCAAAATTAAGTTTTTATAAGATTATATGCTAAGTTTTAAAAGACATCATGTAATCTTTAATTATATTAGTATTCAAGATCCTTTCTGAACATTTAAAAAACACTGAATAAGCATATAAAGAACTGACAGTTTGGTAGGAAAGCCTCATCTTTTCCCAGATAATTCTGATGATATTTTTCATAGTGAAACAGAATTACAACACAAACAAGGAAGAATACTAAGAGACAGTACAATGCTTACTCTCAAGCTTCATAAAAATATCTGCTTTATTACAACTACCTATAATTTCATCAAAATCTATCATTAGGAGTTTAGTAAAAATTGAACAACAGACATGACATTCAAACATCAGTGGAAACAGAGAGAAAAACCATACAAACTCTTCATTAAAAGAAATTTTTAACAAATAAGGGAAAATTTCAAAAATTAATTTACAACATAAATAAAATATACAAAATGTTAAACAACATATTTTAATTATGAAGATTAGCATCTAACATTGTACTAAATATTCATTTGGTCTTCTAAAAATACTTCAGTGTTTATTCTGAAATGTTTACTGTACTAAGCAATAAGAAATAAATCAGACATGTTTTCTGCTATCTCAAATTTATAAGTAACAGAGACAGATGTTAATCAAGTAATATCAGTACTACATATGATATTAAATGAGTATGATTGCCACAAAGAAAAATTTATCAGTCAGTAATATTCTATTACAATTGGACTTTAAACTGTCATGGGGACCAGAAAGATTTTCCTTAAAGCACTAAAGGTTGGGCTGAGATCCATAGGATGACTAGAAGTTAGCAAGACAAAACAATAAGGATAGGTTTCCCTGGTGAATGGAAGAATACATGCAAATATTCTGCAGTAGCTAAAGCACAGTAATTAAAAGAAACTAAATTAGAAGAACTAAAATAAGGCCAAAGCAGCTGAACAAGACAATACACAGGAAAGATACATTGTATGGGATGCTTTAAGGACCTTGTTTCATGACTTTTCCTGGGGAGATACAAAGAAGATTCTATTCACATTAGATAGGAAAAGCACTGAATACACAAAGAAAGAATTCTGTTCATGTTCAGATAGGTGAACAAAAGAGTTTCTTTGGGTCTTACCAGGATTTGGCCCACTCAAAAGAACTACAGTGTGATCAAGTCCCCTGGGCAACTGAAAGGCACACCTGTGAAGAATCTCAACTTCTGCAAAAATAAATCACAAACACCCCCACTGTTGAAGAATCCCCTAAGCCACATACAAGGAGCTGTACAGTGGAAGCACCTCACTCATCCAACCTGCTGTATAACCTCGGAGAGGCACGAGGCATTGTACAAATCTGCTGGAACTAGAGGAGCTTCAAGAACCTCCTTCCTCCATAGAAAAGGTCAACATGTCACAACAGCTCTCATTCAAGACTGCAAAAGTCATATCCAACATTGGGGAAAGAGCTACACAATAAATTAGGTACAGTTGTAAAGTGAATATTTCATTAATTCTAAATATACAGGAACAAGACAAAATTCAGAAAATATTGGCAAATGAACTATCTTATAGATATTAATCATATTCACCAGTTTTCATAAAAATGTTTTTAAGAATATTATTTATTTATTTCTTATTTTATTTATTTATTTATTATCTTATTTATTTATTGTGTGTGAGTATTCATGATGCAAATTTAGAAGTCAGAGAACAACTATTTGTAGACAGTTCTTCCCTTCATACTTGTTGAGAAAGGTCTTCTCTTGTTTCTGTTGCTGTTCTACTACTTTAGTCTAGCTGGCTCTCAAGCGGCCAGGCCACTCTTCTGTCTATGCTTCCCATCTTGCTATAAGTGTGTTGGGATTACAGATGCATTCCACCATATCTAGCTTTCTATGTAGGTTCTAGAGGTTGATGTAGATGGAGCGGCGGGCTGTGTTCCACCACCCTGCTAGCTTTACCCAAAATAATTACACAGAAACTGTATTCTTTTAAACACTGCCTGGCCCATTAGTTTCAGCCTCTTATTGGCTAATTAACCCATATTTAGTAATGTGTGTATCACCATGAGGTGGTCGCTTACCAGGAGAGATCTTAACCTGCATCCATCTCGAAGAGGAGAGGCATGGCGACTGCTTATGGCAACTGCCTGAAGTATCTCCCTCACTGCCTTCTTCCTGTTCTGTCTACTCCATCCACCTAAGGGCTGGCCCATTGGACCAAGCAGTTTCTTTATTAATTAACCAATGAAAGTTCTCCATTACTTCCCCTTTTTCTGTTTAAACAAAAAAAAGAAGGCTTTAACTTTAACATAGCAAAATTACATATAACAAAACAGTTATCAAGAAAGAATTACAGTTACAATATTTAGATCTATTTTATCTTTTATCATAACAAAGGAAAGCTATAACTATCTATTTATTCTTCAACTCCATCAAAGACTCCAGAAGGATATAATACTACCTAAGTAAACAAGAAATATGCAACTTTCAAACGCTAGAAATGAGAGACAACTCATTGTTTGGACAGTCACCCAAAGTTCCTCTGTACCGCTGGAGCATCATCTTCGGCCTTCAGGACCATAGTGTCCAGCAAACATTTCTATGAAGCAGGAAATTCCAAAGACAGATCAGTCACTTTCTGCTGTGTCCTGCCAAACATCTTGCAGACTCATTCACGAATCAGGAACCCCAAAAGACCATGTCACCATTAGGCAAGTTCTGCAGTCCTCTCTCTGTGGGTTCTTTGTGTCCAGTTTATGCAACAGTCCAGGCAAGAGCAGTTTCTTGCCCAAATGGCTAACAAACTCCATAAGGAGCCTCTTTGATGCCCATCTTCCTCTTGAAGTAGATTGGTGCTGCCAGGAACAGATGTGTCTCATTGCTATGAAAAACCCTAAGTTATTAAAACATTAAATGCCATATTCTGCAGTCTTTGAAAGATATGAAGAATGTCTATCTAACTGAAATATATCTCTATATATCTAGAAAATCTAACATGAATGCAAGCTTGAATATTATCGATGATTATCCATTAACAACCTATATTTTGTAATTATACATTACATTTTAAAATGAACTACACAATCACAATACCTTAATCAAGAGCAGAAATACATATACATATAACAAAATTGACCTTAAAATCCACACCAATGCAAATTATTCATATCTATATCATCTTCCCCTTTAAATGTAAAAGAACATTTATAAACAATATTTGGGAATATGGGCACAGTTATTTCTCACCAAACTGCTTCCTGCTGAATGGGGGCGCTGTTAATAAGATCTTTTATGGTGTAAACTGTGTGCCAGGTTCATCTCAGTCGGCGGTTGAGTGAAGTAATTTTTTGAGGATGTTCATAGCAACCTTTCAGGAGGGCATGGTCTCAGGGATAGAGCAATCCACAGGGTGTCATCCTCTGTGAAAACAAAAGAAGACCCTCTTTTCCAAAGCATCATGTTCTTAGATCCAAATTCTGAAGTCATACCCTTATAATATCCATTCTGGTTTAGCTTGGCAGCCCATATAATGAAATCTCTCTCTGTATTTAGCTCCTTTACAGTCAAAAATTTCAAAGAAAACACAATAAAATACATAATCCAGACTCTCTGTGAATTTTCCATTTTTACATGGCTTATTTTTACTTTATCTCTTTACTTTATTCTGTCTCTTTAAAGACTTTACCCTTTTTAAAAAAGCATTAACTTTATTCTCTATATTTTCTTCTTCTCTCTCTAAAGCCTATGTACATTTATCCAACATTGTGACTCATTTAAAGGTCTTTCATATCTGAATCTGTCCTATTGTGAATCTGTAATTTTTTTACTATCCAGGAGCACTTCTGAAATTGCTAAGCACTTCTTAAAAACTTAAGTCGCACCATGTTGAGGTAATATGTGTCCTGCCCAGTCTAAACCTTAACTGCGCTGTTATTATGGTAATTACAATAGATCCTGCCTGAGATCAGCACAGTTCAGCATGGCAGAGCCAGAGCTGCTCCTGCCGAGCTGCTCCTGCCTCAGTCGTTTGGTGCCCCTGAACGGCACACAGTTCCAGGCACACAGCAGTCCACATTGGAGCCGCATTCACTAGTTTAATTCTGAGACTGAGCATGCAGCATAGAAACTCTTTTCATCCAAGTTACAGCTAAATCTGACAAGCAGAGCACTGTGCAGCTTGGAAACATCTCTCTGTATGGCGGCAGAAATCCACCATGCTCTCCAGCCTGACCAAGTCTAATTCCGCCATCTGCCCAGGCAGGAAGAGCTGAGCCAAGGGCATGGTCTCAGCTACTTTCCTCCTGATCCCAAGAGGGAACACAAACATCCAGTCCTATAAAAGCCATTGAAATGCTTTAAAGCCAGAGTTTGCACTAGCGGCACAGCACTGGGAAGGCACGTTTTAAAATGACTCAGCTTTTTCTCTGCCGCTATTGCCATAACAGGAAATCTCTCTATGGCACGTCCTAGCAAATAGCAAAAAGCTGTGTTAAACTCTCTCTCTCCTGTATTTAAAGCCCTCTCAGGTTTTTAAGTGGATTTAGTTACCACGTTGGAGCGCCAATCTGTTGATTGAGCAACAGGCTGTGTCCTGCCACCCTGCTAGCTTTACCCAAAATAATTACACAGAAACTGTATTCTTTTAAACAGTGCCTGGCCCATTAGTTTTAGCCTCTTATTGGCTAATTAACCCATATTTAGTAATCTGTGCATCACCATGAGGTGGTCGCTTACCAGGAGAGATCTTAACCTAAGTCCATCTCAGAGAGGAGAGGCATGGTGACTGCTTATGGTGACTGCCTGAAGTGTCTCCCTGACTGCCTTCTTCCTGTTCTGTCTACTTCACCCACCTGAGGGCTGGCCTATTGGACCAAGCAGTTTCTTTATTAATTAACCAATGAAAGTCCTCCATCATTTTAGGCCATCAAGCTTTAGTGACTAACATATTTACCAACTGAACAATCTACCTGGCTTTTCACAAGTTGTGGTACTTTGAATAAGAATAGCTCCTATAGGCTCATACATTTGAATGTTTAAGGTTTAGTTTTGTGAAATTGTTTTGAAAAGATTATTAGACATGACCTTATTGAAAGAGGTATGTGACAAGGGGTGGGCTTTGAGATTTCAAAATTCTACCTCATTACCTGTTAGTACTTTCTCAGTCACATGCTTGCTGATCAGATATGAGCTCTCAGTTGCTTCTCCAGGGTGCTGTCTGATTTCCTCCTTGTTGCCACATTCCTCACCATGAGATGCATAAACCCTAATTCTCTCAAGCCATGAGCCCCAAACTAAATCCTTTCTTTTGTAAAGGTCCTAAGTTCTGGTGTTTCATCATCACAATTGAAAAGTAACTAAGGCACAAGTTTTATTATGCATTTCTCCAAAATTCAACCCAGGATCCACACAGAATTTAGTTTTAATGACTTCTTGGCTTCATCCAGTCTTTATCAGTTTTTGGACCCATTTCTGCTTTTGAAGATTAGTGCACAAGCAATGTCTAGACTATACCTATAAGCGAAGACTGTTCTTTTATTTTCCAACCACCCAGACCTGAATAATTACACAAAACCTATATTAATTACAGTTTGAATAATCACTCAAAACCTATATTAATTACAACATGGTTAGGCTAGTGATTTAGGCATAATCCTAGATAGTTCATACATCTTAAATTAACCCATTTCTATTATTTTATATTTACCACAGGGCTCATGGTTTGTTACCTCTTGTTTCTTGAGCAGCTATATAGCCTCTCCCTGACTCTGCCTTCTTTCTTGCTCTATCTCTGCTTGGATTTTCTGCCTTGCTATATTCTGCCTCACTAAAGGCCAAAATATCTTCTTTATTAACCAATAGTAATAAAACATGTTAGCAGCATACAGAGAGGAATCCTACATCATATACCCTATATATAATCACATTTTCATAATTATGTGATAATTATTGGTTTCTGGCAAGAATTCTATAGAAGTCAACTATGTTCCTCATCATATTATACCACAGGTACATTCTCTTTTAGCTGAACACAGTTTAGCACTTAGATGAGTTGGTACCTATTATATAGTTCCATTGAAAAAAAACAAACCTTGTTTGTGTTTCAGTTTGTACTTTGTACATATATATCAGTGTATACATATATATGTGTTTAATATATACATTTGAACTGATATATATATATATATATATACATGTGTTTATGACAATGAAATATGTGCTTATTAGCCTAAGAGATAATGCATATGCCTTTTATCTTTTATGTTCTAATCATTTTAAGTATTTCTCTTATTACAAAAATCATTATGTCTATTGAAACCTCTTTTAGATTGGAACTTGGGTCATATTAACAATATTTTCTTACCTTTAGAATTTTCTTAACTTCTTTAACTATAAGTACCTCTATTCTAATCTTATATTTTCATATACCAGAAGAATGAATATAAAGATGTCTGAAATCACTGACCCAATGTTGTAAAAAACATTTCCACCTAGAATACAATATATTTACTCTTATCTTTATACTTATACTATCTAGTCAAACCACTTTCCCTGAGTTATTTACAACAGATACCTTCTTTTCTATATATCCTTCAATGATGTCAATATATATATATATATATATATATATATATATATATTTAGACTCTATTAGTTGTATTTTATATTCTGTGATAGAAACCTGACATATGTTAGTTGGCATATTTATTAACATAGTGAAAGGATACATTATGTCAAAGAATGGTTCTGTAGAATTTGACAAATGCATGAAATCATCATGTATTGCATATCACATATGCCATTATGACTCATGCAAATTCTGTGAATCAATACTGGTTAAACATCATTAAACCAAAAAATTTGAAATAAAATATTTTCAAACCTAAAATATTGCCAGTAAAATTGTTATTTTGTTCTAAACAATACTCTATTGTATGAACATAGCAGTTTATTCTGATATTTACCAGGTTTTGTACTTTAATAGTTTCAGAAAAATTACTACAAAACTTTTTGTTTAGGTTTTTATGTTATCACAAAGGCCATAATACATTCAGACAGTTATAACAATAGTACCACTGGCTTGTTAGCTCAGTTTTGTGTGATTGAAATAATCCAAAGAATTAGGTAGATTGGAATGTGAAGTTTATCAGTCATGATTGACTCAGCCACACTGAAAATATCGATATCCTAGTTTTCACCAGTACTCTAAGAAACCACTGTTTATTGTTAAAGCTATCAAACCAGGAGGAAGAATAGGTTTGATATTACTCAAAAGAACCATTCCCAGAGAATATCCATTAGTTTACTTGAGCAAGAATTCCCCAGAAACGTTTATTTATTTTTTAATTTGTTAACTTTTTGGTTTATATAACCTTATTTAGGGTTCATTTAATAGAAATTTTTCCCTAGGAACGACTGGAAAGTGATGTTTAACTTTTCAATTTCTTTAAGCTATGGTAACAAATGAAGAAAATTATAAACTCATTAAATAATCCAACAATCTATATATGCATATATACATACACACACATATATATATATATATATATATTCACACATACATATATGTGTACACACACACACACACACACACACACACACACATATATATATATATATATATATATATATTATAGTAGAGATTCTGTTACTTTCTACAATGTCATCTGTTAAAATGTTCCACCCTCTAATACCTCAGTATGTGATTTTATTTGGGGATAGGGTCTTTATGAGAGATGTCTATGAATATTGGTCAATCAGTGTTTTATTATCTAATATGAATGACAAATCTTTACAGTGTAGAAGAGCATTATCTCACAGAATTCCCCCCTTTTTTTCAAAACAAGAACTCTGAATCTAATCTCCATTGTTTAGGTTTTTTTCCCCTGACCATTTTCCATAACAACTTGTAACCAACACTCTTAACAAAGACAGACATCTAAAATCTATTTTTGGGGAGAATGTGGGCATAGTTTCCTAAGCAACTTCCTGCTGATTGGGGTTGCTAATAATTTTATGGAGGATCATGAAAAAATTTAGGATTATGGTCAAGTCCTGACTAGAGAATTCTTTGATGCTGTATCATCTAAGTTAGAAGTCTTGAGGCTATTTTGGATGTAGACATCCAAGGAAACTGCAAGAGAGATGTTCTGAAACATTGCATCATTTGGACCATCTGTTCCCATTGGAGATTTTTCAGGGGATCTTCCTTAATCGAACCTTATTTTTCTTAGCCAAGAATGAATCCACAGCCACCTCTCATCTTCTGTGGAAGCAAAAGTGAATCCTCTTCTCCAAAGTTACATATCTTTTGACTTAAATTTTTAAGTCAAGGCATTTTCAAAATATATAGGCTGGATTAGTCCAGCAGCATTTATAATCACAAGTCTTTTTAGCAGCTGTTGCTCCTTCTTCAGCAGTCATACAATTAAAAGACAACACAGTAACATACAGTATCTAGATTCTCTGATTATTTTCCATCTTTATGTGGCTTTTAAAAAAAACTCTATATCTTTTATTTTTTTTTAATTTTTGATTTTTTTGAGGCATGAATTCTCTGTGTATCCTTGCTCCCTTGGAACTCACTATATAGATCAGTTGGTCTCAGACTCACAGAGATCTGCCTGCCTCTGCCTCCTGAGTGCTGGGATAAAAAGTGTGTGCCACCACTACTTGGCTGCTTTATTTATGTTTTTAAGGATTTTCTCTATTCATCTTTTCTCTCAAAAACCTATATATATTTTTAAACACACTGTCAACTGTTTAGAGTTTTTTTGTCTGAATCTGTCTTAATGTCTATCTATCCTTTTTTAAAACATGAGTCTTTAATCTACTAAACAGAATGGCTAGGATTAAAGCTGCCCATTTGGTGGCTTACTCCACTCCTCCCTTAGCTCTTTGAGAGACTAGCTTCATGGTTGAGATACTGGCTGGAGCCATATTTATTGTGAAAACTCTGTAAAGTTTCTAGGTCCATACCACCACCAAGAAGTTTGATACTGGTTGCTCATAAGACCATTTAAGTGTTTGATGGCAGAGCCTCTTAAAAGAGTTGCAAGGTTTTTGCCATTAATTCTGGGTCAGGAAGTCTCTCTTTTTTATGTTTGCTTTACTTTATTTAAATGAAAGAATTTATTACATTATTAGAGTGCAGACACTCCTGAAACATTTTTCAAACCAAACAGAATAATATATGCTTCCCAGACAGGAAACTATGCACTGACAGATATAATTCAATGTCAATTGCATAAAAAATATGAGCAGGCAGAATATTTTCTAATCATGTGTTGCCGTTTCTGTTATTACTACTGTTGTTGTACAACTATTGGGTGAAGGAATTTTTTTTAATTTGAGATATTTTGTGAATAAATTTCAAAAATGTCTTGTAACTAAGCTAGCACTTCAATTTGACCTTTGAACAGCTACACCATGGATATCAAAAAAGAGGAGTGGATAAGATGTTAATAGGAAGAGTGCTTGAGTGGGTTGGAAAATGAGAGAACAAATAATAATGTACATCTGGAAGGCTAGATGTGTTTTTTGGTATTGGAAATAACAGCAAACAAAGCTTAACAGGCTTAAATGATTATAGTGTGAGCATTGAAATGAAGGCAGAGTTGAGTGATTAAAGCAGAAGTACTTAAGCTCTACTTGGGATTTGCTGATAAACCATCAAGAGTTTGTAAGCAGAAGATTCAACTGACATAATAGTACAATAGGGGCATCTGGAAGGAGCCAGTGACATAGGTCTGAAAGTCAGGCTGTGGGGATAGAGACCAATTTGTCATGTCTCTGGCTCAGAGATATACTCAGCTACAGTATATGGTGCTCCTCTTGAATGCTTTGTTGGGAGCATAAGCTTATTGGTTTATAAGTTCTGTTTCTTTCCAATGGTATCATCAACTTTAGAAGTTAAGTAGATTTCCTTCTGTCCTTTATAGAAGTAATGTTAATCTATGGAGGGAAAAAAATCATTGTTGAGTCATAGATATTATAACCAAAATAATTACCTTACACAAAGAACATTTGAGGGTCAAGATTTTGGAAGAGGCCCGTTATCACTTGGTGACCACCAGCACTTGTGTAGCCAATTACTACAATTGTGTAATCAAGACACTAGCTGTTATGATGACCAGCTGAAAATGTGTATGAGATAAATGCTTCCTACTATGGGATGATGCTTATGTATGTTGGGGTTCCTAAATCCCCATCACAAGACCTCTCTGTATACTGGTTTAGGAGCTTCTATTATACGACAGCCATTTGTAGACAGTAATGCAGAAGAATAGGAGCCTCAACAGTCCATGAGGATGTGTATGAGGACTTTTGTCCCTCATATCTGTAATGGTATTTTTTAGGAACAAGTCACTGAGTAAGAGTAGATATCCAAGTGAAGATAAATTGTGTTCTTACCCTTTCAAGACATGAGTGTCAAACAAATTCTGAACATTCTTTGAAGGAAACAAAAAAGGATCATTTTTGTGTCAAAAGAAGCCTAGTGCAAAATTTGCTCCACTCAGTTTTTGCTTATTTGTCATAAAAAGGTGGGCTTTCCCATCTTTTTCCCTTCATATGTCTATCCTTCATTTCTTCGTTCCTCCCTGATGCATTCTTTATAAATGAAAAATTATTTGCATAAATTTACATGTAGCAGTAAAAACACTTTGAATTACCTTTATCATCTGTTTTTCTTCCCTTCTAGGATTTTGAAACATTTTCCTAATAAATAAATCACAGCATCACATGCCTCATGAAATGCTTTTACTCATTGTTTAAATCTGGCTCTCCTGACAATGGTATTGCCAAGATGGAGGCACCTAATTCTTCAGTAACCCATCCACCTAAAAGCTCTGTTACATGAATTTCAGCTTTCTGAATTTCTATGTCTCATCTACACCACTAATCCTCTATTTCTCAATGGAAATATTTTTTTGCACTATGTTACGACATCCTGATTCTTCTTGCCTGAAGCTAACAGCATCCTTAGTTGCTTCTCTATGGCTGTTATTGTCTATTTTCCTGACAACCACTAGACTACAGGGTCCATACAATATGGCACTTAAATCATGTAATGTACTTACCTCTTCAAGGACAGAGCTCCTTCCTTCTATACTATGCATGCCTCTCAGCTCTAAGTATACTCAGCATTGCCTCACCTCTTAACAGTTAAAGGGTAACAAATAACTGATCCTTCGAGTTTCCCACTGTCATTATCTACACGGTGATTTTGTTCTCCAATTCTTTCAAATGTCATATGAAAGAAGGACTAGGGAAAGGGCTTCATACATAAATTTGTTTGAGACCCAAGCATGATGACCTGTGTTTGATCACTGGAGCTCACATAATATAAATATATAAATATATATTTATAAATATAACATCAATTAGTGAGAAAAGAGACTAAATTTTAAAGAGGAAAAAAGATGTATATGGGAGAATTAGGAGGAATGAAAGAGAAAGGAGAAATTATTTAATTATAATCTCAAAAAATAAAAGAAAGAATTAAAAAGAAAACAGATGTTGTGGCTTGCCCTTGCAATGCCATCACTCCTGTGGTGGGGAACAGAGATGGAAGAGTCACACTGATGCCCATTGATCAGTTTTCTTGGAGTTCATTATACAAAATAAATAAGAGAGATCCTGTGACAACAATGTGAAAGGTGAGAACAAACCTCTTAAAATTGCCTTTTTTGGTTGGTTCTTCTTGATTTTTTTCATTTTTTCTTTTATTTATATATTATTAAAAATTTCCTCCTCCTCCCCACCTCCCATTTCCCTCCCCCACTTTCCTCCCCCTCCCTCTCCAGTCCAAAGAGCAGGGTTCCCTGCCCTGTGGGAAGTCCAAGGTCCTCCCCCCTTCATCCATGTCCAGGAAGGTGCACATCTAAACAGACTAGGCTCCCTCAAAGCCAGTAAATGCAGTAGGATCAAAACCCAGTGCCATTGTCCTTGGTTTCTCAGTTAGCCTTCATTGTCCGCCATGTTCAAAGAGTCCGGTTTGATCCTATGCTTTTTCAGTCCCAGTCGAGCTGGCCTTGGTGAGCTCCCATTAGATCAACCCCACCCTCTCAGTGGGTGGGCGCACCCCTCACAGTCCTGACTTCCTTGCTCATGTTCTCCCTCCTTCAGCTCCTCATTTGGGCCTTGGGAGCTTAGTCCAGTGCTCCAATGTGGGTCTCTGCCTCTATCTCCATCCATCACCAGATGAAGCTTCTATGGTGATATGCAAGATATTCATCAGTATGGCTATAGGAAAGGGCCATTTCAGGCTCCCTCTCCTCAGCTTCCAAAGGAACTAGCTGGGGGTATCTCCATGGATACCTGGGAACTCCTCTACAGTAAAGTCTTTTGCTAACCCTAAAATGGCTCCCTTAATTAAGATATCTTCTTCCCTGCTCTCCAATCCACCCTTCCTCAATCCCAACCATCCTATTCCCCCAGGGTCTCCCCATCCTCCCCTCCTCACTTTTCTCTCCCCATCTCCCTATCAACCCTTACCCCCACCCCACCCCCACCCCAAGATCCCAATTTTTGCCTAGCAATCTAGTCTAAGGAAGTCGCTCTTAAAGGAGCCACCTCTTGTCACTTTCAACAAACATAGCCTACTGTAGAAAAGATGTACCAAGAAGCTGCCCTTGACTCTGTTCTTGTCTGTCTAGAATCTTTTTTTTAAAGCTTGTGCAGGCATTATATGGAAATTTTTGCCAAACGTTTGAATATCATTTGTAGATGGAAGTTTCTATCCTGCCTGGTCCTGTATCTCTTCATTCCCAAAGAAACACACAGAGGTTTTTATTAGTTATAAACTCTTTGGCCTATTATTCAGGCTTATTACTACCTACCTCTTACAACTTAAATCAACCCATAACTCTTATCTATATTTAGCCATGTGGCTTGCTACCTTTTCTTAGTAAGGCATTATCATCTTGCTTTCTCTGCTTCTGGATGGTGACTTGTCTTTGCCTTTCCTCTTCACAGAATTTTTCAGTCTGGTTATCCCACCTATACTTCCTGCTTGGCTACTGGTGAATCAGTGTTATATTAAACCAATATGAGTGACAAATCTTTACAGTGTACAAGATCGTTATCACACAACAGAATGTCTTAAATACAGGGCCTATTTGAACATGATTGGTGTTATTATGTGAAGCATTTAGGTTGCCAGAGAGATGTTTCAGCAGTTAAGAGCAAATACTCAGCACCTAACTTTGGAGTTTCTCCTTTGACCTCATCAAGAAATTCATTCACATGTATGTTATCTCCCCCCCTCAAAAAACACACAATTAAGCACAAAAATTTTAAAAAGAAGCCAGGTGGTGCTGACACACACATTTTATCCCAGCACTCAGAAGTCAGAGACAGTTGAATCTCTGTAAATCCCAGGTCAACCTGGTCTACAGAGCAAATTCCAGACCACCCAAGGCTGAGAATAATGACATTTTTTTAAAAAACAAACAAAAAACCAATAATTTTAAAGAGAAAATAAAGCATTAAGACACTAGTAGAAGAAAGACCACATAATGGGAAAGGACAAATATTATTATACAAGAATTCCCAACTAGTCCTGTTTGTTCTTTGTTTTTACATGTGGCACTATACTCTTTTAAATGTTGTTTTATTGGAAGTTTTGTGGCTTACAAACAACTAAGACAAACTTTTCCATAAAATATGAATAAGGCAATGAATAGAAATTTTCACTGAGGAAGTCCAGAGGTTGTAACTTCTAGTGTAAATATAAAATAAAAACAGGTCTGTGAGGTTATTGGCCACCTATGGGCTCTGATCCTGTTTCAGATGATCCATCAGAGGGTGAGTGATTTCCTGACCTGTGGCAGCAGCCCGGAAGATGGAGCACAGACATTCCTCAAACCCTTTACTACCTGGTCATCCTGCAGGGGTTACTCCCCTCGACTACTGCCTCCCTCTTCCTATCCCATCCCAGCTTGCACCCAGGAAACCCCTCCTTTCTTCCTCCCTTCTTTGGGGCCATATGATCCTCCAGCTCAGCCCATTTGGGCATTGGGATGGGGTGATGAGCACAATAGGGTGGGAGTACCTTTGTTTCAATAGCCTGCCTGCAGCAAGGTAGGCCTTTTGTTGGCAAAGTCCCTGGCCACCTAGCGGCTCTGATCCTATACCAGAAGATCCATCAGTGGGGTCCCTGGCCAGCAAGGGGAACTTATCTTGAACCAGAAGAACCATTGGGGAGCATTTGGAGGAAGAGGTTTGCAGGCGCCAATGCAAGAATCGCTCCAACAATGTGAAAAAACAACATGAAAACACCAGAATTCAGGGAACTTAAAACAGGAGGACTTGAAAAACATAATCAAGAAGAAGTAGAAAAAATTGACTTTATGAAAGTGATAGAGTCCCTTAAATAGGAGGTGAAAAACTCCCTTAAAGAAATGGATGAGAAGTATAACAAAAAGTTTGAAGAACTGAGTAAATCCATAAATGATATCCTAGGAAACCAAGAAAAAACAATCAAACAGATAATGGAAAGAGTTCAAGACTTGAAAACTGAAATGGCGGCAATGAAGAAAACACAAACCAAGGGCTGGCTGCATATGGAAAATCTAGGTAAATGAACAGAGACTATAGAAAGAAGCATAACCAACAGAATACAAGAGATAGAAGAAAGAATCTCAGATTCTGAAGACACCATAAAGAAAATAAACACACTGATCAAAGAAAACAGCAAATCCAACAAATTCTCATCACAAAACATTCAGGAAATCAGGAACACAATAAAACAACCAAACCTAAGAATAATAGGGGTAGATGAAGGAGAAGAATTACAGCTCAAAGGCCCAGAAAATATATTCAATAGAATTATAGAAGAAAACATTCCCAACCTAAAGAAAGATATTCCTAAGAAGGTTCAAGAAGCATACAAAAGACCAAATGGACTGTATTAAAAAAAACATCCCCTCACCATATAATAATTAAAACACAAAACATACAGAATAAAGAATTTTAAGAGCTGCAAAGGAAAAAGATCAAGTAACTTATAAAGGTAAACCTATCAGACTTACACCTGACTTCTTTATGGAAACCATGAAAGCCAGAAGGTCCTGGATAGATGTACTGCAGAAACTAAGAGACCGTGGATGCAAGCCCAGACTACTATATCCAGCCAAGCTTTCATTCACAATCAATCGAGAAAACAAAATATTCCAGAATAAAAACGAATTTAAACAATATATAGCCACAAATCCAGCCTTACAGAAAGTAATAGAAGGAAAATCACAACCCAAGGAATCCAACAATGCCAACACTGCCTACAATAACTCAGTCATCTAGCAACCCCTCACCAGCACAACTCAAAGGAGGGTAACACACAAACTCTACTAACAAAAACAAAAATAAATAAATATCTGAAGTTAACAACCACTGGTCATTAATATCACTTAATATCAATGGACTCAATTCACCTATAAAAAGGCACAGGCTAAGAGATTGGATACGAAAACAGGATCCAACATTCTGCTGTTTACAAGAAACACACCTCAACCTCAAAGACAGACATATACTCAGAGTAAAGGGTTGGGAAAAGGTTTATCAAGCAAATGGTCCTAAGAAACAAGCAGGTGTGGCCATACTAATTTCCAACAAAGTTAGCTTTAAACTAAAATCAATCAGGAGAGATGGAGAGGGACATTTTATACTCATAACAGGAACAATCCATCAGGATGAAGTCTCCATCATGAATATCTATGCCCCCAATATAAAAGCACCCACTTATGTAAAAGAAACATTACTAGAACTGAAGGCAGCCATCAAACCACACAATAATAGTAGGAGACTTCAACACTCCTCTCTTACAAATGGACAGGTCAATCAGACAGAAACCTGACAGAGAAAGAAGAGAATTAATGGAGGTAATGAATCAAATGGACTGAACAGACATCTATAGAACATTCCACCCAAATAGGAAAGAATATACCTTCTTCTCTGCGGCTCATGGAACCTTTTTGAAAATTGACCACAAACTCGGTAACAAAGCAAACTTTCACAGATACAAAAAAAATATTAGTAACCACCTGTGTCTTATCAGATCACCATGGAAAAAAGTTAGAATTTAACAATAATTCTACGCCCAGAAAGCCTACAAACTCTTGGAAGCTAAA
Source organism: Arvicola amphibius (assembly GCF_903992535.2). NCBI lineage: Eukaryota > Metazoa > Chordata > Mammalia > Rodentia > Cricetidae > Arvicola > Arvicola amphibius. Next base: position 128,331,506 of record NC_052065.1, on the reverse strand, counting down.
CAGTCAACTACTGAACAACCCCTGTGTCAGGGAAAAAATAAAGAAAGAAATTAAAGTCTTCCTTGAATTCCATGAAAATAAAGATACAACATACCCCAAACTATGAGACACTATGAAAGCAGTGCTAAGAGGAAAGTTCATAGCTCTAAGTGTCCACATTAAGAAAACAGAGAAAGCTCACATTGGAGAATTAACAGCACAGCTGAAAGTTCTAGAAATAAAAGAAGCAGATGTACCCAGGAGAAGTAGAAGATTGGAAATAACCAAACTGGGGGCTAAAATCAACAAAATAGAAACAAAGAAAACAATCCAAAGAATCAATGAAACCAAGAGCTGGTTCGTTGAGAAAGTCAACAAAATTGAAAAACCTTTATCCAAATTAATCAAAAGGCAGAGAGAGAATATGCAAATTAACAAGATGAGAAATGAAAAGTGGGACATAGCAACAGATACTGAGGAAATTCAGAGAAACATTAGGTTTTACTACAAAAGCTTATATGCCACAAAGTTGGAAAATGTAGAAGAAATGGACTTGTTTTTAGATAAGTACCACTTACCAAAATTAAATCAAGATCTGGTGAACAATTTAAATAGATGTATAAATCATGAGGAAATAGAAGCTGTCATAAAAAAAACTCCCAACTAAAAAAAAGTCCAAAACCTGATGGTTTTAATGCAGAATTTTATTAGAACTTCCAGGAAGAGCTGATACCTATTCTCCTTAATGTGTTTCACATAATAGAAACAGAAGAGTCATGGCCAAACTCTTTTTACAAAGCTACAGTCAGCCTGATTCCAATACCACACAAAGACCCAATCAAGAAAGAGAATTATAGACCAATCTCACTCATGAACATTGATGCAAAAATTCTCAATAAAATTCTGGCAAACAGAATCCAAGAACACATTAAAAAATTGTCCATTACGATCAAGTAGGCTTCATCCCAGAGATGCAGGGCTGATTAAACATACACAAATCTATCAATGTAATCCATCATATAAATAAACTGAAAGAAAAAAACCCATATGATATTTTTATTAGATGGGGAAAACATTTGACAAAATTCAACACCCCTATATGATAAAGGTTTTGGAGAGGTTAGAGATACAAGCATCATACCTAAATATAATAAAAGTGATATATAGCAAGCCAACAGCTAATATCAAATTAAATGGAGAGAAACTCAAAGTCATTCCACTAAAATCAGGAACAAGGCAAGGCTGTCACTCTCACAATATCTCTTCAACATAGTTCTTGAACTTCTAGCAATAGCAATAAGACAACATCCGGAGGTCAAGTGGATTTGAATCAGAAAGGAAGAAGTCAAACTTTCATTATTTGCAGATGATATGATAGTGTACATTAGTGACCTCTAAACCTCTACCAAAGGACTCTTATAGCTGATAAATACCTTCAGTGAAGTGGCAGGCTACAAGATCAACACAAAAAAAAAATCAGTAGCCCTCCTATACTCAAAGGATAGAGAAGCAAAGAGTGAATTCAGAGAAACTTCATCTTTTACAATAGCCACAAGTAGCATAAAGTATCTTGGGGTAACTCTAACCAAGGAAGTGAAAGATCTATTTGACAAGGACTTTAAGGCATTGAAGAAAGAAATTGAAGAGGACACCAGAAAATGGAAAGACCTCCCAGGCTCTTGGATGGGTAGGATCAACATAGTAAAAATGGCAGTTCTACCAAAGCAATCGATAAGTTCAACCCAATAAAAATTAAAATCCCAACAAAAATCTTCACAGACCTTGAGAGAACAATAATCAACTTTATTTGGATAAACAAAAAAAATACCAGTATAGCCAAAACAATCTTATACAATAAAGGAACTTCTGGAGGCATTACCATCATTACTTCAAACTCTATTACAGTGCTACAGTAATGAAAACTGTTTGGTACTGACATAAAAACAGAGAAGTTGACCAATAGAATTGAATAGACAACCTGGATATTAACCCACAAACCTATGAACACCTGATTTTTGACAAAGGATCTAAAAATATACAATCGAAGAAAGAAAGCATCTTCAACCAATGGTGCTGGCAGAACTGGTTGTCAACCTGTAGAAGAATGAAAATAGATCCATAACTATCATAATGCACAAAAATTAGTCCAAATGGATTAAATATCTCAATATCAATCTGAACACACTGAACATGATAGAAGAGAAAGTGGGAAATAATCTACAACATATGGGCACAGGATATCACTTCCTACATATAACCCCTGTAGCACAGACAATAAGGGCAAATATTGAATAAATGGGACCTCCTAAAACTGAGAAGCTTCTGTAAAGCAAAGGACACTGTCAGTAAGACAAAAAGGGAACCTACTGATTGGGAGAAGATCTTCACCAACCCTGCAACAGATAAAGTTCTGATTTCCAAAATATATAAAGAACTCAAGAAATTAGACTTTAAAATGCTAATTAACTCAATTAAAAAATGGGGTACTGATTTGAACAGAGAATTCTCAACTGAAGAAGTTCAAATGGCCAAAAGACACTTAAGGTCATGCTCAACCTCCTTAGCGAACAGGGAAATGCAAATCAAAACAACTTTAAGATACCATCTTATACCTGTCAGCATGGCTAAAATCAAGAACACCAATGATAGCCTTTGCTGGAGAGGATGTGAAGTAATGGGAACACTCAGCTAGTCCTGGTGGGAATGCAAACTTGTGCAAAACCTTTGGAAATCAGTGTGGCAGTTTCTCAGGAAATTTGGGATCAACCTACCCCAGGATCCAGCAATGCCACTCCTGGTAATATACCCAAGAGATGCCCAATCATACTACAAAAGCATTTGTTCAGCTATGTTCATAGCAGCATTATTTGTAATAGCTAGAAGCTGGAAACAACCTAGATGCCCCTCAATGGAAGAATGGATAAAGAAAGTGTGAAATATATATCAGTGGTAAAAAACAATGATGTCTTGAATTTTGCATGCAAATGGATGGAAATAGAAACACTATCCTGAGTGAGGTAACCCAGACCCCAAAAGATGAATATGGTATGTACTCAATCATTAGTGGATTTTAGCCATAAATGAAAGACATTGAGTCTATAATTCATGATCCTAGAGAACCTAAATACGAAGGTGAAGCCCCCAAAAAATACATGTAGTTATCCTCCTGGATATTGGAAGTAGACAAGATTTCCAGACAAAAATGGAGAGTTTGTGGTGGGGGTGGGATAGGGTTAAGCGGAGATGGGAAGAGAGAAGTGAGAAGGGGAGGATGGGGATAACTTAGGGGAATGGGGCATTTGGGATGGAGGAAGAGTGGATATTGGATCTGGAAAGTATATATATATATATATATATATATATATATATATATATATATATATATATAATTAAGGGATCCATTTGAGGGTTGTCAAGAGACTGGACTCTAGAGGGGTTCCCAGGTGTCCAAGGAGATGTCCCCAGCTTGTTCTTTGAGCAGCTGAGGAGAGGGCACCTGAACTGGTCCTATACTATAGCCACTCTGATGAATATCTTGTATATCACCATAGAACCTTTATCTGGCGATGGATGGAGATAGAGAGAGAGACCCACATTGGAGCACTGGAATGAGCTCCCAAGGTCCAAATGAGGAGCAGAAGGAGAGAGAACATGAGCAAAGAAGTCAGGGGCATTAGGGGTGCGCCCACCCACTGTGACAGTGGGGCCGATCTAATGGTAACTCACCAAGGCCAGCTGGACTGGGTCTGATGGAGCATGTGATCAAACCAGACTTTCTGAATGTGGCTTACATGGAGGGCTGACTGAGAAGCCAAGGACAATGGCACTGGGTTTTGATTCTACTCCATGTACTGTCTTTGTGGGAACCTAGTTTGTTTGGATGCTCACCTTCCTAGACCTGGATGGAGTGGGGAAGACTTTGGACTTCCCACAGGGCAGGGAACCCTGGCTGCTCTTTGGACTGAAGAGAGAGTGGAAGGGAGAATGGGGGGAGGAGGAGGGAAATGAAGGTGGGGAGGAGGTGAAAATTTATAATAATAATAATAATAATAATAATAATAATAATAATAAAGAAAAAAACATAATAAAACAGAAATGTGTAAAAAACAATAAAAAAACAAAACAGCAACAACAAAAATGAAATATCTCTCACCTCAATGAGATTATGAGATTTGAAGCTGTGGATAATAATTCTTGGAAAGGAATTATTTTAGTAAAGTGTGATTAGATGATGTATGACTTTAATACTAATATTTGGAGGCTGAGGCAGATGGATCTTCGAGAGCAGCCTGCTCTACAGAAAGATTTCCAGGACAGACAAGGCTACATAGAGAAACCCTGTTTTGAAAACAAAAGAAACAAACATAAAAAAATAGCAAAAAATAAACATCCAGAAACTAACATCAACACTGAATAAATGGGACCTCCTAAAATTGAGAAGCTTCTGTAAAGCAAAGGTCACTGTCATTAAGACAAAAAGGAATCCTATTGAATGAGAGAAGATCTTCACTAACCTCGCATCAGACAAAGGTCTGATCTCCAAAATATATAAAGAATTCAGGAAACTGGACATGAAAAATCCAATTAACCCAATTAAAAAATGGGGTCGTGAACTGAAAAGAGAATTCTCATCAGATGGAGTTCAAATGGCCAAAAGACACTTAGGCTCTTGTTCAACCTCTGTAGCGATCAGGGAAGTGCAAATCAAAACAACTTTGAGATACCATCTTTCACCTGTCAGAATGGCTAAAATCAAGAACACCAATGATAGCCTTTGCTGGAGAGGATGTGAAGTAATGGGAACGCTCATCTATTGCTGGTGGGAATGCAAACTTGTGCAACCACTTTGGAAATCAGTGTGGTGGTTTCTTGGGAAATTGGGAATCAATCTACCTCAGGATCCAGCAATATCACCCTTGGGAATATACCCAAGAGATGCCCAATCATACTACAAAAGCATTTGTTCAACTATGTTCATAGCAGCATTATTTGTAATAGCTAGAAGCTGGAAACAACCTAGATGCCCCTCAATGGAAGAATGGAGAAGGGAAAGACTGGAGAGAGCTTGAGGGAGTGGGAGGGTGGAGATGGAGGAAGGGCAGATATATGAGCAGGGAAGAAGATATCTACATTAAGGGAGCCATTTTAGGGTTGACAAGAGACTTGGCTCTTGATGGGATCCCAGGTGTCCACAGAGATATCCCCAGTTAGGTCCTTGGGCAGCAGAGCAGAAGTTGTCTGAACTGGCCTTGCCCCACTATCACACTGATGTTTATCTCGAATATCACCATAAAATCTTTGTCTGGCTACTGATGGAGATAGAGATAGAGACACTCATCAGATCAATGGACTGAGCTCCCAAGGTCCAGTTGAAGAGCAGAAAGAGGGAGAAAATGAGCAAGGAATTCCACGAGATGTTGGTCCACCCACAGAGACAGTGTGCCTATTCTAATGGGAGCTCACCAAATCCAGCTGTACCAGGACTGAATAAGCATGCAATCAACAGGACTCTCTGAATTTGGCTGACAATGGGTACTGACTGAAAAGCCATTGATAAAGGCACTGGGACTTGTTTCTACTTCGTGTACTGGCTTTTTGGGACCTTAGTCTATTTGGATGCAAAGCTTCCTAGGCCTGGATGTAGGGGGAAGGTCTTTGGACTTCCCACAGGGCAGGGTTCCCTGCCCTCTCTTAAGGAGGGACCGGGAAGGAGGAGGGTGAGTGGGGGAGCAGGAGGGGAATGAATGGGAGGAGGGGAGGAAGTGCAAATATTTAATGGAAACAAATAAACAAACAAACAAACAAACAAATAAATAAATAAAAGATCGCTCATGCCATCCTGAGAGGTGGTCAGGATATGCAAATGTACTTCTGCTTCTTCCACTGTAATTGAGGTCACCTGGAGAAGGACTGTTTTCTGCATATGAAATTCGGAGTGTGTGACTTGGGTCATCTCACTACCTATGCAACAGAATGCTGATGGTGGGGCATCTCAGAAGTCTTTGTTACCTTCTCCCCCAGTTTACATTGGGTATAAAAGCTATGGAAAAATAAATGCAGGTGATTTTCAAGAACCCGAGTAATCCCTGAAACTCCCTCTCAATACTCTCTTATGGTTTCTGTCTTCAATTCCCATTCCCCTGGTAAGAGGTGATTTTCTTGAGGCCAGTCCTCAACAAGCCTCTGCCTCCTGAGTGCTGGGATTAAAGGTGTGTGCCACCATTACCTAGCCTCTATGGCTAGCTAGTGGCTCGTTCTACACGCTGATCCTCAGGCAAGCTTTACTTGTAATAGCACATACAAAATATTGTCACATATTTTAGTAAAGAAAGTGGCTGCCTTTTGCCCTTATTAGAAGAGTCTGCCTGAGGCCAAGATGAAGAAATTTGGATTAATTGCTTTGGCAGAGAAAATCTTAAAACAGCTTAGGATAGACTCTGTTGTGTGGTTACTAGTGTTAACTCTAATGAAGATATAAACTGAAAACGAACAAGCTATGTAAGGAAAATATTTGAGTAGAAAAGGGGCACTGGAAAGTGGAATGGAGCTAAATCCTGTATTCAAGGAGTTAAACAGATTAAGAAATGGAATAAAGGATGAGGTGACTTCACAGCAAGACCCCACCTAGCTATATTTACTACTTGTGAAAGTAATTAATGAAATATTAGAGCTGGGTTGTTGGTACATGCTTTTGATCCCTGTACTCCAGAGGCAAATGCTGGCAGATCTCTGAGTTTGAGGCGAACTGAGTCTATAGTTCAGTTTCAGGACTGTCAATCTTTGGCAGTGAAAAGCAGAAAGCTGGTGAAGATATAATTTAATAAAGCGGCCATATTCTAGCTCCAGAAAGCAGCAGATCTTGGCAGCTTCAGCCACATTGTTCTGGTTTAATACTCAAGGAGCAACTATGACAGTCTACTGAGGCCAGCCATGTGTCAGGAGTGACTCTGCAAGGAGACCTGGAGATTGCCTGGATTGCCTTGGAGACTTCAAGTTCTTAGAAATTACACAGTCATGGGCTATCTGTTGAAGAAAGATGTTAATAGGCAGCTGAATCAACCCAATACAGAAGTGTATTGCATGAACAAAACTGTTAGAAGTTGGAGATCTGAACAGCATTTTGACACCAGATATGGAGATGAATAGTTTGGAGTTTGCCCAGCTGGTTTTCAGTCTTCCTTTGATCCAGTATTTTGTCCCTATGCTCCTTTCTCTACATTTTGTATAATATATATCATGTGCCATTATATGTTTTTTTTTTTGACTCTATAGGGGATTGGAGTTAAAAGCATGCATGAGTCACAGAAGAGCCTTTGAATTTTGGACTTTTAAACATTCTTGAGACTGTGATAAAATATGGGAACTTTTGAAGTTGGGTGATGGGGAAGCTGACCAATCCCTTGTCTGAGGGGCGTGACCCCTCCGGGGCTCAAAATTTAAAAGATCCGTGTTTGTTTGTTTTGCTCTCTTGATTCCCTGCTCTTTGCTGGAACTCTGGCTCTGTAAGTTTCTCCAATTTTCTCCTTTTATTAAAGCTGAGTATTTTATATAAGGCTAGTTTGGTTATTTCCAATTGCCGACCTACCACGCCTGCTACATTTTGGCGTCCACATGAGGCTTTTTAGCTACCCCGGGTCACTTGGCAGCCGCCAGGAACTGGCAACTGGGGTCTACCCCCACCCCAGCCCGCAGCAGGCCTGACCACTTGCTGGACACCAGCAGAACAGCTCGCAGCTTGCGGCTTGCAAGCACAGCGACCTTTTCTGCTGCACCACAGTTTTCCTGGCCCCCTGAGAAGGTGGGCACATCGGCTTGTGCAGCCCCCCCTCACAAAGGAGCTTGGCCTCGCTGCCACATAGCGCGCCAAGCCAGCTTCCCCTGTCACGACTAGCTACACGGGTCCTGCCAACACCTGCTCCTGTGCCCAGAGCACACCAAACCGCTACTTGTGAGGCCACCAGCTGCTGAGGACTCAGCTTTGCTCCAGCCCCGCCCGCCATAGCAGTTACCCACCCGAGACAGTTACTGCCTGAGTCCCGGCATTTGAGCTTGTGACACCCCCCTCCCCCCACAGCCCACCAGGGCCGCTAGCCTGCACTAGCCCACCGCAGCATTCACAGCGCACACAAGCAAATGGAGCTCAGGCCCCTGCACCCTGTGCACTGTTACACAGGCAGCTGGCTTTGGGGCTGCCCGTGACTCTGACTCCAGTGGCGAAAGAGCAGCTCCCCTGCCCAATTTATAATCCGTCCAGTGCAGGGTCTGTGAGCTTCTATTTTTTAGAATTTCCTGACTTTCTCGGCCACGTGGATCCAGGTGCACCCCGCCACCTACTGGCAGGCAACGGTCATTACAGGTAAAATTTCTTTTGATTAAAAAATAAAAATAAATAAATACATAAATACATAAAAGTAAATACAAATTCGATTGAAAATGTCTGATAATATCACCGTTGAAGGATTTTACAGATTGTTTGATTACACCATGGCTGAATTATGGCACGATGCAAATGAGGTTTTCTTTGGTTGGATATTTACAAGGATTGGTATTTATCTTATTTTTATTATTTTTTTTGTTATAACGTGGTTGGACAATAGGAAAATGATAGAGTCCTTATGGGATGAATCCAGGATTCTTAAGGCAGAAGTTGAAAAATTAAGAAAGGGCATGACTGTTTTGAGAAACAACTTCCAAATGGTTGAGGTAATTTCAAAAACAATTCAGATTGACAATAACCACATCAAGAAACAGTTTGAAGTTCTCGAGTAAAGGAATAGATCTTTGTCTGATATGACTCTGTCAATTGAGCAAAATTTAGGAAAGGTTCAGTCTGCTATTGAGAAGAGATTCATTGCTGTGGAGGAGGGAACAGCTGATTTGAACCATAAATTTCAGTCCCTGTTTTTAGGAACTGAAACATTATCTGAGAAGATTCGAACTGCTGAATGTATTATTAAGACTTTATCAAAGGGATATGAAAGATTAATGGACAGAATTTCAATACAAAACAGGGAAGGCCGGTTACAAATTAGAAGACTTGAGTAAGGTGGAACAAAGTCCTCATGATTCTGTCCAGAAGGCAGAATTATATGCCATTCTTATGGTGCTAAGAGATTTTAAAGAACCTCTTAATATAGTTACTGACTCACAATATGCAGAAAGAGTTATCTTATATATTGAAACTGCTGAATTTATACCTGATGATACAGAACTAAACTGATTGTTTATCCAGGTACAAGACATGATTAGGAATAGGCTTTGCCCTATGTATATAACACACATCTGATCCCATACGGGTTTGGCAGGTCCTTTAGCACAAGGTAATGCAGATATTGATCAATTATTGATTGGTAGTGTGCTGCAGGCTTCTGAATTTCATAAAAAAACATCATGTCAATAGCAAAGGCTTGAGGAAAGAGTTTTCTATTACATGGTAACAACCTAAGGATATTGTAAAGAAATGCCCTACTTGCTCTTTCTATAACCAAACACAACTGCCTGCAGGGGCTAATCCAAAGGGCACTCAAAGGAATGAAATCTGGCAGATGGGTGTGTTCCACTTTGCAGAATTTGGTAAATTAAAATATGTACACCATAACATTGAAGCTTATTCAGGTTTCCAATGGGCAACTGCTTTAAGTTCAGAAAAAGCTGATTCAGTAATCATTCATTTATTAGAAGTTATGGCCATCATGGGTATACCTGCACAAGTAAAGACAGATAATGGTCCAGCTTATGTCTCTAGGAAAATGAAACGGTTTTTGCCTATTACAATTTTAAGCATGTTACAGAAATATCATACAATAATATGGGTCAAGCAGTCATAGAAAGATCAAAGAGAACTATAAAGGATATGTTAAACAAACAAAAAGGGGTGGAAAATACCCCCAGAAATAGATTACATAATGCTTTATTAACCTTGAATTTTTTCAGTGCTAAAGAGAAGGGGACAATGGCTTCAGAAAGACATTGGATAATGGAAAAGTCTGCTGAATTAAATCAACCAGTTTATTTCAAGGATGTGCTGGCCTCACAATGGAAGCCAGGAGATGTGCTGCATTGGGGAAGGGGTTTTGCTCTTGTCTCCACAGGAGAAGAAAAACTGTGGATACCGTCAAAATTAATAAGGGTTTGGTTTGAAGAAGGGAAGCCCCTTGAAAGAGAAAAATAATAATTCATACACAAGGATGATGATCATACTGGTGGTAAGAAAAAAATATAGGTTGGGGGCAGGGTTCTTTTCTTATCTCCACAGGAAAGCACTCATCTTCAAAGAATTTAAGGGACCATGGATAATTAAATACTGATGGATGTAAACTAGTTACGACCCACTAAGGATCAGCAATAATACTAAATAAGTGCCGTGAGTATGAAAAACAATTTTTATATGGTTTATTTTTTATATTTAAAAATTTCCATCTCCTCCCCTCCTCCTCCCCATTCCCTCCCCTCCCCTCCACCCATATCCCCCTCCCTCCCTCTCCAGGCCAAAGAGCCATTAGGGTTCCCTACTCTATGTTAAGACCAAGGTTCTCCCAAATCCCCCCAGGTCCAGGAAGGTGATCAACCAAGCTGAGAAGGCTCCCACAGAGCCCATCCATGCAGAAGAATCAAAGCCCAGGGCAATTGTCCTTGGCTTCTCAGTCAGCCTCCACCATCGGCCACATACAAAGAGTCTGTTTTGGTCTCATGTTCCATCAGTCCCATTCCAACTGGAGTTGGTGATCTCCCCTTAGTTCTGTCCCACCTTCTCCATGGGTGAACATACCCCTCATGGTCCTGACTTTCTTTCGCATGTTCTCCCTACTTCTGCTCCTCATCAGGACCTTGGGAGCTCAGTCCTGTGCTCCAATGTGGGGCGCAGTCATTTTCTTCATCTATCGCCAGGTGGAGGTTCTATGGTGAAATAAAAGAAATTCATCAGTATGGCTATAGAAACTGGCCTTTTCAGGCTCCCTCTCCTCAGCTGCCCAAGGAACTAGCTGGGGACATCTCCCTGGAAACCCGGGAACTCCTCTAGAGTCAAGTCTCTTGACAACCCTCAGATGGCACCCTTAATTAAGATATATGCTTCCCTGTTCCCATATCCACCCTTTCTGTATCCAAGCATCCAATTCCTCCGAGCTCCCCACATTCTCCCTTTCATGCTTTTCTCTCCCCATCTTCCCTTGGCCCCGTCTCACCCCACCCTCAAGTTCCCAATTTTTCCAAGCAATCGTGTCTACTTCCAATATCCAAGAGGATTACTATATGTTTTTCTTTGGGTTCACCTTCTTATTATCTTCTCAAGGATCCCAAATTATAGGCTTGGTGTCCTTTAATTATGGCTAGAAACCGACTATGAGTGAGTACATCCCATGTTCATCTTTTTGGGTCTGGGTTACATCACTCAGAATAGTGTTTTCTATTTCCATCCATTTACATGCAAAATTTAAGATGTCATTGTTTTTTACTGCTGAGTAGTATTCTAACATGTATATATTCCACAGTTTCTTCATCCATTCTTCCACTGAAGGGCATCTAGGTTGTTTCCAGGATCTGGCTATTACAAATAATGCTGCTATGAACGTAGTTGAGCAGAAGTTTTTGTAGTATGATTTTGCATCTCTTGGGTAAATTCCCAAGAGTGGAAATACTGGGTCCTGGGGTAGGTTGACCCCGAATTTCCTGAGAAGTTGCCACACTGCTTTCCAAAGTGGTTGCACAAGTGTGCATTCCCACCAGCAATGGATGAGTGTACCCCTTACACCACAACCTCTCCAGCAAAGCCTATCATTGGTGTTTTTGATTTTAGCCAATCTGACAGGTGTAAGATGGTGTCCCAAAGTTGTTTTGATTTGCATTTCCTTGATTGCTAAGGAGGTTGAGCATGACCTTAAGTGTCCTTTGGCCATTTGAACTTCTTCTGTTGAGAATTCTCTGTTCAGTTCAGTGCTCCATTTTTCAAATGGGTTAATTCGCATTTTAAAGTCGTCTCTTGAGTTCCTTATATATTTTAGAGCTTCAGGAGGTCCCATTTATTCAATGTTGCCCTTAATGTCTGTGCAGCTGGGGTTATGCATAGGAAAAGGTCTCCTGTGCCCATTTGTTGTAGAGTACTTCCCACTTTCTCCTCTATCAAGCTCAGTGTGTTCAAATTAATATTGAGGGCTTTACTCCATTTGGACTTGAGTTTTATGCATGGTGATAGATATGGATCTACTTTCATTCTTCTACAGGTTGACATCCAGTTAAGCCAACACCATTTGTTGAAGATGCCCTCATTCTTCCATTGTGTACTTTTGGCTCCTTTATTAAAAATCAGGTGTTCATAGGTTTATGGGTTAAGATCCGGGTCATCTATTCGATTCCATTGGTCGACTTCTCTGTTTTTATGCCAATACCAAGCTCTTTTCAATACTGTAGCTCTGTAATAGAGTTTAAAGTCAGGGTTGGTAATGCCTCCAGAAGTTCCTTTATTGTATAGGCTTGTTTTGGCTATCCTGGGTGTCTTGTTTTTCCATATAAAGTTGATTATTATCCTCTCAAGATCTGTGAAGAATTTTGATGGGACCTTGATGGGGATTGCATTGAATCTATAGATTGCTTTTGGTAGAATTGACATTTTTACTATGCACCCAATCCACGAGCAAGGAAGATCCTTCCATTTTCTGGTAGCCTCTTCAATTTCTTTCTTCAAAGACTTAAAATTCTTGTCAAATAAATCCTTCACTTCCTTGGTTAGAGTTACTCCAAGATATTTTATGCTATTTGTGGCTATTGTGAAAGGTGATACTTCTCTGATTTCCCTCTCTGCTTCCCTATCCTTTGTGTATAGGAGGGCAACTGATTTTTTGGAGTTGATCTTGTATCCTGCCACGTTACTGAAGGATTTATCAGCTGTAGGAGTTCTTTGGTGGAATTTTTGGGGTCGCTATGTACAATAGCATATCATCTGCAAATAACGAAAGTTTAACTTCTTCCTTTCCAATTCAAATCCCCTTGATTCCCTTATGTTGTCTTATTGCTATTGCTAGAACTTCAAGCACTATATTGAAGAGATTGTCATGTTCCTGACTTTAGTGGGATGGCCTTGAGTTTCTCTGTATTTAATTTGATGTTAGCTGTTGGCTTGCTGTAAATAGCTTTTATTATATTTAGGAATGACCCTGTATCCCTAATCTCTCCAAGACCTTTATCATAAAGGGGTGTTGAATTTTGTCAAATGCTTTTTCAGCATCTAATGAAATAATATTTTTTTTCCTTCAGTTTATTTATATGATGGATTACATTGATAGATTTTCATATTTTGAACCAGGCCTGCATCTCTGGGATGAAGCCTACTTGATCGTAGTGGATAATTTTTCTAATGTGTCCTTGGATTCGGTTTGCCAGTATTTTATTGAGAATTTTTGTGTCAATGTTCATTAGTAAGATTGGTAATTCTCTTTCTTGGTTGAGTCTTTGTGTGGTTTAGGTATCAGGGTAACTGTAGCTCCATAAAAGGAATTTGACAATGACTGTTCTGTTTCTATATTATGAAATACCTTAAGGAGTATAGGTATTAGGTCTTCTTGGAAGTTCTGGTAGAATTCCGCATTGAAACCATCTGGTTCTGGGCTCTTTTTGGTAGGGAGGTTTTGATAATAGTTTCTTATTCTTTGTGACTAACAGGACTATTTAGAGTGTTCACCTGGTCCTGGATTAACTTTGGTATATGGTACTTATCTAAAAAAATGTCCATTTCTTTTACATTTTCCAATTTTGTGGCATACAGGCTTTTGTAGTAAGATCTAATGATTATCTGAATTATTTCTGTGTCTGTGGGTATGCCCCCCTTTTCATTTCTGATTTTATTAATTTGCGTGTTCTCTCTCTGCCATTTCATTAGTTTTGCTAGGGCTTGTCAATCTTTTTGATTTTCTCTAAGAACCAGCTTTTTGTTTCATTGATTCTTTGGATTTTTTTCTGTCTTTCTATTTTGTTGATTTCAGCCCTCAGTTTGATTATTTCCAGCCTTCTACTCCTCCTAGGTGAGTCTGCTTTTTTTTTCCCCAGAGCATCCAGGTGTGCTGTTAAGTCTCCAATGAGTGCTTTCTCCATTTTCCTCAATTGGGCACTTAGTGCTATGAACTTTCCTCTTAACACTGCTTTCATTGTGTCCCATAGGTTTGAGTATGTTGTGTCTTTGTTTTCATTGAATTCAAGAAAGACTTTAATTTCTTTCTTCATTTCTTCCTTGACCCAGGTGTGGTTCAGTAGTTGACTGTTCAGTGTCCATGAATTTTTGGGCTTTCTGGGGGTAGCATTGATATAGAATTCTAATTTTAATCCATGGAGATCCGATAAGACACAGGTGGTTACTAATATTTTTTTTGTAACTGTGGAAGTTTGCTTTGTTACCAAGTATATGGTCAATTTTCGAAAAGGTTCCATGAGCCGCAGAGAAGAAGGTATATTCTTTCCTATTTGGGTGGAAAGTTCTATAGATGTCTGTTAAGTCCATTTGGTTCATTACCTCCATTAAGTCTTTTAATTCTCTATTAGGTTTCTGTCTGATTGATCTGTCCAATTGTGAGAGAGGAGTGTTGAAGTCTCCTACTATTATTGTGTGTGGTTTGATGGCTGCCTTGAGTTCTAGTAATGTTTCTTTTACATAAGTGGGTGCTTTTGTATTAGGGGCATAGATATTCACGATTGAGACTTCATTCTTAAGGATTTTTCCTTCTATGAGTATAAAGTGTCTTTTTCCATCTCTTCTGATTGATTTTAGATTCAAGTCAACTTTGTTAGAAATTAGTGTGGCCACACCCACTTGTTTCTTAGGTCCATTTGCTTGATAATCCGTTTTCCAATCCTTTACTCTGAGTATATGTCTGTCTTTGTAGTTGAGGTGTGTTTCTTGTAAAGAGCAGAATGTTCGATCCTGTTTTCGTATCCAATCTCTTAGCCTGTGCCTTTTTATAGGTGAATTGAGTCCATTGATATTAAGTGATATTAATGACCAGTGGTTGTTAACTCCGGTCATTTTTTTGTAGTAGAGTTTGTGTGCTTCCCTTCTTCTAGTTGTGCTGGTGATGGGTCACTAGATGTCTGAGTTATTTTATTTATTCATTTATTTTTATTATGTATACAATATTCTTTCTGTGTGTATGCCTGAAAGCCACAAGAGGGCACCAGACCTCATTACAGATTGTTGTGAGACACCATTTGGTTGCTGGGAATTGAACTCAGGACCTTTGGAAGAGCAGGCAATGCTCTTAACCTCTGAGCCATCTCTCCAGCCCCATGTCTGAGTTATGTGGGCATTGTTGGACTCCTTGGGTTGTGATTTTCCTTTTCTTACTTTCTGCAAGGCTGGATTTGTGGCTATGTATTGTTTACATCTGTTTTTGTCCTGGAATATCTTGTTTTCTCCATTGATCGTGAATGCTAGCTTTGCCAGGTATAACTGTCTGGGCTTGCATCAATGATCCCTTAGTGTCTGTAGCACATCTATCCAAGACCTTCTGGCTTTCATGGTTTCCAGTGAGAAGTCAGGTGTAATTCTGATAGGTTTCCCTTTATATGTTACTTGACCTTTTTCCTTTGTAGCTCTTAATATCTATTCTTTATTCTGTACGTTTTGTGTTTTGATTATTATATGGCATGGGGATGTTTTCTTCTGATCCAGTCTATTTGGTGTTCTGTAGGCTTCTTTTACCTTCATAGGAATATCTTTCTTTAGGTTGGGGAAATTTTCTTCTATAATTTTGTTTAATATATTTTTTGGGCTTTTGAGTTGTAATTCTTCTCCTTCTTCTACCCCAATTTTTCTTAGGTGTGGTCTTTACATGTTGTCCCAGATTTCCTGTATGTTTTGTGTTAAGAATTTGTTGGATTTTATTTGTTCTTTAAGCTGTGAGTTTACTTCCTCTATAGTATCTTCAGAGTCCGAGATCCTTTCTTCCATCTCTTGTATTCTGTTGGTAATACTTGTCTCTTTAGTCCAGATGGGACTCCACAGCTCTGAATCAGGGATTCCTGGTAGCTGAGGGACACCACCCAGATGTGTCTTCTGGTATTAAAATCCGGTGTCTTTGCTCCCAAATGTGTCTTCTGGTACTAATATCCATGTCTTTGCTCCCACATGTGTCTTCTGGTCCTAATATCTGGTGTCTTTGTTCCCAGATGTGTCTTCTGGTCCTAATATCCAGTGTTTTTGCTCCAAGATGTGTCTTCTGATCTTAATATCCATTGTCTTTGCTTGCCAGGGAGTTCTGGGGAGGGCCTACCTTGCTGCAGGCAGGCTATTGAAACAAAGAAACTCCTGCCCACCGGTTGCATTCCCTATGCAGTCCCAGTGCCATGATCGGGCTGAGCTGGAGATGTTATGAACGCAAAGAGGGGAGGAAGTTTTTCTGGGTTCAAGCTTGTTGGGGTCGGAAGATGGAGGCAGTAGTCAGGGAGACTAGTCCCAGCTGGAAGACTAGAAAGTGTCAGAGGTCAGGGAGTGGCTGTACTCCATCTCCCAGGCTGCTGCCCAGGAGTCAGAAGTCACTCACCTCCCAGATGTGTCTTATGGTCCTAATATCCAATGTCTTTGCTGGCCAGGGAGTTCCAGAGAGGGCCTACCTTGCTGCAGGCTGGCTATTTAAACAAAGAAACTCCCGCCCACCAGTTGCACTCCCTACGCAGTCCCAGTGCCCTGATCTGTTTGAGCTGGAGACGTTATGAACCCGAAGAGTGGAGGAAGAAGGGACGGTTTTTCTGGGTGCAAGCTGGGCGGGGTCGGAAAATGGAGGCAGTAGCCAGGGAGACTAGCCCCAGCTGGAAGACTAGAAAGTGTATGGGGTCAGGAATTGGCTGTGCTCTGTCTCCCAGGCTGCTGCCGAGGGGTCAGGAAGTCACTCACCTCCCAGATGTGTCTTCTGGTCCTAATATCCAGTGTCTTTGCTGGCCCAGACTTCATGTTTTAATAGTGCTAAAATTAGATCTGTTTTTTTTTTTTTTGGTACCAACTGCACAGGACACTTTTGAATGGTGCACATTTTTGACAACATTCTAGCCAGATCTCCTCAAAACATTCAGAGGCTAGTTACAGTTTTCTTAGATCAAATATTAACCTGGGTATTTTACCATCATTTGCTTTCACAGGACACCCTGAGAAGGACATCGCCCCCATGTCAGCTGGAAGAAATCTTAGAGGATGATACCCCCTCTCCCAACAGAGTTTGCCCTCAGGTTTAGGGACACTAATTGGTGGTTGGTATAAGGTTGATGGGATAGGGGTTGTATTATATGGACTCAGGGATATATATTGAAAAAAAGGGGATTAACTGCTCTGATGGGATGATTGATATTTGTGAGTTATTGTTTTTAGAAAACTGTATTGGTACTGATTCTTGTATATTGATATATTGAACATGCTTCTACCTCTGTTTAAAACAATTGTTATATTTAGATATTTACCATATTGCAATATACATTTCTACTTCTGATATTATTTATGTAATGACATTGTTTACATTTGGAGATCATTGTCCTTATTTATTGCAGAGTTGTTTATTCTCTTAGTCTTCAAGTTAGATAGGTATTGAGAATTATATGTTTGTCATATTTATATTTAGGATAATCTGGTCATAGAGATTGTATTTAGTATAGATAGTATAATCTTTGACCTCTTCGAAGAGCTGTATAAAATGGCCTTTAATCTAACCTAGAGTTTTGTACTTATGAGACACAATCACTCCTGGCAACACTGCTCTACTCCCGAGAGAACATTGAGCACCAAAGACACTCCACTGGAAGCTTGTCTTCTTCTTGGCAGAACTGGCCTTTGGGCAAAGAAAAGCCCATACCACGACTACTGACAAAGATACAGAATATCCATAAGTGAATAAAACAGGATTGTCTTATCTTGCCAAGACAGGGTAGGATAGTTCTACTAAAGGTTCCATACCTTTGAAAAATGGTATGTCGGTTGTGTTAGGCCTTAGCCAAAGTTGGTTGCCTCAACATTGCAAACGAGACTGTGTGATTGCCCAGGTAGTCAGTTGTCTCTGTCATCTGTTGCACATTTTGGAAGTTTCTCTTTTGTACTTCCTGGTTGCTTAAGTAATATTACTTCCCTTCTCAGATCTTTGATGGGGTTGAAGATTAGATAATTGTAGCTACCTTCTACATTATTCAGACCCCTTGAAGTAAAATGCGTAGTAAAACTTTTGTTATATATTTCTTCCTTAATATTTTTTGCTGCTTGTAATTTTATATTTATTATCTGTTCCCATTGTATATAGTTGTATTTGGTTTTGAATCTGTCTTATTTAGACAAAAAAGGGAGATGTTGGGGAAGCTGACCAATCCCTTGTCTGAGGGGCGTGACCCCTCCGGGGCTCAAAATACCTTTAAAAGATCCATGTTTGTTTGTTTTGTTCTCTTGGTTCCCTGCTCTTTGCTGGAACTCTGGCTCTGTAAGTTTCTCCCATTTTCTCCTTTTATTAAAGCTGAGTATTTTATATAAGGCTAGTTTGGTTATTTCCAATTGCCGACTGACCATGATGGCTACAGTTGGGCTGAGTGTAATTTTGCATTATGATATGACTATAAGCCTTGGAGGACAGAAAGTGGAATATAGTGGTTTGAGAGAAAACAACCCCCAAAGGAAGGGACACTATTAGGAGGTGTGGGTATGTTGAAGTAGGTGTAGTCTTGTTGGAAGAAGTGTGTCACTATAGAGGCAAGTTTTGAGACTTCATACATGGTTAAGGCATGGCCAAGGAGACAATTCACTCCTTGTTGCTTGTAATATGTAAGATTCTTAGCCACTTCTCCAGTACCATGTCTGCCTGTACACTGCCATGTACCACCATGATGATAATAGACTGAACCTCTGAGCTGTAAGCCACACCAATCTAATGTTTTTCCCTTATAAGAGTTGCTATGGTCATGGTGTTTCTTCACAGCAATAGAAACCCTAACTAAGACAGTTGTCTTTATTGCTTTACATACTTCTAAACTTGGATCCACTAAATAGTAATTGGAGATCTAAACTTTTAGTGAATCTAGCTTCACCGAATTGTATTATAAGAAATAAACGTTAATGTGACTTATCTAGCCAAAAATATATTATTAATTACACTAATATGTCTGTAGTGTTTTTATTTTAAAGCTTCTCTCTGTGATGTTTGGAACTTGTTATGTTGAGAATCATGGCCTTGAACTTTATGACACTGCCTCACAAATGTTTGGATTATAGTCATATGCTATCATACTTTGTTATAATCAACATTAGTTGGTATTATTCCTACCACTATACTAGTCTTTGTTTGTTTGTTTTGAGACAGAATTTCTCTGTTTAACAGCCCAGACTGTCCTGGAACTAGCTCTTGTAGACAAGGCTGGCCTTGACCCCACAGAGATTTGCCTGTTTCTGGCTTTTGAGTGTTGGCATTAAAGGTGTGCACCACTACCAACCAGCCACTATGCTGTTCTTTACTTACCTGACTGTGCCATAATTTAGTACTTATATAATTATTCTGTATTGTGGCGTGGTTTCATTTTATTTCCTGATTAAACATTATCAAGTAAGAAGGTACAAAGTGAACTTTTACAGAATTAGCAGTCAAGCTGGTACACATCTTTGCCATTGTTTATATATCTACATACAAAGTATTAAAATGTAAATGAAAGTGTCACCAATCTTCTGGCTATATATTGTTTTGTTCTATTCAGACAGAAACTTTCAGCAGATAATCTCTTCAAGAGCTGACCTTAGGCAGCATTCTTTTCCTTCAGTGTTTGGCAGCAAGGAATGGAAACAGGCAGGTGGTAAACAAAGCCTGTATCACACTTTACATTTGCATTCCTTGTGCAGACATTAGCAATCATAATCTTTAGCTCTGTATTTGTTACACTTCTAGTGTAAGCCTAAGGTATCAGTTCATTACTCCATAGAAATAGCTGGAATAACAGCAGTCAGCCTAGGTGATGTATGGGATCTTGGGATTTAAGACTTCACACCTCTTGAGAATATTTCTCTCAATGAGAAAATGCAGTTTATCTGCATATGCCCATATTTTTGTTATTGCAACTATCTCCTGTCTTCCACTTTCTACTTGTTCTAGAACTGTTCATTTCTTTCTTCAGTTACAAGGCAGCTTCCACAACTCCATCAATGTTAGGGATACTCAGGGTTCATACTTCTACTGAATATGATTGGGAAACTCACCAGGAAAAACCAGAGCCACGGTCACTTCTTCAACTGTTAAGAAGTTGGTTACCTTACTGCATTAAGAATTGACCTGTTTACTGCCTAACTATTGCTGCCATGTGTGTTTCTGTTACCTCCATTATTTATTAGCAGCTCAGCCCACACTACAATAATGAGAGATTACTAAAGAGAAGGCTATTGTTAGGTTTAATGACATCAAACAGAGGAGGCAGCACAGGAAATTGTCTTCTGGTTGATTGAAATGAGACTAAGTTGTGGATTGGACAACCTGAAGAGAGTATTTGAACAAATCATAGTCATTTTTTTTCTTTTTTGGCCAATTAAAACCATTTATGTAGTCCAAGGGCATATTGGACCATTAGCTCCAATTATAATCACTGATATCTGAGCCAATGACAGTCTCTCCTCTTACTACTATTATACTTATGGATGCTTGTGTTACTGACATCTCATTTAGCAAAAGTCATGGAAATTTGTCTTTGGGCTGGACAGAGGATGTGCTACTCTCTAACCAAGATGAACATTTTTACAGCTTTATTTGAAGTTCATTGATAGCACTGAAGTTTATGATAGCAGAAAATCTGATACAATCTATGTCATCAAACAATTCTGAATAAGGATGCATATTTAGGAGTCTTGGAACAGTTTCTTGCAGTCTCAAGAAGTGCTTCAGATTATTGGTGCTGGAACATGGTATTCTGGAGTTTGTCAGACAGTCCTTTGCTCAAGACAAACAGGAAAGCAAGAAAGAGTCTATAGCTGCTAATTAGGGAGTTCAATAACCCATTCTCAGTCTTTGCTTATTGAAGTGATCATCAAAACAAGTATCTCCAATAAGAATTTACATAACATCAATATCAATAGTGATTTTTGACAGATATTAACATTGCTTTAACAATCCGTAACATCTGCTTAATGTTTCTGGCAATGATGTGT